>NC_084636.1:19030101-19350101 GCF_033978795.1 Nerophis ophidion
GTCATTTTATTTGATCAAAGCAACAACTTGAGGCAGTTTAATGTGGATTAACGTGGGCAGAATTATTATAGTGTTCCCAATGTTAAAAGGATAAAGCCATTGTTTACGAATTTGGTAAATAAATAACCAAAAAATTTATATTTTGTTGTTTTCTTACTCTACCGAAAATGAACCGAACCGTGACCTCTAAACCGAGGTACGTACCAAACCGAAATTTTTGTGTACCGTTACACCCCTAGTATATATGTGTATATATATATGTATGTATATATGTGTGTGTATATATATATGTATGTGTGTATATATATGTATTTATGTATATATATATGTTTATATATGTGTATATATATATCTATGTATGTGTATATGTATGTATATATGTATATATATATATATATATATATGTATACATATATATATATATATATATATATATATATGTGTATGTATGTATGTATGTGTGTGTGTGTGAAAACTTGGGTTCCCTCCGACTTGTCCAGGGTGTACACCGCCTTCCGCCCGATTGTAGTTGAGATAGGCGCCGGCGCCCCCCGCGACTCCAAAAGGGAATAAGCGGTAGTAAATGGATAGATGGATACTTCTGAAAAATTCTGGTACTTTTTTTTCTTTACTGGACATGATGGCGCGTCGTCGTCAAGTTGTAACATTGCTAGTAAAACGAGCAAAGCATGTCAGGCAACCCATTCGCATGGTGTACTTACAAGCAGACAAACCGTGGAGACATAAGAGGGAGAAGGGTCGTAATTTGGCTTAAAAACTAATGATAAAGGTGAAGTTTTTCACCCTGAACTGCCGCTCTTGAAGGGTTGTTTTAAACATGGCAAACTAGGTAGCGGCTAACGTCCATCCGCAGTGTTTCAGCTACTTTTAAATCACTAATCATCGCCTCCATGGCGACAAACTATGTTTCTCAGAAGTATAATCCCTGCAGGAGGTGGAATAGCTAAACATGTTTCACTACACACCGTAGGAGGATACAATATTTCACAGTCACAGCTAACAGCAAGCTAGCGCCCCTAAATGTAAGCAAATGCCATGGGTGGATATACACAGACAACGGTTCTAACGATAACAAGTACAAGAGCCGAATATAGTCGATTCTACAATGATTACATCTATATTTTTTGCTATCTCAAAATGTTTTGTCATTTTTTTATTGTTTATAAACTCAGGAAATATGTTCCTGGACACAGGCAGACTTTAAGTATGGCCATTGTATGACCCTGTAACTACTTGGTTTTGGATTGATACCAGAATTTGTAGTATCACCCAAAATGTATGTAAAGTATCCAAACAATGGAAACATAAGTGATTATTACATTATAACACCGGTAGGTAAACATATATTTATTGTATCATGAGATTTTTAGTTAAAACAATATTTACATTACTTTTCTGATCCCCCTTATTTTGAAAAGTATCAGAAAGTATTGAAATACATTTTGGTACCAGTACCAAAATATTGGTATTGGGAATACTCTAACTTAAACTGTATGTGTTATAATAGTTCTCTTGTGTCTGCAGCTTTTTAGCATTTTTCAAACATTCCCTTGGAAATAGATGTACTAGTGACTTGTCATCTTTGTGATTGTGCCATATTTTTGTAAATAATTAAAACTGTTAGTGGGGTAAAAATAAATTAATCGTGGTCTGTGTAAATTAAGAATGTATTAATCAAAAGTTTGCCCATACTATCAAATGACAAAGTGCATCCAAACAGTTGGCTGGTACTGTTTAAAATCTGAGAGTAGTCAACTTTTGTGACTAACAGTAGAAAGTCTTATTGACTTAAACCATTCCTTGTTGTAACAATCAGACTCATGTCTGTCTGTCGCAGGATCGGATGGAGCCTTATCTAGCTTACGTAATGTCTTGTCCATGTGGGGATTATTGTCTCAAGTTGGCTTGGGTTTGGGCTTCCTGCAGCCAGCCAGCCATCTTTTGTCTGGTCCAGCATCACTGTATGTACTGCAGAGTTATTCTTGGTGTCATCCTGCTGTTTTGTTCACCGTCAGCTAAAAATAAACATTTTCCTACCTAGCCATGGGCCTCTGCTATATTGTATATATTTGTTTACTCGTTTACAAGTTTGAAACCTGTTATTGCTCCTGAACAGCGTTAAGCAGGAAGTGTATTTTTGTAGATTGGTTGGTTAGTTGGATTATCCAAAACAATAATTTCTCTGGGCTTGGCTGAAGAGACATGCAAACTCAACACAGTGCCATCAAGATTCAAACGTAGAACCTAGCAGCTATGAAGCAGACATTTTAACCATGTGCTCGACCATTCTGCTGCCAGTATCATCATATTTAAGGTGACTTAAATGGTTACGGTATTAGTTTATTTCAAACATACATACTGTTACAATATGGCACATGACATATTTCCAGTTTCTCATTAGATGTCTGAAAAGAAGTAGGAAGAAGCAGATCATTATCAAAGATGTTTTTTGTGTTGTGTTTCCACTAAAAACTACCTGGGTATATTTAGTTTTTCAGAAACCTTTCGGAGTTCATGGGACATTTGGAAGGTTCCCAGAACTTTGTCACAGAACACAGTTGGGGGTGTTCCAAAACCTGTTACAGAATGCTAGACGAGTTCTTTATTCCCCATTTCTTCGTATTTCTGTTACGAAATACTTGACAACGGAGATAAAGAAGAAAAAAAGGAACCTTTGACTTGCAGAAATTTTTGTAGGGTATTTTTGTGCTGAACGCTGATCAGTGGAACTATCTTGCAGTGTTTACTCAGCCATAGTCTTTAAATTATTTGCAGTTTATTATTGTTTATTATTTTTACAAACCACATTTGGATAAGAGAAGTGGAGAGACTCTTTTAAACATATTTACAGTAGCATATGAAGGCGGACTCGAAGCAACGACCTCAGCTGCTCACTACTCAGACTTACTTGGATAAATGTAAAATAAAGGAGACAAAGGTAAATGACATCAAATATTAACTATTTACTTTATTAAATGTAATAAAAGTAGTCAATTATACTCCTTTTGTGTAATTATTATCCTCAAACCAAGTGAACAGAATGTTAATGCTAACAAACTAGCGCTAAAGCCGATGTGATCGTGTTGACGTCGTGAGAGAAACACTGACATTTATTATTGATATACTGTTATTTACAGCTTATTTAATGAGAAGACACCTTTCTGACTGTTGGACATTGCAGACAAAAGCCTGACTTTTTATGAACAACTTGGTACAGTTTATTTTTTAAGTCATATTGTTTTGTATGGGACGGTGTGGCGGGGTTTAGAGAGTGGCCGTGCCTGCAACCTGAGGGTTCCTGGTTCAATCCCCACCTTCTACCAACTTTTTCACGTCCGTTGTGTCCTTGAGCAAGACACTTCACCCTTGCTCCTGATGGGTTGTGGTTAGGGCTTTGCATGGCAGTCCCCGTCAACAGTGTGTGAATGTGTGTGTGAATGGGTGAATGTTGAAATAGTGTCAAAGCGCTTTGAGTACCTTGAAGGTAGAAAACCGCTACACAAGTATAACCCATTTACCATTTGTATATTATTGCTTTGTATTTCATTTACTTATTTTTTAATCAAATATATTTGACCGAATATTGTCTGTTTATTTATATGGTATTATTGTAGAAGTATAGTAAACTGCTCGTTCAACGTCATCAGCCTGATCCGTATAAACTACCCTTAACTGTGAAATGCAGTGGAAACACAAACCACACACTTTTACTGGAACCCATAATTCCAACAACTAGAGGTTCCGGTAACCAAAAGTTCCTGAGTCTTGGTGGTAAAGGGGCAATACATTATCATAGACTAGGGTTGTCAAAAGTTTTGATCCTAGAGCTGGACGATTAATCAGCATTGAGGTTTTGATTACTGCAATAACCTATTCGAAAGAGGCTGAGGTTAATTTATTTTTACCTCTCCTCCTTCTTCGAATCAGAATTGTCGAGCCTCGTGTTTTGCTGGCCGATCAAAAGTCGTTACAGGAAACCACACGTTTGTGTGCACTGCAGCCAATGCCATAGTCAGTGTGCTAATAACAAATACCACCTGCATTGTATTACAGTACTGTATCTGAAAAAAGTTTTAATGCTGACGGTGTAAAATGGCAGAAGGAAACTCTTTGGTAACATCATTGAGAGGCCTTTTAACTTAGTTTGAAACCGGTGGACAACAATGAGGCTCGACACGCGGCCAAAGACAGTGATTGTACAGATAAACTAAAATGTTTTCGAAGTACATTATTGCATATTAGGAAAGGGTGATGTGGCTTAAAATCTATATTGCAATATGCAGCTTCCTGCAAAAACGATATACATCCATCCATCAATTTTCTACTGCTTGTCCCTCTCGGGGTCTCAAGGGGTGCTGGAGTCTATCTCAGCTGCATATGGGCGGAGGGCAGTGTACACCCTGGACAAGTCGCCACTTTATCGCAGGGCTCACAATATGTTATTTGGTATATAAATGATAATAAAACCATTTAAAAATGGGCTAACGGCTCCTAATTTGGCTTCTGATTTATGCGGTAACATATTTTGTTAGTTCTGGTTGTGTTATTTTCTCAAAATTTTATTAATATACCTGGTAATTTACGGTTAATAGCAGGTTGCTTTCTGATACAAAATGTTTCTATCTGCACTTCTATTAAAATGTACTTAATGCTGTTTCAATCATGTACATTAGTTTTGGATATCGATCTATATTCTATGGACAGTATTAGTCATACTAATGCTGATACTGATCCCATTGATGATTCCATTTTTGATCACAATTACAATCACACAAAAACACTGGATGGCGGTGTAACATAATCAAGTAAATATTTACTGTACTTTCCAGGCTATCGAGCGCACAGTTATGCAAGTTGCACCCACTAAATTTTAGGGAAAAAAAATATTTTCAAATTAGCCCCACCTGACTGTAAACCACAGATATATGTTGTTTAATTAGTTATTTACACACAAATATTTTTATGTTTATTCATTGTTTCCAAACAGTGTCTGTAAAACAGCAGTGAAACGGATGGTCTAACAAAACAGACGTCATCGTCATGGACCCACTAGCTGCAGAAGTTAGCTCTCCAATCAGCAGTCAACAGACGTCTTGGTGAATTTACCGAGGAAGTTGTGAAACTGGAACAATACTGTAAAAAATGCTACATTATTGTAAGTTGGTAAAATTAACAGTAAATGTGTTAGCATATTAGCTACTGCTAACGACGCTAGCTTCATTACATTATGATAAGCACCTTTGGCAGCAATTACGACATCAAGTTTGAATATGATATCACAAGCTCGGCATACCTATCGTTGGACAGATTTGCCCATTCCCCCTTGCAGCACCTCTCAAGTTCCATCAGGTTGGCTGGGAACTGGTAGGCATTGGTTTTCATCCAGGATGTCTCTGTGCATTGTGGCATTCTTAATTATTGCTGCTATTTAGTCTATGTCATTACAAATTACATAATAGTAACAAGCTACCACCATATTGAAAGAAAATTAGGAATATTTTTTGTGTGTTGTATGGCCTTGAAAGCCACTATGCCACTGCTGTTCTTTTTTCAATGTAAAATAGTTTACTGTTGTTTTTTTAGCCCTTTTTATATGCACAGTGTTGTTTGCTTTTAAACACCTGGAGGTTATAGGCCACTGCTGTTATATTTTGAATGTACTGTATGTATAGTGATCTCTTGACAGTGTTACTGAGATTTAAATTCTGCGCAGAAACATGTTCAAGCACAGTGAGTTTAAATACTTGACAGTTTGAAACAGTTTTCAAAGAAGTAGTGTATTTAAAAGTACATGGGTTCAGTTTTTTTTATTTTTATCATGGCATCAAATACATTTTAAAAATCTGCCTAATTCGGATGCGATCATCCATGAGTGGGATCAGCGAATGCTGATCACATGCTGTAACTGTCAATTTTTGAATTTATTAATGGTGAGTGCTATTGACAGTTTAACAATATTAAAGGCCTACTGAAACCCAATACTACCGACCACGCAGTCTGATAGTTTATGTCAATGATGAAATCTCAACATTGCAACACACCAGGTATCCTGTTGAAAACGTCGCGGAATGATGACTCGTATGATGACGCGTGCGTGTGACGTCACCGGTGGTAGCGGACATGTTCTCCCAGCACCGATCACGGCCACAAGTAGTCTGTTTTTATCGCACAATTACACAGTAGTCTGGACACTGTGTTGCTGAATCTTTTGCAATTTGTTCAATTAATAATTGAGACTACAAATAAGAAAGATGTTTGTGTAAAGCGGTGTATTGCAGCCGGCTGTAGCAACACAAACACAGCCGGTGTTTCTTTGTTTGTTATGAAGCTTTAATATGGAACAGACTGGTCAAGCGAACATGGTTCTCTACCACATGTCAACCGGCAGGTTTCAGTGAGAAAATTGTGGCAATAAGTCTGCTCTTATCGTAAACATGAGCGGAGCTTGTGTCGTTCCTCCTGCAGCTGTCAAAGAGACAGCTGCGACTTTCTTGGCTCCTCCATGGCTTCCCTCAGAGACACTGGCGGTCACCACACCCCTCCGACTTTCAGGTATGACTATATCATCTCACTAAAACACTATTAACACAATAAGCAGATAAGGGATTTTCCAAAATGATCTTAGTAAATGTGTCTAATAACATCTAAATCGCTCCCACTGCCCTCGTCTTTTTTTTTTCTAGTCCTTCACTCTCACTATCCTCATCCACAAATCTTTCATCCTCGCTCAAATTAATGGGGAAATTGTCGCTTTCTCGTCCGAATCGCTCTAGCTGCTGGTGGCTATGATTGTAGAGGATGTGAGGAGCTCTACAACCAGTGACGTCACGCGCACATCGTCTGTTACTTACGGTACAGGCAAGGCTTTTTTATTAGCGACCAAAAGTTACGAACTTTATCGTCGATGTTCTCTACTAAATTCTTTCAGCAAAAATACGATAATATTGCGAAATGATCAAGTATGACACATAGAATGGACCTGCTATCCCCGTTTAAATAAGAAAATCTCATTTCAGTAGGCCTTTAACAGCATATTTAAACTAGTTACTAAACTAGTTTGAACAGTTTGAGAAACTAGACACTGTTAATGGTGTGTTGTGGAATGCAAGGGAGATTTGCAAATGTTGTCTTGTCACGGTTGAATAAAAAATAGTCCTTGTTTATAAGTAATATGTCAATTCCATTAGCCACAAAAACATTGCAAAAGTTAACCATTTGGCTTTAGCGGAGATGCTAACAGTCCCTTTCACAGACAATATATTGTTGTGCTTTCCTCTACCATTGCTGACGTTCAAATTGTTACATGAAAACACTTCAACGGCAATCTTAAAAATGGCTGTAATGATGTTTGCTTTTTTTTTTTTCCAATTAGTTTACAACAGAGAAGCACCTGGTGTATTTAGTTAGTTTGACCATTTGGTTTTCAAAAGAGCAGTGAATGGATTCATATGCTTAGAATTAAATTTGGCCCTCTGATTTCTCTTTGTCTTTGTACTTTTTTATCCGTAAGGATTGTCAATATGGCCCTAAAAAGTCTTGAAAAGTTTGACTTGTTGAAACCTGCAGAGACCCAGTAGAGTTGCCAAGTGGGAACATTTTGTTGAGTTATTGGCATGCATGTTATAGAATGTACGTTGCATTTTCAATGATAATAATGTCCGGAAATGATCTACTAAAAAAGCTAAAGATGTTGTGGTACATTACACAACACATGTAAGTGTTGAAAAGACAGCCAGAAACACTTTGGTAGATGTAAATAAATATAAATGCAAAATATACAGTGGAAATGTAGTCTTGATTTTCAAATTTTTCTTTTGGGGCTCTCCTGGCAGTGCTTCGAGATGATAGAATGTTCCTCTTTTTTTCTCAGAGGGTGCTAAGATTCCTGATAATGGTACTTAAAATACTAAGAAATGTAATTAATTTACCGTAAAGAAGATAATTATTTTTTATCTTAGGGGAGACATTGATCTGCAATGGTGATCACAAAGTTTTCAAGGAAATTGTCCAATACTGATCGGTAGTATCCTCCACTGAAATTGTGGTATTGTGACAACCCTATCATAGACAATTGTAGGACGCCCTGTGGAGGACATCGGGGTCAGCAACAACCATTGTACAATAGAACCTTGAATCAACAAACGCCCCTAATTGCATCCTTTTTGGTTTACAAACGTTTACATCGCGCCAAACATAGGGACCATGTCTCTGTGTACGAAAGCTTCATTGAATCCTTTTGTCAACAGCCAATCATTTAACAGTATTCACTGAGCAATGGGAAGGTCAGGCTAACAGCCATTCCCGTAACAGTACCAACTACCAAGGTTGGTTTGCCCGGTCTTTCTATCTCACTGTGGGTTCTTTGCATGGAGCGTGAAGAGAATCTTTGATATGTTGATATCATCAACTCAATAACAGAAATGTATCTTTATTTTTGTTGGTTTTAATACAGACTGTGTGGCAACTTCCTGACACTTCCAATGTCTTGGTTTAATAAGTAGGTTCCTAACTACTCTGTATAGTGTTCAATAGCCCATACACTATTTCCATCTTGTGTCTGAAATCTGCAACTACCTTCAAATCTACTTTAATTATTTTATTACATCCTACTTGGCTAGCAGACACCCCCTCCACTGATAAATAGAACCCTTGGGTAGTTTAACATTAATTTACTGTATTTATTGGTAGGCTTAAATAAGTCATAAAAAGTATCAATAATTATCGATATCAATCAATATAAAACTTATATTTCTCTGTAGCGCTGGGCGATATGGCCTTTTATCAATATCTCGATATTTTTAGGCCAATACATGATATATATCGCGATATATTGCCTTAGCCTTGAATGAACTCTTGATGCATATAATCACAGCAGTATGATGTGTCTATATGTCTACATTAAAACATTCTTCTTCATACTGAGATAATATATGCTCATTTTAAACTTTCATGCAGAGATGAAATTCACAACTAAGTCAATTTAGCAAAACTGTATTTATTAAACAGTTATTAAGCAGTGGCACAAACATTCACGTCATTTTCAAAACAGAAAGTGCAAGATTGTCAGAGACATTTTAATACAAGCTATTAGTGCACGTGTGTGCATGATGTTACTAAGATGAAATATCAAAACAACACTAAATTAAAGTGCACTTTTTGTACAGAACGCCACTACAATAGTTAAAAACAAATAACGTGCACTTTTGTGCATGATGTCACACAAGATATTTCAAAAACTCTCAAATAAAAATTAACTGCATAATAGGAAATCAAACAGTGTATGTCCTTCGTTCTGTGGTAGGTTCCTGTGGACGTTATCTCCTTCTGTTGTTGATTTTTTTTTTCATCCGGTGTTGATCTGGAAATTGTTGCTTTGGCATTTTGCACAAAGCACAGTACAAAGGTGTTGATATGCAGTTTCAAGCACTCTTCATTCTCTGGCTGGTGATTTTTCAAATGATGCTACATTACCAGTGCCGTTACTTTTTGCAGCAACGCTTTTGCCGCCTAATTGTTCACCATATCCCCGCTTGTAGCCAAACCACCGCCAGACGATGCACCCCGTGCTGTTTTTCTTGGGAATTAATTCTTCCTCCATTTGTTGCCAGATTTGCACTGTTAGCATCACAGCTAATGTTACTCATGTAGCTACCTCTCTATGTGTGACGTATTTAAGAAGGTGCGCTTGTTTATGCCTCTGTGAGAAGGAGAGACAAGAAAGAGTGGGAAATGCATTTAGTGTAATGCCCGCAGCTAAAACCAACTGTGTGAGAACATATACTCGAATATCACAATATAGTCATTTTCTATATCGCACAGAGACAAACCCGCTATATATCGAGTATATCAATATAACGCCAAACCCTATTAATTATCAATAATTATATATATCAATCAAAATAAAAAAAGTATTTTTCATCCATATTGCCCATATCAATAATTATCAATATCAATCAATATAAAAAATGATATTTTTCGGCCATATCAACCATATCAATAATTACTGATATCAATCAATATAAAAATGATGATCTTTTCAGCCTTGATCCAAACTCCCCCAGTGTTGCTGTATAGCTTTGCGTTGCTAGACAACCACTGAGCTAGCATTTTAGCTACTTAACTTCTGATTTCGGCCTCTTTAGTTTGAGGATTTTTATCAGTGAAGGGGTATTTGTTTCATAAGCAAGTCTTTAACTGTGATGTGACCGAAAAATATGTCAAGGAGAAGGCGTTACCTGGTCAAAAGCCGATGATCGCCTCCACTGCTAGTTTGTGCTCATGCTAGTGGCGACTGCATGAAGCCACTGCTTGTTTGTCACTCCAAAAGTCCCAGAGTGTTCAACAATGCCTCAAATATTCCTAAAAAGAAGGTAAAATGGTTTTCTTTTTTTGGTTTTGGAGCACACCGAGACGTATGTGTGCGCTGACATTTAAGTTTGCCGTAATATTATTGTGTTGTTTGGATAAAAAAAGATTGTTGAGCCATAACCCTCATGTTTTACAAAACAGGTGAAGTTGGCACGTTGTGTAATTTGTAAATAAAAACAGAATACAATGATTTGCAAATCCTTTTCAACTTGTATCCACTTGAATAGACTGCAAAGACAAAATATTGAATGTTTGAACTGAGAAACGTTTTTTTTTGGGGGGGGGGGTTGCAAATAATCATGAACTTAAATTTAATGGCAGCAAAACATTGCAAAAAAAGTTGGCAAAGGGGCATTTTTACCACTGTGTTACATGGCCTTTCCTTTTAACAACACTCAGTAAACACTTGGGAACTGAGGAGACCAATTTCTGAAGCTTTTCCGGTGGAATTCTTTCCCATTTTTGCCTGATGTACAGCTTAAATTGTTCAACATCTGGGGTCTTTGTTGAGGTATTTTAGGCTTCAATTTGCGCCACACATTTTCAATAGGAGACTGGTCTGAAATACAAGCAGGCCAGTCTAGTACCCGCACTCTTTTACTGTGAAGCCCTGCTGTTTTAACACGTGGCTTGGAATTGTCTTGCTGAAATAAGCAGGGGCATCAATGATAACGTTGCTTGGATGGCAACATATGTTGTTTCCAAAAGCTGTATGTACCTTTCAGCATTAATGGTGCCTCCACAGATGTGTAAATTACCCATGCCTTGGGAACTAATACACCCCCATACTATCATAGATGCTGGCTTTTGAACTTTGCGCCTATTTGTTCCGGACGACACGATGTCTACAGTTTCCAAAAACTTTTTGAAATGTGGACTCATCAGAACACTTTTCCACTTTGCATCAGTCCATCTTAGATGAGCTCGGGCCCAGCGAAGGCAACGGCGTTTCTAGGTGTTGTTGATATATAAAAAAAATAATTTTCCTGAAGGAATAAATAAAGTACCATCTATCTATAAATGGCTTTTGCTTTGCATAGTAGAGTTTTTAACTTGCACTTACTTACTGAAGTGTTCCTGACCCCATGTGATGATATCCTTTTTCACACTGATATCATTTTTTTCATGCAGTGCCGCTTGAGGAATAGAAGGTCTGTAATATCATCGCGTATGTGGAGTGGTATCTACAGATTCTCTGGACCTTTTGATGTTATTACGGATTGTAGATGGTGATATCCCTAAATTATTTGCAATAGCTCGTTGAGAAATGCTGTTCTTAAACTGTTGGACAATTTGCTCACACATTTGTTCACAAAGCGGTGACCCTAGCCCCATCCTTGTCTGTGAATGACTGAGCACTTCATGGAAGTTGCTTTTATACCCAAACATGGCACCCACCTGTTCACAATTAGCCTGTTCACTTGTGGGATGTTCCAAAAGAGTGTTTCATGAGAATTCTTGAACTTTCTCAGTCCTTTTTGTCACTTGTGCCAGCTTTTTTAAACATGTTGCAGGCATCAAATTCCAAATGAGCTAATATTTGCAAAAAATTAAGTTTTCCAGTTCAAATGTTAAGCATCTTGTCTTTGCAGATACATAGAGTGTATGTATACATTATGGTGTCTTCAATGTGTGCAGTTCTTTTCTAAAATATGGACTTTTGTCAAGGCCAGAATGAATTACCCATGATGAAGTTGATTCTGCTTCACTGTGCAAACTTTTTTGGTTGGCAAACCATGTTGAAGAACCAATTAGGTTAAAAAATCGAGGTTCTACTGTATTTATAGTTTATTACTAATTTTATTTGCAACAAGGTGCTCTGGCCAAGTGAAAGATCAACACACGACGATGCGAAAATATCTGGTCGTACAAACAGCTGCTGCGTAGATGCAGGGTCCTTGCAGGAGTATGTGCCATGGGATTAGGGTCACCTCTATCCCGGCTGTCTTAGATAGAGGTGGGGGAAGACTGGCGAAGACCCTTCTAGTCCATTCAACACAAACTGTTTTCTCAGAGCGCATGTGACATGCTTCACAGCATACACTCACGCATGCAAGTCAGTTGGACAGCCACAAACCCTGCAACACGTGGGACCAATTGCTCACTCAATCAAATGTTACAGCACTTGAAAGTCTGTGTTTGGGCTGAGTGGAAAAGCAACCGGGGATTTGTTAATTAAGCTTCATGATTTCATGCCATTTGGTAGTTCAGTTGGACTAATCAGTCATATTGTCGTGCTAATAACCTGCAATTGTTAATATTAGGACCTTCACGTGTGTGTCATGTCATTAAAAAACTTTCTTCAAGGAGAGCGATGTGATATGCAGCTATGTAAGAGGAGCAGCTCGGCCAGTTGGCTCAGTGTCGCTCGCAGTTGTACACACAATCCCAGGAGAACAAGACCATCTGCTGTTAACTGTAGCTCTGGTCCAGGGCTCACACACACATTCACACATGTATACGTACATTAGCCAGCTCTCAGCTTTCCTGCCAAATCATACACTCTGCCCTCGCCCCCAAGTCCTTGCACACATCTAGGTGCCTCCCACCCACTCGCCGCTGTTTGCCATTCTGTTTCGGAAGCATCAATCATGTCTCTGCTATCATTGGAATATTGTACTGGATTCTCAACTCAAGGATTAGTCTGTGTGGTTAACCTAGTGAGGGGGGGACTCTTATTGTGATGGCATACTGGCAATTCCACTTCTGTCAAGGCTTACATCACTTGCCAGATTGCAAAGCGTATCGGACTCATAAAGCTCCACACTGAAGCAGAAGATGTACTGGGAACTGTGGCTCAGCCAGGTCACAGCTTGTGCCGCACTGCAATGCATGCTGGTCCAGAACAAAGGTGGGCTTTTTGTGTGTTTTGAAACTGTGGACATACAAGATAATTATTGTAATGTGGAGGTAGAGATCTTTCTTACAGTCTTGTTGAATAATATCTGAGCCTAAATAATGTTTTCTGTATAACAGAATTTATGTAGAATAACCATTCAGGATTAACAACGAAATAATGTAAATGTCAAATGTAATCATGATACTTTTTATGGCCAATCCAAGGTGCTCTGTTTGTGGAGTGTGAATGCTTGTTTGTATATCTGTGTTAGCACTGCATTGAGGGGCGACCTGTCCAGGGTGTAAAATGCCTTCCGCCCAAGTGCAGCTGGGATAGGCTCCAGCCCCCATGCGACCACGAGAGGGACAAGCGGTAAACATGGACGGATGGATGAATGGATTGACGTATATTACTAATAATTATATTTGTTTTGCTTTATTTTCAATTAATGACGCTTATTGTTCAACGTACTATGTTGAGATTTTCTCAAGTGTCTACAGAATTTTAGTAGCTTTTTCTTTATAAAACGAGACTAGCAACAAATCTAGCATCTTTTTCTGGTGTTAGTATACAGTGATGGACAGTAACAAGCTACATGTAGCTAAGCTACGTATCTTAGCTACATTTTCCAGTAGCTTACTTACTTTTTTTAACGAGTAGCTTTTCCTGTAGCTTAGCTACTTTTAGACCCATGTCGCTAGGTAGCTTACATCAAAGCTACAAAGAGAAAAAATCGACTGTGAATCCAGGCCCCCAAAAACTGCGGAGACAATCCAATGACCTGGAGGAATGAGAACAACCGCACATACAGAGAAAATCTACGATTATTGGTTGGTGTTCATATGCTTAGTCACAATTGGCTAAGATTAGGGGGAAACATTACTGACTGGCCATTCAGAGGGTAGATAAGTTGGGTCATCGAAACTAGTAAGCAAAATCATAACGTACATGCAGTCATGTCACATGACGACAAGGGAGTCGGAGACAGACGTACGCTTCAAGCTGACGACTCAAACAAAAAAAAAACATACTTGAAAATGGCAAAGGAATTCTCTCCCGCAGATTAAATTTTTCTTTAGTGATGAAAACAACGTCCAGGAAACCCGCAATAATGGTTGTCTTTGGCCATATTCAGACAAAGGTGTGCGTTTGGAGAAAACAATGCCCAAAACATGTTTTAGTTATAAACCAAAATCATATCTGCTCTCTTTATTGAAGACGTCCAACACAATTTTAGGACCACATATTGAGGTGAGTTGAGTTAATGAAAAGTTTTACTGCACATAACCATTACCAACTGTTCCCAAACAACACACAAGTCTTTGGTTTTATTTTGTCAAGATATAGGTAGATACTGTTTTGTTTTGTTTTTTACTGTTGGTAGAGAAAATTAGTAACATTTTAGGGGTGAGCCAAAGAAAAGGCTAACAAATAAGACATACAGTGGTTTGTAGGGACCCCTGGGGGTAATTGTAAGGTGTCACCAGCTAAATGATGGATAGGTAACATCCGTCATTTAGCTGTACATTCTCAGTTACACTAACGTTTAGTGCTGGTCGATATGGACTTTTTTTACTATCTCGATACTGCGGACGTTATGTTGATGACTATTTTTTCATACAGTGTTGATGTGGAAATGGTTCCCTCTGCATTTTGATGGTGTGGCGCCAAATGGAGATGTTGCTATGCGGAGTAATCACTCTTCATTCTTTAGCAGGTGACTTTTCAAATGATGTTACATATTAGCAGTAATGCTACTTTTTGTAGCAGCGCTTTTACCCCACACCTGAAAAATTACGGTTGTCTGTTCGACATATTCCCACTTGAAGCCAAACCACCGCCAGACAATGGACCCCCTGCTGTTTTTCTTGGGAATTAATTCTTCCTTCTTTTGTTACCAGATTCACACCTTCTTTCTCTCGTATTACCACTCGCACCACAGTTAACATTAACCATGCTGCTACCTCTCTGCTCCGCGAGGGCGTATGCGTATGTTACGTATGATGTGACAGTATGTGACGTATGTAAGAAGGTGCGCTTGCTCTCTGTGAGAAGGAGACACAAAGAGTGGGAAGAGCCAGGAGTGTAATGCCCACAGCTAAAAACAACTGCGTGAGAATGTATACTCAAATATCACGATATAGTCATTTTCTATTCCGCACAGAGACAATATTGTATTAAATATCCATCCATTCATTTTCTACCGCTTATTCCCTTTGGGGTTGCGGGGGGCGCTGGTGCCTATCTCAGTGTTGCCAATAAACCTATCCCCAGGTGCATGTCTTTGGAAGTGGGAGGAAGCCGGAGTACCCGGAGGGAACCCACGAATTCACGGGGAGAACATGCAAACTCCACACAGAAAGATCCCGAGCCCGGGATTGAACTCAGGACCTTTTGTATTGTGAGGCAGACGCACTAACCCCTCTGCCACCGCGAAGCCCTATATTAGATATCAATTCTATTAAATGTAGCTTTAATGTAACGAGCTACTTTTGCCGTGTAGCTTGATACAGTTCTCAAGGGAAAGCTTCCCCTGTAGCTTACCTACGTTTAATCAAGAGTAACTAGTAGCTTAGCTTTCCAAGTCGCTTGCCCATCACTGTTAGTAAATACTGTACTCTTGTTCAGAGACTCTACCTCTGAACAGCAAGCATGATGTCACACTTTCTTCGCTTTGCACTGCTGCAGTTGGACTTTTTCCTCTCAAAAGCCGCCACTTTCCTCCTAATATTTGCACATTTTGTGGTTTGCTGTTAGCGGGTATATGTCAGCTATATTAAAGTGCGTCCACATCGCAGACATGCTTCCTCTGCTGCAGACAATCCTGTACATATTGCCTACGTCATCACACCATGTGGTTTCGGCACCGCTGTTCAAGTTGCCAAATGTTAGGTGCATCACTAGTCATTATTGCGATACATTTTAGGCTATTTATGTATACCCATTCATACAATAACAACTAACTGGTGATAAAGCTTTATGTTCATGTTGTTTGGTTTGATGTTCATTCTTCTCATGATCGTGAGTACACTGCCCGTTCCTGAAAGAGAATTGGCGGAGAATGAAGAAGTGTTGTGTGTCTGAGGAAGCACGGGGACCAAAGCGCATGGGAGTATATTTCTGAATTGGGTCGGTTGTGCAGCACGGTGGGACAGGGGTTAGTACATGTGCCTTTCAGTGCTAGACTGCTTCATCCCAAATGCAGGACTAATAGACTCAAAAACTCATTTGTCCCACACGTCATTAGACTCTACAACTCCTCTCTGGGGAGGGGGGCGGGGGGTACTAGGATGACAGGGGCTGCAAAACAATAACAGTGCAATAGTTTTTCATAACACGGTCGCTACTGCCTAGTTTCTCCTGTTATATTCTTATTTTACTGTTATATTTTTATTCCCATTGTTGCTTTTTAATTTTATTCTTATTGTAATATATTTCTATTTTTGTTTCCATTTATACTCCCATTATTTACTTTTTAACTTTTTAAATTGATCTCAACTGTACACTGCTGCTGGAATTTTAATTTTCCTGAAGGAACTCTCCTGAAGAAATCAATAAAGTTCTCTCTCTCTCTCTCTCTCTGTCTCCCTCTCTCTCTCTCTCTCTCTCTCTGTCTCTCTCACTCACTCACTCACACACACAATACGAAAGTCCTTAGTAGTCCTGAGTTCACTCTGGGGCTTGCGATCTTTCTGTGTGGAGTTTGGATGTCTTCCCCGTGACTGGGTGGGTTCCCTCCGGGTACTCCGGCTTCCTCCCACCTCCAAAGACATGCACCTGGGGATAGTTTGATTGGCAACACTAAACAGGCCCTAGTGTGTGAATGCTGTCTGTCTACCTGTGTTGGCCTTGCGATAAGATGGCGACTTGTACCCGGCCTTCCGCCCAAATGCAGCTGAGATAGGCTCCAGCAAAATGGACAAGCGGTAGAAAATGGATAGATGGATGGGTCGTTTGTTTGCATAGGATTGGCACTAAAATATTTAAATAGTCAGACGTTTGATTTCTTCTAGAGGCTACAATATTACTTATACTTACTTATATATTACTTTCATAAGTTTTCACATAAAAAAAACATATTTTTTTATGTTGGCCGTCTTTAATTTTGCTGTGGCGGTGCCCCACCATCAGTTATATTGATGGGAAACCATGTGTATGTGAAACATTTGGAACCCAGTTTGTAATGTGCACTACCCCTACCTACAGGACTGAAGTGGAAAAATAGCACCTGGCCATAAGTTTTCAGATATATTAATCAGATGAGGGGGTTTCATGTTATTTGGCTTTGTAAATGAAACCGAGACTCTCCCGGATGTACAGTATACACTGCATTGCATTTTTAGAGCTATAGTTGGTCTTCATCAACATGTGTAGGCTCTCTGAGGCATGACTGAACAAAATCTCTTTCATTCCATTCAGAAAGTCATGATGCTAAGCCATGTGGTACAGTGGTCTTTTTTTCCACATGTGAGTACACTTTACAGCGAGCATTTATAAACTGTCAATATTTATTAAGGCTGCATGATTATTCATTAAGTTTTTGATCTCAGATCACACATGTACGGGATTCCATCCGTAAATGTGTTTTTTTGAAGTGTTCCTGAGCCCATGTGGAGATATCCTTTACACACTGATGTCGGTTTTTGATGCAGAACCACCTGAGGGATCGAAGGTCACTACACTGCTATAAAGTTTGTACCTTAAAGGCCTACTGAAATGAGATTTTCTTATTTAAACGGGGATAGCAGGTCCATTCTATGTGTCATAATTGATCATTTCGGGATATTGCCATATTTTTGCTGATAGAATTTAGTAGAGAACATCGACGATAAAGTTCCCAACATTTGGTCGCTAATAAAAAAGCCTTGCCTGTACCAGAAGTAGCAGACGATGTGCGCGTGACGTCACGGGTTGTAGGGCTCCTCACATCCTCACATGGTTTACAATCATGGCCACCAGCAGCTAGAAAGATTCGGACCGAGAAAGCGACAATTTCCCCATTAATTTGAGCGAGGATGAAAGATTTCTGGATGAGGATAGTGAGAGTCAAGGACTAGAAAAAATAAATAAATAATAAAAGTAAAAAAAAGGCGAGGGCAGTGAGAGCCATTCAGATGTATTTAGACACATTTACTAGGATAATTCTGGAAAATCCCTTATCTGCCTATTGTGTTACTAGTGTTTTAGTGAGATTATATAGTAGCTGAAAGTCGTAGGGGTGTGGCCACGGGTGTAGTGACCGCCAGTGTCTCTGAGGGAAGGAAGCCACACAGCTGCAGCAGGACGCAAGCTCAGCTGATGTCTACGGTAAGAGCCGACTTATTAGCACAATTTTCTCACCGAAACCTGCCGGTTGACATGTGGTCAGGATCCATGTTCGCTTGACCGCTCTGTTTCATAGTAAAGCTTCACGTTCTGGAATTTTAAACAAGGAAACACCGGCTGTGTGTGTGATGCTAAAGGCAGCTGCAGTGCACCGCTTCCCACCTCTATCTTTCTACTTTGAGTTCTCCTCGTTAATTAAACAAATTGCAAAAGATTCAGCAACACAGATGTCCAAAATACTGTGTAATTATGCGATTAAAGCAGACCACTTATAGCTTGACTCGGGCTGGAAAAAAATGTCCGCTACAACCATAGACGTCACGCGCACGCATCATCATACGCGTCATCATTCCGCGACGTTTTCAACAGGATACCTCGCGGGAATTTTAAAATTGCAATGTAGTAAACCAAACCGGCCGTATTGGCATGTGTTGCAATGTTAAGATTTCATCATTTATATATAAACTATCAGACTGTGTGGTTGGGAGTAGTGGGTTTCAGTAAGCCTTTAACACAGCAAACATAGCAATGCATTAAAATTGGTTTTATTACTAATCTTTGTATATTTTTAGCCATGAGATTTACACCGGTACTTCAGTTTATTAACATATACTATATGGATGATAACTCATGCAAATTTTTCAAAATAAACAAAGCTGACATAATTGGATCACATGGACATTGGTTCAAATAAAAACACAACATATTTGCTATTTTTATTTAGGGCGAAATTTTCTTGAGAGATTTCAGCAAAAAGTAGAAAAATATATTAATCCAAACATGTTTTATACATTCTAAACTCCCAGAGGACTTTTTTTGTTCCGAGTGTATAATTGATTTATAATTAAAATTTAACATAAAAAAAAAACTCTTGGAAAAAAGCATTTCTATTCTGAGTAACACAACCAAAGTTATGGGCCAAAATAGAGCAACAATTTACCTCAAATGACAACTCAGTCCTGAATATTCTTCGAGGGTTAAACAATAATGGCTGTGTTGAGTAATTTTCAGTGGATAACAATGCTATGCTGGTTTACAAGCTGTATACTCACTACTCTAACATACATACATGTTTCCTTTCTATATTACAGTAATGTCCCTGGAGAGGATAGTTATAAAAGTGATTACTGAAATGTGAGGGGTCTCTTCTACAATACAGATGCTGTAGGTTACATGACATTTCTATGGAATCAAAGCAGCCCACTGCAATGCATGCACTCCATCATCAGTGGCCCTATTTCATCACCATCCTCTCCCACGTCAACAGCAGCTGTCCAGGCATGCAGTGACTTTGGCAGCAGCTGCAGAAATGTGTTCATCTTTGCTACTCATATGCTCGTTCATCAATTGGTTGTCAGTCTCTCTGGGTGTGTTGTGTAGTGTATCACCGCACCTTGGTCAGGTAGCGTCACGTCTTGGACCCCTCCCTCTTTGTGCTGTTTAAAAAGGCATTAAATATATTTGTAGCTCAGATCATTGCTGATCTTAGAGGTGTGTCGATTAGTAAAAGTAATGCTTTTAAGGTGTCTGCAGGCAAAGAGTTTTGAAGAAGAGTGCACAGCCCTTAGTGGCCAACATCTCCACACTGGCTTGGGATACAAACCTCAATCTGGACAAACAGGTAGATCACAAGGACAGCTTAATTAGGTTGCGATATGGAGGTTTTTAAAGCATTCTATATAGATAGACAGTACTTTACTGATTCCTTCAGGAGAGTTCCTCCAGGATTTTTTCAGCAATGGGCCCTCCTGCTGGCTTCCTGAATGTATCATCACTCATTTTCTCCTTTTCTCTTCTCTTTGTGTTTCTCCCTTTTTCCAGAAGCTCTCCACAGGCCGTTCGGCCTGGACTCTGCAGCCCTGACAGAAGCGGTACGCTGGAGCTCCAAGGAGAACTTGCTGGGGGCTGCTGAGAGCGACCCCAACCTGTTTGTTGCACTTTATGACTTTGTCGCCAGTGGGGACAATACTCTCAGCATCACGAAAGGTAAAATGGCCATTTTTTTCCTGCTTATGTACAGTGACTTATTTATTTATTAAGAATGGCATTTGCATTATTTCAATAAACAGGCACGGTGTAACGACATCAAATCCAAAAGGTGTTTACAAGAAAGTTATTTAGTCACTAGGTTTTTTGTTATGTTAGGTTAGGTTACTTTATTAGTGCCCGAAGGAAAAACACTTGTTTTGCAGCCGGCAAGATCAGGACATCCATTTAAACATACAGAGAAAGTAATAACATCTTAGATATGCAATACAACGACCTACCACATAACAAGTAGGGCTAGGCGATATGGCCTTTTTTTAATATCTCGATATTTTTAGGCCATAACGCGATACACGATATATATCTCGATATTTTGCCTTAGCCTTGAATTAATACTTGATACATATAATCACAGCAGTATGATGATTCAATGTGTCTACATTAAAACATTCTTGTTCATAGTTCATTAATATATGCTTATTTTAAACTTTCATGGGGAGAGGGAAATCACAACTAAGTCAATTGACCAAAACTGTATTTATTAAACAGTTATTAGCAGGTGACTTTTCAAATGATGCTACATATTAGCAGCAATGCTACTTTTGGTAGCAATGCTTGTGCCCCATACTTGACAAATTAAAGTTGTCCATTCGTCATATTCCCGCTTGAAGCCGAACCACCGCCGGACGATGGACCCCGTGCTGTTTTTCTTAGGAATTAATTCTTCCTTCACGTTACCCATGCTGCTACCTATCTGCTCCGCAAGGGCGTATACATATGTGACGTATGACGTGACAGTATGTGACGTATGTAAGAAGGTGCGCTTAGTGTCTGTGAGAAGGAGACACAAGAAAGAGTGAGAAGAGCCTGTAGTGTAATGCCCGCAGCTAAAAGCAACTGCGTGAGAACGTATACTCGAATATCACGATATAGTCATTTTCTATATCGCACAGAGACAAACCCGCGAATATTGCGTACATCTATATATCGGCCAGCCCTAATAACAAACATCACATAATAGTACATGTACTTAACGTTCCCCATAAAAAGGATCAAACATAAAATCATAATCAGAAAATATTTGGGACAAGCCAGAATAAAACACCATAATAAAAGAATAAATTGCACTAAAATAAATACAGGCAAAAATGGATCAATCAATCAATGTTTTATTCATATAGCCCTAAATCACTAGTGTCTCAAAGGGCTGCACAGGCCACAACGACATCCTCGGTTCAGAGCCCACATCACGGTAAAGAAAAACTCAACCCAGTGGCCCCTCTAGGGCGACCGGTGTAATGGACGTCGAGTGGATCTAGCATAATATTGTGAACGTCCAGTTAAAAGTGTATCCAACATAATAGGGAGAGTCCAGTCCATAGTGGGCCCAGCAGGGAACCATCGCGAGCGGAGACAGGTCAGCAGCGCAGAGATGTCCCCAATGTCGCCGATGCACAGGCGAGCGGTCCACCCCGGGTCTCGACTCTGGACATCCAGCACTTCATCCATGGCCACCAAAACTGTGCCCCACCCCCCACCCCACCCCTCCCTCCACGAGGGAGAGAAGGGAACAGCAGAAAAGAAAAGAAACGGCAGATCAACTGTTCTGAAAGGAGGGTCTAAATAGAAAACCCTCTATAGCTCGCATTCTTTTTTTGGGATCCTGGAATCACTAATAAGCCGGAGTTCTTTGAATGCAGATTTCTTGCTGGGACATAAGGTACAATACAATCATCAAGATAGGATGAAACTAGACCGTGTTGTATTTTATACGTATATAGTAAAACCTTACAGTCACATCTTAAGTGCACAGGAAGTTAGTGCAGGTGAGCCAGTATAGGCGTAATATGATCAAACTTATACTACAGATACATCAGCTTATTTTGTTCTGTGATGGCAGCTGGGACAAAACTACAGCTGTACCATTTTGTTTTGCCTCTTGGGACTAAAAACCTCCGTCCAGATGGTAGAAACTGAAAATGGATGTGTAGGTAGTGAGATACATCAGTTAAATGGAGGAATCTATCCTCACTAGCTGGTTGTTGTAGAGGGTGGCTGGAGACAATTAAGACTCACCAGTTAAATTACCTGACAATATTATTTATGGAATTATTGTCCTTTAGTGACAGGTGACTGAACCATGAGACCAGGGGGAAGGACAAAACAGATTCTATAAAAGCATGGTAAAACACAATCATGATGGTCTTGTCAACATTAAAATGAGGAAGTTTTCTCAGACAGTACAAACGTTGGTGAGCCTTTCTACTCACTGCATCACAGTTAGCTTCAAATTTCAGTTGTTCATCAATTATATTCCCAAGGTACTTATACTTTTGCACATATTCAATGACCTGGTTTTTAATCACAGCTAACTGGTTCACATTGGGTGTCTTCCTAAAGTCAATCAGAATGTCTTTTGTTTTTGTTGAGCTCGAGGTTAAGAGTCATCACACCAGCATACAAGTCATCAATAATGGGGCAATGGCGGTTTTCATCTCCATTTAGCAAACTAACAATTACTGAATCATCAGCATATTTGATTATTGTTCTGTTGTCATATTTAATCAGAGACATGTTTGTGTACAAAATAAATAACAGGGGAGACAACGCACAACCTTGCAGTGAGCCGGTAGAAGTACCTTTCCTGACAAAGTATCATTGACCCCGACTTTCTGGGTTATGTTTGTTAAAAAGTTAAGGATCCAGCCCATCAAGTTAGGTTAAAGTGGTCAGTCAACCTGGTAATCAGGATGTGTGTGGTCTCTAGATTGGTGTCTGTCAAACCACACAACATCATAATGATTGATCTGTTTTTGATAGTTTTTCCTTTCACCTTACTGAAACCTCCTAAAACTACAATAACAAACATATCGTTAAATAAACACCTTTCAGCCAGTTTCGATCAAAACCGAGCTTTATCATTATTTAGCTAGAATTGTTTTGTCTCTCAGAGAAGTGTGCATATTATCTCATGGCTGCTGCTATTACATGCAACATGGCGTGTCATTGCAGGCGGAATCATGTCCTAAGTGAACAGAATACGAATCATGTCTGCATCATCAAACATGCTTGAAGCAGTTGCTTGGTTACGCCCTGTTATTGTTGATATCCACACCTTCAACAAAAGCATGTCTTGCAACAGACCTGCGTACCGATTTGCTTAGCAGACGCTCCTTCAGGCAATGCCATTGATTGGCAGGTGGTCATTATCGAGGAAAGCAGTTTCATGAAAAGTAATGCCATTGGAATGTTTTTACAGTGCTTTGTGTTTGGACGCACTTTCTCATTCACAACACAACTGATGGTCCCAGCCTCATTGATAAAGCAAGAAATTCCACTCATCAACCCTGATAAAGCACACCTGTGAAGTGAAAACCATTTCAGGTGACAGCTCATTTCCAAGAGTGTGCACATCAGTAATCAAAGTGAAGGGTGGCTATTTTGGAGCAACTAGAAGATAAAACATTGTAGAGGTTGCCCTCTAGTCGGTTCCTCAGACAACCACACACTGCCACGAAAGCCCGGATTTCAGAGTACAACACTGTTTTATTTTCATAAATGTTGAGAGGCTTTTGCTTTCCAGCAAAATTTCTTTGTCTTTGTCTGTGTCTCTCGCTGGATCCCACTCCAACTCCCTGTCTCGTTCTGGCTGCTGCTAATAAAGGCGACAGGTGATTAGATAACAAGGCACAGCAGAGCAATCTACTTACCTGTCGCTGTCTTCGAGGCCGGTCCTTGCACACCCCGTTCCTTGGCAGGCCCGCAGGCCACACCACCCTCCACAAACATGTTTTCGGCTATTTCACCTTTTTTTGTTAAGTACATAACTCCACACGTGTTCATTCATATAATAGCTTGTATGCCTTCAGTGACAATCTACAATGTAAATAGTCATGAAAATAAGGAAAACACATTTAATGAGAAGGTGTGTTCAAACTTTAGGCCTGTACTATATTTTACAAAAAATATTTTCATACTCAGGTGTCCATAGCTGAGTGATAGTGATAACACAGCTATTTGAAAAGATGGATTTTTTTTTCATCCGTCACAGCCTGTGGGTACTCCCTGCAGGAAGGAGTTGACTACAAACAGGAATTAGCTGCTCGAAAGTCCTTTTGTCCTTCTCATCAGTGAAATTGCAAAGTGGTGCAGAGAAAGCTGTTAAATGGTATATTTATAGTAGATTTAGTAGCTTTTTTGCATAATAGTCTTTTTGTTTTCTATACTTCCACTTGGTTAGGGAACACATTTTCAGAAAGCTTTATTTAATATCATGTTAATGCCAAGCTATGTCATTACGCAAAACATTAACGTTATCAAATGCGTATTTGTGAATACAGTAGTAAAATCATACATTAAAACAGAACCACAGTGTTGACCGTTCAGGATCTGATGCACAAACCAAATTCAGATGTTTAGCTTTGACAGGCTCTCGCTGCCGTTTTTAAGGATCAACCTGCAAAAAAACACTAGTCAAAGACTGGTTTTAAGAGTCACTGCAAAAAATATTTAGACACCTAAGGCTGATTTTTTTAAGAATACACTCCAAAACTCAAACATCCTAAATATGACAGTAATGCATTGTTGTTTTTCAGGACTCTGCTGCAAAATAACGCAAGTAGCTCAAAACTGAACTGAACTCAGCTACACGCTGCCAGTTTAATATCTTTCTTATGCCCCTAAGATTCACTACTGTAATAATTCATCCACAGGTCTTCAGCCTCCATTTATATGTCCACTGCAGTCTGTTGGATCAGTGTTAAAGGCCAAAAATGTCACGACCCTCCTGCTGTACCTCCACGGACCCCTGTTAAAAACATCTGCTGTAGGTTGTTTACTTTTGGCAATCTAAATCTGCCAGATAATAAGGTACAGAAAGGCATGCTGGGTTATGGAAAGACTTCGTCCTCCAGTTTAGAGAAAATCAAGCGTCACGCTTTTCTTTACATCCGTCTCATGTCCGTGACGTCAAGAGACTGACAGAGAACAGACACCAAGTCACTACATGTCTGCCTTTGCCCGGCCTTGCTCTCTAAATGGTGCACAGCTTTTTGATGTAGTTCAGCAGGACTCACAATATGACCATATCTTTCCTTTTTGTGTTGTGTCTCCAGGACACTCTCACCAACTTTCCGACCTAATGACAAGAAGCCAAAAAAATACATTTTTCATCCAGGTTTGTACAAGACAACATTTAGGTCACGTATTGTACTACGGTCCGCAAGTTACTGAGCGCCGATTTAAAACGTATGAATGTATTTTTTAAATTACTTTTTACCAGGGCTCTCCCACTTCCAAAAGACATGCACCTGGGGATAGGTTGATTGGCAACACTAAATTGGCCCAGTGTGTGAATGTGAATGTGAGTGTGAATGTTGTCTGTCTATCAGTGTTGGCCCTGCGATGAGGTGGCGACTTGTCCAGGGTGTACCCTGCCTTCCGCCCGATTGTAGCTGAGATAGGTGCCAGCGCCCCCCGCGACCCCGAAAGGGAATAAGCGGTAGAAAATGGATGGATGGATGTCACATTTTACGAGTTAACGCATATGCGATTAATCACACACATTAATAATATATCAAAGCAGGTGAGTCACCCTATTTATTTTGACTGCACATGCTCCTTTACCTTAACCACAGATGTTTACCTCAAAGGCGGCACGGGTTGTTATACGGTCAGTGATCAGGTCAATGCAAAGATAAGTGAGTAGATTCCGACTGATGTATTCACTGGCAAATTTTCTTCAAAGTACACCCCGATGGGACTAGATGATACTGTTACCAAATTGAGCCAATAAATTACACCTTCAAGTATACCATTCTGACCGATAGCATTTGTGTGAAAATATCAGGGTCTTTTTTAAAGTTTAGTCAAATAATGCATGCAATTATCTACTGCGATTATTCAATTAATCATGATTAGGGAATGAACGACAAAACTTCTTAATGATAACCGTGTAAAAACTACATTCAGTTGGTATTGCAGTTTTGAATCAAAATTATCGAAAAACCGTGATTGATAACTGCACTTTAATAAACTCACAGACTGATGCTTGTTTGGTAGCTTAAATGCTAACATGAAAACAAAAGGCATTAACGTCTTGCCCCATATAGCAAAGACATACCCTATCTTAACTTATACAAACACATATTTGTCTGAGTAACTAAGCTATTCAATTGTGCACATTAAACCTACAAGCTGTGTTCTCGTCAAGGGGTCAATATATACTTGGAGAAATATGACGCAAGTGTTTTTATGGTGCATTCAAGGACCGCTGAACAGAGGACAACACAATGCCACTTATTGGTGAAACATAAGAAACTTAAGTCAAGTCAAGTCCAGTCAATTTCAATTTATATAGCACGTTTAGAACAACTTTTAAATTAAACCAAAGTGCTTTGCAGGTTGAAAAAAATGCATACAGCAAAAAATAAATAAAATAAAATAACATAAACAATGAATGAGCGGAACAAAATAGTGCAAAAAGCAATAAGGTAAAAGGGGTCGAATAAAAAGTAAAAAATTTCCCCAATAAAATCAGAATAATAAAAGTGCGACAAATACAGAAATAAAACTAAAGCGAAGGGGTGGGGCCAGCGAGAAGAGGTAGGTCTTCAGAAGGGTTTTGAAAACTCGCAGGCTCTGGGCTGAACTAATGTGGAAGGGGGAAGGCTGTTCCAGAGCTTAGGGGCGGCAACGGAAAAGGTTCTGTCCCCTCTGGTCTTTAGCCTTTATCTAGGGACCGCCAACAGCAGTTGGTCAGCTGACCTTAGGGCTCTAGACGAGGTATAATGATGCAGAAGCTCGGTCAGGTATTGTGGGGCCAGACCATTTAGGGATTTAAAAACAACTAAAAGTAATTTAAAATCAATGCGGTGATGGATAGGGAGCCAGCAATGGAGTGAGGCCAGGACTGGGGTGATGTGCCCATGTTTTTTGGTGCTGGTGAGGAGACGGGCAGCCGCATTTTGGACAAGTTGCAAACGGCGAGTGATGCCTAATCAATGCCAACGTACAGTGAATTGTTGTAATCCAGCCGGTGTGTGATGAAGGCGTGGATAGCAGTCTCCAGGTCGCTCTGGGAGAGATAGGCCTTGGTCTTTGCTAGAGTTCTGAGATGGTAAAAGCTGGTACTAACCACTGAGCTGACCTGTTTGGTGAATTTGAAGGCACTATCGAAGATCACTCCCGAGATTTCTCACGAAGGACCGGATGTTTTCACCCAGAGGACCTAAAGCACTGACAAACGAGACCGGAGATGTTTTCGCCGAAGATGCAAATGTTTGCCTTTCTAACAGTGTGTGTATTTATTTAGTTATTTGAAATAATCAAAAAATGTCATTGTGTGTATAAATACTTTCCGACCACAATACAAAATCGAGATAGTAATAATAACCGTGATCATTTTAGTCAGGTGATATAAAATGTTGTTATCGTTGCATCCCGAATCATGAGTTGAGTAATCACATCTCAAAAGTATATTTATTTTAGTGCAGGAAAATTAAAAATTTGACCACCTTACTTAGATCATTCTACAGGGAAGAATTAAGCTGTAATTACAATCCATTCAACAGATCTCATCAATAAAGTGCATTTACTTGCAATTAAATTTAACAAGTTTGAACAGTGCACAAACAGAATACGTTTGTTGTGAATTTGTGATATAATACATTTTGATCCTTTGTATAAAAAATAAATTGATGAGGAAATTATACAACTTTTAATAATCAAGAGCTTGATTGTAACCTTACATTTGGTTTTGCAGGTGACAAATCTTCAAGCAAGGGGTTTTCAAAGTATGGCTCAGTCCCTTGCCTCTCAGCGAATATATGTTTGGGGCCATGGAAAACTCATATTTGGGAGCATATTTAATTTATAGTTTTTTCCTGTGTTCACTCCTAACAGTTGACTCTTTTTCCGGAGAAGCTAAAAATATTTTAAACATAAACTGAGGTTTACTTAGTGGGTTTAAAAAATAATAAATGATTTAACCAGTTTGAGAAAAAATATTTCTTGGTCTTCTCTTTTTGTTAATCTTTGTTTCAATTCTTAATTTTTTCTAAGCTACTGTGCCTCTCCTGACGTCGTCATACTTTTAAAACATCTAATGTATGCTTTTGTACAATCATTTGGTTTATGTCAGGGATGTCAAACTCATTTTCATTGAGTGCTACATCCCAGTTATGGCTGCCATCAGAGGGCCGATTGTAACAGCGAATAATGTGTGAATTTGCCTCTGGATTTCATTATTAATTATATAAATTGTTTTAAGTATACTGTCGATTTTACTGTAAAAACTTTACATTTACACAATGTTACTGTAAAATTGGGGGGGGGGGGGGTTATTTCATACAACATTTTACGGTAACTATAAAAACAGTACCACTGTTTTGTTTTTTACGGAAGAGGCTGGTCGTTTTTTATTTTTTTTTAATTTTTAATTAAAGCTATAAAGAACACCGTAAAATGTATTGTCATTTTTATTAATTTGATGGGTAGTTTGCTGTAAAATCATAAGTCAAGCATATATTTAAGTATTTATTTTTATTTAGACAAAAAAATGTTTGGAATGATTATCTACAGCAGGGGTCACCAACGTGGTGCCCGCGGGCACCAGGTAGCCCGTAAGGACAAGATGAGTAGCCCGCTGGCCTGTTCTAAAAATAGCTCAAATAGCAGCACTTACCAGTGAGCTGCCTCTATTTTTTTAAATTGTATTTATTTACTAGCAAGCTGGTCTCGCTTTGCTCGACATTTTTAATTCTAAGACAGACAAAACTCAAATAGAATTTGAAAATCCAAGAAAATATTTTAAAGACTTGGTCTTCACTTGTTTAAATAAATTCATTTATTGTTTTACTTTGCTTCTTATAACTTTCAGAAAGACAACTTTAGAAAAAAGAAAAACAACCTTAAAAACGATTTTAGGATTTTTAAACACATATACCTTTTTACCTTTTAAATTATTTCCTCTTTTTTCCTGACAATTTGGTGCCTTGTTGACACAGAAAAGTACAGTGGTGTATGCGCAGCAGCTATGAAGGTTGGAAGCCTGTTTGGTTCAACATATCATTGTGAATTAGCCTTTTCTGACATGAACTTCATCAAGAACAAACACAAAACACGCCTCACTGATGCAAATCTGCAAGACTCACTCAGAGTTGCAGTGTCAAGTTACACACCAAAGTACAACACACTAGTTAACAGCATGCAATGCCAGGCTTCCCACTAACTGACAAAGAAACAGATAACAGATTTAGTGTCCAGTTCAAAGTGTGACATGATTTATTTAAACATGTGAGAGTTGACTGTTGTATTTTACATGAGTTATTATTTTTACAAACATGGTGCAAAGTAATTAATGATTTGTTAAAAAATGTTAGTGGCTAGATCGTTAAAATGGGATATTGTGATTTCACTAGACTGTCTTAGAAGTGATCATTTGAAAATGTGCACTTGGAGAAAATGTAAAAATGAAGTATTGCATATTGATATTTATCTGTTTCTATATATATATTTATTGTGAGAAATCATTAAGATGATCAATGTTTCCACAAAGATAAATATCATTGATTATTAATAATGACATAGACTTAAAGATAAATTGTGCAAATAGGCTATATCTGGCAATTTATTTAAGTATGTTTCAAACTGGTAGCCCTTCGCATTAATCAGTACCCAAAAAGTAACTCTTGGTTTCAAAAAGGTTGGTGACCCCTGATCTACTGTAATATTTGTTGCAATAATTGATACTATTAAAATTTAAAAGGCATGCAATTTCAAGCAGTACTTATATTTGTTTTGTCATAAAGAAAAAAATCCATTACATTTAGTGAGAAAATATTAGGTACTGTATTGACATATAATTTCCTGGTGTTTGCGGGCCAGATCTGGCCCCGGGCCTTGAGTTTGACACCTGTGGTTTATGTAGTCTTGATATATTTCCTCCTATGTCTTATCTAGGCGAGAAGTTACGCGTGTTGGGCTACAACCAGAATGGAGAGTGGAGTGAGGTTCGCTCTAAGAACGGCCAGGGTTGGGTCCCGTCCAACTACATTACACCTGTCAACAGCCTGGAGAAGCATAGCTGGTACCACGGGCCTGTGTCGCGCAGTGCCGCCGAGTACCTGCTGTCGTCCCTTATAAACGGCAGCTTCCTTGTCCGGGAAAGTGAAAGCAGCCCCGGACAGCTGTCCATTTCCCTCCGCTATGAGGGTCGAGTCTACCACTACCGGATTAACACTTCCTCAGATGGCAAGGTAAGGTTATGTAAATGTTATTTATGAGTTGTTATAGTAATATTACACTGTAAACTACTGCATCCAATAGTTAAACAATCACCTCATCTAGGTATATGTGACCTCCGAGAGCCGCTTTGCCACCCTGGCTGAGCTGGTTCACCACCACTCCACAGTAGCGGACGGCCTGGTCACCACACTACACTACCCGGCACCCAAGTGCAACAAGCCCACCGTGTACGGTGTATCGCCCATCCATGACAAGTGGGAGATGGAGCGTACTGACATCACTATGAAGCACAAGCTCGGAGGAGGCCAGTACGGAGAGGTGTATGTGGGCGTGTGGAAGAAGTACAACCTCACAGTGGCAGTCAAGACTCTCAAGGTTTGTTGTATGTACTTTTTTGTTATCTGGCAATGGCCAAACATGGTTGTAAGTCACCACCTGCAGTTAGACTGTGGTATTAGATAGAAATTAAAATTGCTTGCTCTGTCTTTGGTATCTCCTATTATTATTATTATTATTATTATTAACGGTTGTTGTTTGTATTTATCTCTATTTCTTTAATAACAGGAGGATACCATGGAAGTTGAGGAATTTTTGAAAGAGGCTGCTGTAATGAAAGAGGTCAAACATCCAAACTTGGTCCAGCTTCTGGGTCAGTATCATTTCTGTTTTATAATTTGTCGTAACTGTATATCCCCATTTGTCTCATATAGAACAGGGCTATAACAACATTCCTCATAGATTAGTCCCATATTATACTATTTTAAAAAACGTAAGTCTTAAAGGTAGGGCTGGGCCATATGGCATTTTTTGATATATTTCGATATTTTTAGGCCATGTCGCGATAAATCACGAAAAATAATTCCCGGGCGTGGCACTACTGCTGCCCACTGCTCTCCTCATCGCCCAGGGGGTGATCAAAGGTGATGTGTCAAATGCAGAGAATAAGTTCGCCACACCTAGTGTGTGTGTGTGACAATCATTGGTACTTTAACTGTTTACGTGATATGTATCTTGATATTTTTGCCTTAGCCTTGAATGAACATTTGATGCATATAATCACGCCAGTATGAGGATTCTATGTGTCTACATTAAAACATTCTTGTTCATACTGCATTAATTTATGCTCATTTTAAACTTACATGCAGAGAGGGAGACCACAATTAAGTCAAATGACCAAAACTGTATTTATTAAGCTGTGGCACAAACATTCATGTCATTTCCAAAACAGAAAATGCCAGATTGTCAGAGACATTTTAAAACAAGCTATTAGTGCACTTTTGTGCGAGATGTCACTGAGATGACATATCAAAACAACACTAAATTAAAATGCACTTTTTGTACAGAACGTCACTAAAATAGTTTAAAACAAAAAAAGTGAATTTTTTTGCATGATATTGTGGGCGTATAGCACCGAATGGAGATGTTGACATGCGGAGTAAAAACTCTTCATTCTCTAGCAGGTGACCATTCAAATAATGCTACATATTAGCAGTAATGTTACTTTCGGTAGCAATGCTTTTGCCCCACACTTGCCAAATTACGGTTGTTTGTTCAACATATTCCCACTTGAAGCCAAACCACCGCCAGACGATGGACCCCCGGCTGTTTTTCTTGGGAATAAATTATTCCTTCATTTGTTACCAGATTTGCACCTTCTTTCTCTTGTATTACCGCTAACACCACATATAACGTTAACCATGCTGCTACCTCTCTGCTTCGCGAGGGCTTATACATATGTGACGTATGACGTGACAGTATGTGACGTATGTAAGAAGGTGAGCTTGCTGTCTGTGAAAAGGAGACACAAAAGAGTGGGAAGAGCCTGGAGTGTAATGCCCACAGCTAAAAACAACTGCGTGAGAATGTATACTCAAATATCACGATATAGTCATTTTCTATTCCGCACAGAGACAAACCCGCGATATTGTGAAATATCGATATATCGCCCAACCTTACTTAAAGGTCACATAATCGTGTATTGGTTAATACCTAGCGTTGATTCTGAAATTTGGACTGTTTAAAAGTGCTTTTTGTGAGCTCAACTGGAAACTGAACTTTTTATGTGTCTGTGGCTTTAAAGGAGAACTGCAGTTTTTTGGTAATTTTGCCTATGATTCACAATCCTGATGTAAAAAAGAGCACATTTTTCTTTTTTTAATGCTTTCTAAATAGTAAATAAATGCAATCAATAGTCTGTTTACCATGGAGCTTATGGTGGTTTCTCTATTCTGTCAATAAAAACCCTTAAAAAAGTTATCTAAAAGCCTCTGTTAAAGCTTCATATACACACTATAACTACAAAACCCAAAACCAGTGAAGTTGGCACGTTGTGTAAATCGTAAATAAAAACAGAACACAACGATTTGCAAATCCTTTTTAACCTATATTCAATTGAATATACTGCAAAGACAACATATTTAATGTTCGAACTGGTAAACTCACAGGCGCCAAGCCGGGGAGCTAATAATAAGCCCACACGTGCTGGCCGCCTATTCCCTGTGGCAACTCCAGCATCCATATAGTAAAGTCCAACTCCTCAAGGCGTTTGGTTCCAGAGCCAATGCTGTGCGTTAAGGTGAGCCCAAACTATATCTAGACGGTATCTCTCGACCATTCACAAGCTCAGGTTCCTTCCCGCCAGAGACAACAGGACTTGTCAAAAGAGGAACGGGTTGCCGAGGCATTCGCCTTCGACTGCTTCCCAATCCACATAACACCGGACTCTCATGGATCCGCTTGCAGGTGGGGGGTGTGCTGGTGGCGGTTCCACGTCTCTCTTTCGGGCTGTGCCACCAGACGCTCGTTCACAAGCCCCTGCCCTTGGCTAGGCAATACAAAGTGGGGCCACATTGTCGGTTCCTCAATTTTCCTTTCTTCATAAGAGTCTTCTGAATCGCACTTACTCTGACCCATTCTCTTGGACCAGTTTGCCTTGGGAAACCCTACCAGGGGCATGTAGCCCTGACAACATAGCTCCTTGGATCATTTGGGTACTCAAACTCCCCCACCACATTAAGGTGGCGATTCATGGAGGAGTAGTGGCCAAAAATATTAAATATAGTTGTTAAAATAAAACCTCTGCTACTATTCTAATGTCGGTCGTTATGGTGGTACTTGGAAAGCCAAGTTTTTTCTGATGTGGTACTTGGTGAAAAAGTTTGAGAACCACTGTGTTAGAAGAGCAAGCGCTTTTGAAGCAGAAAATGTTGGTTTAATTCCCGTCGATGACAAAAAAATATTAATTAGGGGATAGTACACAGAGGTTTGTTTTATTGTGGATTTTGTTGTTGTGTACTAAAATATATTTGATTAAACAATTTGTATATCAATTATTTTTAATAAACCAAAACATGCATCTAAATAAATTTTAGTTGGAGTCAAATAGTACTTCAATTGTATCACACAAATTAAAAAAAGGAAAAGAATCAACACCCTGGTAGGAGTGAAGTATAATAAAGCTGCCTCTCCCACAGGTGTGTGTACATTGGAGCCTCCGTTTTACATCGTGACCGAGTACATGCCACATGGTAACCTTCTGGACTACTTGAGAGACTGCGACAAGGAAGAAGTGAATGCTGTGGTTCTGCTCTACATGGCCACACAGATCTCCTCTGCAATGGAATACTTGGAGAAAAAAAATTTCATCCACAGGTAAGTGATTTTAAAAAATAAATCCAAGTGCCATTTCTTTCTGGTTTTATTTAGTATAACACTCTTACAGCCTCATACTTTTAGCTTTTCAGGTTAGGAATATAAACTCCTTACTTTGCATTGGCTAAAGTTAAATATACAAATTAATAAAGTATTAAGAAAATGTATACTATACCTAAAGCTTGCAAGGAAGAAAGGGAAAGTATGGCCAATAATAAATATTTTTTTAGCTACTCTAACATCTCATTCCCTTCTCAGGGATCTAGCTGCAAGAAACTGCCTCGTTGGGGAGAATCATGTTGTTAAGGTGGCAGACTTTGGTCTGAGCAGGTTGATGACTGGCGACACCTACACTGCGCACGCTGGGGCAAAATTCCCCATCAAATGGACCGCGCCCGAGAGCCTTGCCTACAACACCTTCTCCATCAAATCTGACGTATGGGGTGAGTAACACATCTCATGTATTCAATAACAGTATTATCACTGCACTTGCAGTTGCTGAACCATACTGTGTTGTCCTATAGCTTTTGGGGTCCTGTTGTGGGAAATTGCCACCTACGGAATGTCTCCATATCCAGGCATTGACTTGTCTCAGGTCTATGACCTTCTGGAGAAGGGCTACCGCATGGAACAACCCGAAGGATGCCCACCAAAGGTCTATGAGCTTATGAGAGCATGTACGTAGATTTCCCTCCAGAAAAACAATAGTTCTTTGGATTATTATGTTAATGCAATCCTTACTTTATGTAAAATAAACTTGATTGTGTTCCTACCAGGCTGGCAATGGAGTCCGTTGGACAGACCATCTTTTGCAGAAATCCACCAAGCCTTTGAAACAATGTTCCATGACTCCAGCATCTCAGAAGGTAGAGTAACAGGATAAATGAGTAGGCTAGTTGATAGTTTTGAACAGTGGTACATTAGAATGTCTAAAGTTGAACATGTGAAATAATGCAAATATAAATATCTGTTCTGTTGCAATGATAAAATCCCTGGCGATATAATGATACATGCCTTTCACGGAATGCATGGGATCATGGTTCCGATTCCGTGCCAAAGTTGCGTGAGAAGGGGCATCTAATGTAAAACGAAGCCAAAACTATTTATGCAGATCACTCACTGAAAAGCCGAAAGTAGTAAAACTCATGATTTGGCATGCTAGTAACTTGGGTTGTAAGGTTTACCGGTACTAGTATAGCATCGCGGTATCAATGAATCAAAAACGGTAATATACTCTGTTTGAAAAGTACCGCTTCGACAAATTTTTTTAGACTGACATGATAGGGCATTGTCGTCAAGTTAAGTATAAGGACCAATGATTGTCACACACACACACTCGGTGTGGTGAAATTTGACCCATTCCCTTTTTCACCCCATGGGAGGTGAGGGGAGCAGTGGGCAGCAGCGGTGGCCGTTCCCGGGAATAATTTTTGGTGATTTAACCCCCAATTCTAACCTGTGATGCTGAGTGCCAAACAGGGATGTAATGAGTCCCATTTTTTATAGTCTTTAGTATGACTCGGCCGGGGTTTGAACTCACAACCTACCGATCCCAGGGCCACTGAGTAGGTTGCGTCACGTCATGACATTGCTGGTTTTACGAGCAGAGGAGCGTGTTCAGCACCGCACAATCACGGAGTACTTACAAGCTGACACAGTGTGTAAACAGAAAAGGGAGAACGGACTCGTTTTGGCTTAAAAACTAACAATAAAGGTGAAGTTATAACACTGAAACGCCCATAGGAAGAGGTACTTTAAAATATGCTGAACTAGTTAGCGGGTAACGTCCATCTGCTACTTCTAAATCACTAATCTTTGCCTCCATGGCGATAAATAAAGTGAGGTTTCTTACAAGTATCATCCCTGCAGGACGAGGAATAGCTTAACATGCTTCACTACAAACCCTAGGATACAATCGCTCACCAGCGTCACAATGTAAACAAATGCCATGAGTGGATCTCCACCTGACATCCACTGTAATGATACCAAGTACAAGAGCGTATCTAGTCGATACTACTATAATTACATCTATATTTTTTATCGTCAGAAAATCTTTTTTCTTTTTATTCATATTATATTCATTAAGTCCATTAGGACTTTAAATATGACCAATGTATGATCCTGTAACTACTTGGTATCGAATCCATACTTAAATCACTGGTATCATCCAAAACTAATGTAAAGTATACAAACAACAGAAGAATAAGTGATTATTACATTTTAACAAAGGTGTAGATAGAACACTTTGAAATGGAAAATAACCAGACATTAACAGTATATGAACAAGTAGATGATTCATCAATTTTTACAGCTTGTCATTAATAATTTTATAAAAAATAACAGAATGGGGAATGACACAATATGTTACTGCATACATCAGCAGTCAAATTAGAAGCCTTTGTTTGTTTGTTTACTACTAAAAGACAAGTTGTCGAGTATGTGCACTATTTTATTTAAGGACAAAATTGGTCTTCGATTGCAATAAGAAACAGATGTTTAATGCACACTAAGATTTTGTGTTAATATAAAGCCAATAATGCCGTTTTTTGTGGTCCCTTTTTATTTAGAAAAGTAGCGAATTACATTTTGGTACCGAGACAACCCTACTAGTAACAGATCAAAAAGACAACCATTATGTCGTACCTGTCAGCCTTTTTAGTTTTTTTGTCTTTTTTTTACTAGCATTTTGAATTTTTTTCTAGTTTTTCTGCCTTTCGTTAAAAAAAAAAAAAAAAAAAAGAATCCTCTCCAATTTTGCCGCTACTACAACAATAGGGTCAGCTCGACTCAGAGGTGGGCTCATTTCAGACAGTCAAAGAATTTGCATGTTACAAATTTAACAGCATAAAGAGAGATGCATGCACATGCAGTTGACAGAGAAGATATCTCTTCCAAAAATGTTTTGACAAATAGGAGACTTATTATCCCCTTTTTTATATGGCTGATGGGCATCACAATTGTGACCGACTCTTCACGTTAACTTATTTAGTAGTAAGTCATGTGGAATATAATTATCTAACTTAGCTAAACCTCAAACACCGGAGTCTTGTTGAAATTGTACAATGCCACACATCTCAATGGATTTTTCATTGAAACTTCTAATGGTTGATTAATCGGACAAACGGTAGATTATTACAGCTAATGTTTTGCAACCCAAGGTGGCATCTGAAAACACCAGCAACAACACCTTGAGAAATTATCTTTGATGCACAATATTTTGTGCATTTCAAAAAGTAAACAAAACATGTATGTTAACTAGATATGTCCGATAATGGCTTTTTTGCCGATATCCGATATTTCGATATTGTCCAACTCTTAATTACTGATTCCGATATCGACCGATACCGATATATACAGTCGTGGAATGAACACATTATTATGCCTAATTTTGTTGTGATGCCCTGCTGGATGCATTAAACAATGTAACTTTACCATGAATTGATTGAAGTGGACCCCGACTTAAACAATTTGAAAAACTTATTCGGCTGTTACCATTTAGTGATCAATTAATACAAGTTTCAATTAATCAATCAAAAACTAAGTTTTCCATAATAAGAGAACAACTTCAACTCCCATTATGTAAAAAAGTGGCAACATGAGACTGCCATATATATTATTGAAGTCACAGAGTGCATAGTTTTTTTTAACATGCCTCAAAACAGCAGCTTGGAATTTGGTACATGCTCTCGCTAAAATAATCCTGATACCTACTACAACTATGGGAAATACTATACTTTGACTTTCACAAAGAGCATTACTTTTTATTTTTTAAACATGCCTCAAAACAACAGTTATAAAAACAATGAAGGCTCACAGCTTCAGTCCAGAGTATACTAGAACATACCGTATTTTTCGGATTATAAATTGCTCCGGAGTATACGTCGCACTGGCAGAAAATGCATAATAAAGAAGGAAAAAAACATATATACGTCGCACTGGAGCATAAGTCGCATTTTTGGGGGAAATTTATTTGATAAAATCCAACACCAAGAATAGACATTTGAAAGGCAATTTAAAATAAAAAAAGAATAGTGAACAACATCCTGAATAGGTGTACGTTATATGACGTATAAATAACCAACTGAGAACGTGCCTGGTATGTTAATGTAACATATTATGGTAAGAATCATTCAAATAACTATAACATATAGAACATGGTATGCGTTTACCGAACAATCTGTCACTCCTAATCGCTAAATCCGATGAAATCTTCTTCCTCTATGTCGCTTCCAAACAACTCTGCCAACTCCAAAGGTATGCGCCGCTTCCTCTTGTTGTTTTCTGCTGCATATTTTACTACGTCCAGCTTGTAATCTGCAGTACATGTTTTCCTTTTCGGTCCAATTTTTGTTCAGCCCTTCTCAGTTTTTATAAGTTACCGCCAAGGATGAAATGATCTATTTTAATAGCTATAGCAGTTAGCATTCCATGACCCACAATGCACTTCTGCCATGACCCTCCCCCGCCAAATTCTTATTGGTTGACGTGTATTGCTGACGTGTTTGTGACGATTGCTGGCATTTTCTTGGTCTCCTCCGTGAATGAGATAAAAAATATTATTTGATATTCTACAGTAATGTGTTAATAATTTCACACATAAGTCGCTCCGGAGTATTTGTCGCACCCCCGGCCAAACTGAAAAAAACCGCGACTTATAGTCCGAAAAATACGGTACTTGCCGACCTTGAGACCTCCGATTTCGGGAGATGGGGTGCGGGGTTTGGTGCTAGCGGGGGATGTATATTGTAGCGTCCCGGAAGAGTTAGTGCTGCAACGGGTTCTGGGTATTTGTTCTGTTGTGTTTATGTTGTGTTACGGTGCGGATGTTCTCCTGAAATGTGTTTGTCATTCTTGTTTGGTGTGGGTTCACAGTGTGGCGCATATTTGTAACAGTGTTAAAGTTGTTTATACAGCTACCCTCAGTGACCTGTATGGCTGTTGATCAAGTATGCATTGCATTCACTTGTGTGTGTTTGAAATAGCCGCATATATTATGTGATTGGGCCGGCACGCTATTTGTATGGAAGGAAAGTGGACGGGACGACAGGTTGTAAAGGACGCTAAAGGCAGTGCCTTTAAGGCATGCCCCTAATAATGTTTTCCGGGTGGAAATCAGGAGAATGGTTGCCCTGTGAGATTATCGGGAGGGGCACTGAAATTCGGGAGTCTCCTGGGAAAATCGGTAGTATGAAACCGATACCGATAATTTCCGATATTACATTTTAAAGCATGGCCGATTTTATCGGACATCTCTAATGATAACTTGTGTGACTGTTTGATATCCTGTGTGAGCTGGAGTTGGCCACCCTTTGAATCTGAACATAAAGTTTTACAGGATTTGTGTGATAGCATTGTTGGCAACAGCAGAAACTGATTGTGCATTACTTTAGAGGTATATTGTCCGCCAATGTTGTTAAACTTCACGGTTGTTTGACTTCAAAAGTTCTGTTGTCCTTTTGGCTTCTATCTTTTAATTTGACTTGTTTCTCATTTTTCTTTGCAGAGGTTGCAGAGGAGCTCTGCAAGATGGCCTCCTCTGGTCAAAGCGGTCCCCTTCACGCGTTCAGCCATGACACGCCCCTGTTGCCTTCCAAATCTCGCACACACCTAAAGCACACGGAAAACAAGGAGAACATCGAGAATGGGCCGGACGGGCGGCCAGACCACGGCACTCATGGCCCCTCAGGTACAGCTAGACATGCCTTCCTCGCCGCCAAGACATCACGTGTACCGCATTACAACCTCAAAAGTGTCCAAGGCGCCCTTGATTCGAAGAGCCAACTGCAGCGTCGTCAAGCCCATCGTCTGAGGAGAAGGGCTGTCATTTTTCTCCACGAATGACCACCTTATACAGTCATCTGTCCTTTTCCAGTCAACCTGTCTGTTCTTGGCAGTTCAGTAAAATCATTAAAATCACCCATCCTCTATATTTCTTCCATGAGGAAAGAATAAATGGCTCTGCTAACTCTTTGTAACAAACAAAACAACCCAACACTGACAAAATAGAAACACATGCAATGTTGTATGTGCTAATATAGTTTAATGAACATGCAGAAATGTAAGGAATTGCATCTGCCTGACATTAAGGTCAATTGCCGTATTTTCTGGACCATAGAAAGCACCGGATTACAAGGCGCACTGCCGATGACCGGGTCTATTCAGGTCTTTTTTCATACAAAAGGTGCATTAAAAGGGGTCATATTATGGTTTCTTTCCAAATTTAAATCACTTCCTTGTGGTCTACATAACATGTAATGGTGGTTCTTTGGTCAAAATGTTGCTTAGATTATGTTTTACAGATCATCTTCAAGTCGCTTGCTGACTGTGGATGCGTTTTGTGGGTGGTCTTATTTACTTGGCTCACCTTCGCCAGCGTCTTCTCCCCGTCATCTTTGTTGTAACGGTGTAGCGTGCAAAGACGGGAGTGGAAGAAGTGTCAAAAGATTGAGCTAACTGTTTTAATGACAATAACACTTTACGTAAATCAACAACAGAGCAGTATCTTCTCATCCGTGGCTCACTAGTGCGACTACTACGCCGAAAATTTGTGTTGTGAAAAACCGTCCGACCGGAACTCTAAACTAAACTTACATGGGTGATTTACTGGTTTGTAAACTCACTACACTGGAAGTTTTTAGCGCTTCCATAGCAGATATAAGTTAGAACTTTAGACTTCTTTATATTACAAATGGCTACAGCAGAGGGTGAATGCCCCGTTACAATAAGATAGTGAAAAAGAAGAATCTTATCGAATACGGACTCGCCACGGACTAAAGTGGCGGACTTGCGCAAATTTTCATGACTTGTGCAGGTCTCAAATACATACACATCAGCAGGTACCAGAAGGTAAGAAAAGTTGATTTTGCATAATATTGTGAAACAAAACACCAGATAATGTCTGCTAATGGGTTCCATTTTAAACACCATAGTACAAAACCCCGTTTCCATATGAGTTGGGAAATTTTGTTACATGTAAATATAAACGGAATACAATTATTTGCAAATCCATTTCAACCCATATTCAGTTGAATATGCTACAAAGACAACATATATTTGATGTTCAAACTGAAAAACATTTTTTTTTGCAAATAATCATTAACTTTAAAATTTGATGCCAGCAACATGTGACAAAGAAGTTGGGAAAAGTGGCAATAAATACTGATTAAGTTGAGAAATGCTCATCAAACACTTATTTGGAACATCCCACAGGTGTGCAGGCTAATTGGGAACAGGTGGGTGCCATGATAGGGTATAAAAACAGCTTCCATGAAATGCTAAGTAATTCACAAACAAGGATGGGGCGAGGGTCACCAATTTGTAAGCAAATTGCCAAACAGTTTTAGAACAACATTTCTCAAAGAGCTATTGCAAGGAATTGAGGGATTTTACCACCGACGGTCCGTAAAATCATCAAAAGGTTCAGCGGTCCTGCATCAAAAACCGACATCAGTGTGTTAAGGACATCACCACATGGGCTCAGGAACACTTCATAAAACTACTCTCAGTAATTACAGTTGGTCGCTACATCTGTAAGTGCAAGTTAAAACTCAACTATGCAAAGTAAAACCCATTTATCAACAACACCAGGGAACGCCGCTGACTTTGCTGGGCTCGAGATCATCTAAGATGGACTGATGCAAAGTGGAAAAGTGTTCTGTGGTCCGACGAGTCCACATTTCAAATTATATTTAGAAACTGTGGACGTGGTGTCCTCCGGAACAAAGAGGAAAATAACCTTCCGGATTGTTCTAGGCGCAAAGTTCAAAAGCCAGCATCTGTGATGGTATGGGGGTGCATTAGTGCCCAAGGCATGGGTAACTTACACATCTGTGAAGGCACCATTAATGCTGAATGGTCCATACAGGTTTTGGAGCAACATATGTTGTCATCCAAGCAACGTTATCATGGACGCCCCTGCTTATTTCAGCAAGACAATGCCAAGTCACGTGTTACAACAGTGTGGTTTCGTAGTAAAAGAGTGCGAGTACTTTCCTGGCCCGCCTGCAGTCCAGACCTGACTCCCATCGAAAATTTGTGGCGCATTATGAAGCGTAAAATACGACAGCGGAGACCCCGGACTGTTGAACGACTGAAGCTCTACATAAAACAAGAATGGGAAAGAATTCCACTTTCAAAGCTTCAACAATTAGTGTTGCAGCTATGAAATTTTAAGTTAATTATTATTTGCAAAAAAAAAATAAAGTTTGAGTTTGAACATCAAATATCTTGTCTTTGTAGTGGATTCAATTGAATATGGGTTGAAAATGATTTGCAAATCATTGTATTCCGTTTACATTTACATCCAACACAATTTCCCAACTCATATGGAAACGGGGTTTGTAATAATTGTATCTCTGAGCATGGTAGCCGCAATGGGCTGACAATCCATCAAGCAGTGCTGCGTCAAAGTCGTACTAAAACATATTGACAGATCTTTGAGTGCCGTGTGTAATGTTCTTTATTTTCAATGGAACATTTAAAGTTTTGGTGTTTTTTACTGGTGTCATACTGCAGTGTCCACGTATCTCTTATGTGTGACTGCCATCTACTGGTCACTTATCATTACACCATGTACCAAATAAAATTGCTTCAAGGTCGGTAAGCACAACCAGAATTATTCCGTACATTAGGCGCATCGATTTTTGAGAAACTGAAATAATTTTAAGTGCGCCTTATAGTCCGAAAAATACGGTATATTCTAAATTCAGAGAATGCTGTGTGCCTTGAAATCCTAGCGCCTGATCTACTAAGATCCCAAATAACAAGCTCTTGGGTGAAAACTAAAAAGGTGCACTTACTGTTAGTGGGCATGTTGCAGGTGATCTATTATGAATGTGTGCACAATAACAAACCCATTTAGCTTTGATAAAGCACATTGCAGGCACAAAAGGAAAACATTTTCATATCCTTTAGTATTTTGCACTTTCTGATATTCTCCATATGTTGTGCATATGCATGAATGCAAAAGGGCTGAATAAATGGCGCTTGCTATTTTGCTCATTTAACAGACGCAATTTGAAGTGCACAAGCCTATTAAATCAGCGTTGCACAGGCTAAGTCTGCACGTGTTTATTACACACAAACCTTTTGTAGTTAAAGCACTAAGACTTGGACTTAGACTTCCTGTATTGTCATTCAAATCTGAACTTTACAGTACAGATAAGAACAAAATTTTGTTGCATTAGCTCGTTATAGTGCAGGATGAAAAGAGCAATATTTTGCAGTGTTTGCATTTACAAAAGAAGGTGCAGATATAAATAAATTACTTTACAGATAAATATATTGCACTTTTGCATATGCATCCATGTTTATGGACGTATGTTATATTGTCTTTATAGTCCAGCGAGTTAATTTGCTTTTGGTGGAATTGAGGGGATTATTATGACGCGTTCAAGAGTCTTATGGCCTGAGGGAAGAAGCTGTTATAGAACCTCTCCTGCCGAGATTCTCCAGTTTAGTTTTTCCAGAATACATCAATATAATACAACAATAATATCCCTTTGTCTCAATATTTAGATAGCTAACTACTGTAAATAGATACATAGATAGATCAAATGTAACTACTAACAATAACCTCAATGCTAAAAATAAATACATTTCTGGTATAATGGCAAACTAAAAAGACCAATGTGATGTAAAGTAAAATAAAGATCGTATTTTTTTGCATTTTACTAAATAGTCCAAAGTCAGAGTAGGTAATTATTTGTGATTTCAGTTGAGCCCTTTATTTCTTTCTTTGGTAATAAAGTGTTAATCTTGTGTCTTTGTGATGTCAACAAGTCTGCCTGTATGCCTGTCTTTGTCCTTACTCTGCTGTCAGTCCCCAACCACTTTGGTGACTCTCCCTCCCTTGTCTATTAACACATAGAGCATTCATTGTACTATTACTAAACACATAAACAACCTCTTGATTCCAATAAAACTGTTTCTGTAATAAATAAAAAAACAGTGCTGGTTAAAAATTAATGCATTTGATCAGAGCAGCCAAAAAATGCATCATACATAATTATATGCAAGGCATTTTTGCATGTGTTCACTAAATGTTTAAATTCAGAAATTCTTGCAAAAGTGGAACTAAAGTCCAAATTAAGTGTGCATGACTCGCATGGTTGTATCTTTTCATCCTGTACTGTCACCCTGTCAGGGTCATGGTGGAAAAACAGCTTTTTAGGATGCTGCAAGGGTCCGTATTAATGTTCAATGTTAACAATTGTTACTAGTTTACACTTATCCCATCGTTGTTTTTTTTAAATTAATACATGTATCATGTTTGTATATACAGTATGTTGTCTGTGGATGCGGTTATATTGCTGTTTTTTTGTTGTTGTTATTGTCCCTCTCTGTTTTGTCCCACAATTCCCACATGTTTTTGTTTTTTCTTTCTATCCCCTCCTTCTCAGGTCAGATTGCACCAAACAGTAAATATAGCCAAACATTCAATAAAGTTAAATACAAATAATGCAACAAGAAGTATTCTGCACTTCTCATTTGTCAAGTAAACCTATACAGCAATTACAGACATCTAAATCAACAATATTATTTGCCTATTCGGCTACTATACACGACTGGTATTAAAAAAAAAAAAAAAAGAAAATGTGTAGCTGGGGTTTTCAAAATGTGAGACAGGCAGAAGATGTCAAGGGAGCTGCAGAAGCTTTGGGGTCAGGTGGGGAATCAAACACACTTAACCAACTTCAGCTATGACTATTATGCATTATTCATTTCAGTTTGACTTCTTATGGTGAGAGAGTAAACTGTCTGAGGTGAGAACTTCACAAAATATGCTCCATAATAAAGTCCTCAAAAGAAGGGGACAGTATTATACAGTCACATCTCAAAAAATTAGAACATTGTGCAGAGTTTAGTTAATACAAAGATACTAAATGAAGGATGTGGATGTTTTTTTTTGGCATTTCGTTAATTAATTAAAAGCGTCAACCAGTAGTTTACAATATTTACCTTTTTGACAATTTTTCAAATTGTATTCAGATTTTTAAAAAATTTTAAGAAAATTGCTGGATGGATTATCAATAAATCCAACTAAATAATATTCGATAATACAATCCTAATTCCAAAACCAAACCCGGCAACATTCAGAGTAACAATGGACAGAGCAATTGAGGACAAACAAAACAATCCAAAAGTAGTCAAACAAAAATAAATGCTATACTGAGTTTGAATATAGAAATGTTTTTGTTTTTTTTATGAGCTGTAAGTTAAAATCAAAACTGTTTTGAAATACAATTTTGTATGGATCTTCTTTTGAAGGGCAAACTCCTCCCAGGTTATTTTATTCTAATTGCTTGAGTGAAAAGGGTGAGGAGATTTGAAATGAATATTAATAAATGATTCCACAAATGGACAAACGGTAGCAATACCAGCGCCGGAGAGAAGACCATGCCCAACAAAGTCCGGTGCTCTTCCTCGATGGTCCCTTTACACACACGCTTTTGTCCACCTTGCTGCCACCGCTCGATGAAATGTGTTTCATTCGTCCATTCTCGTTTTGTCTCGTTTCTGTCACTTCTTCTCATCATCCAAACCCTAGACGATACTATGTGTGTGTTCATTCATTCATTGTCTTATGTCCTTGAACAGAACAAAGTGAGACTTCCTGTGCATTCCACTTTGGCTCATTGTGCTACTTTCAAACCCCTGGTCTACAAGGGAATGTGATCAAAACTGCTACTTTCCTGGATAGCTCACCAAGGCTGTATTTCATTGTTTTAATGAAACCCTCTCTCTTCCTTTCAGGCTGGCCTTTGTTAGGAGGCAATGGACGCTCGGGCAGCTCCCCAGCACTGCCCAGAAAACAGCAGCCGCGTGATAAATCTCCTAGCAGCTTTTTAGAGGACACACTGGATACGGGGACTTTCACACGAGACCGCAAGACGAGCTTCTTCAGCTCCTTCATTAAGAAGAAGTCCTCGTCCTCCTCCTCGCCGTCCTCCCAGCACCAACAGAACCTTCCGACACCTCCCAAAAGGAGCAGCTCCTTTCGAGAGATGGAGACGCAACCCCACAAGAAATATGAGCCTACTGCTGATTTTAGCGCCCCGCCTCCCCTGCCGCAGTCTGACAGTTTAGGGGGCTTCTCCGCCTCTCCCTCTCATTCCCAAGGCGAGCCTGCCCAGACTCAGTCCCGCTGCTGCGGAGCCGCATTTGGACAGAAGCCTTCTGGCGGAGGGTTTGTTTCACAGGTAACAAGCGGTAGCAGCTGGGGAGGACTTGCCGGCTTTTTCACCCCCAGGCTTATCAAAAAGACCCTCGGGCTACGGACAGGAAAGGCAGTCTGCTTGGGGGATGGTGGAACTGTAGTGGGGGGGCCGAAACCGTTACCGAGGTCCAATTCGACCTCCTCAATGTCCTCCGGGTTGCCGGACCTGGAGCGTATTGCTCTGACTTTGCCCAGGAACCGCAGTGCTAAAGCTCCGCTGGAGAGGACTGCCTCCACAACCTCCCAGCCAGAGAACGGGACTGCCCGGGCCACAGAAACTCCGCTCAGGAGGATGGATGAGGGGACTGCACAGATCAGGGAAAGGCCCAAAGCCAAGCTGCTACCCCGGACAACTGCTGCAGGCGGGAGGGCCCCAGGAGTTGGAGGGGAAGTGGGGGAATCTGACGGGGGAGGGCAGCAAAGCTGGGCGTCCCCCTCTAAAACTTCTAGTTCAGCTGCTGCAGGTGCACAAACTCACAACCACAAAGTTCCGGTTCTTATCTCTCCCACGTTAAAGAACAGCCTAGGTGACGTGCACCTTGTCGGATTGGACTCTCAGGGGAACCGTTTCAAACTGCTGTCTGAGCACCAGGCGGACCGGGACAGGCCGCGGCTCGTCAAGCCCAAATGCGCCCCGCCACCTCCGCCGACCCTCCGCGGCATGCATCCCTCCTACAGCAGCGAGGGTGACGAGCAGGTAGGAGCCACACCAGTCCAAGTCAACGGTGACTCGTTAAAAGGTCATAAATCAGGGCGATCGCCAGGAGGAGTGACCACGTGTAGACCGACAGTGCCTCCTCCGCAGGTGCCTCCTACTTCCTTCCCTGCCAACACCACTCCCACCAAAATGTCCAACGGAGCACCCAGTGCCAGGTCCTCCACACACTCCAAAGTGGGGCTGAGGCGAACCAGGCAGCAGTCGGAAAAATCGCAGCCGGAGCTCACCAGCCGCGAGGCCCTACTGGAGTGCGCCGAGTGCCTGAGCAACATCCTCCACGGCAGCCCCGAAAGCCCCTCCAGCAGCCAAGTACTGGACGCCGGCCACCAGCTGTTGGACTACTGCTCCGGTTACGTGGACTGCATTCCCCAGACGAGGAACAAGTTTGCCTTTCGAGAGGTGGTGGGGAAGCTGGAGCTCAGCCTGCAGGAGCTGAGGGTCTCGTCCTCGGGAGGAGGTGGGGGGCTGAGCTGCTTGGGGTCTAACGTCCATCTAGATAACCTGCACAGCTGTATTAAAGAGATTAGTGATGTAGTCCAGAGGTAGCAGACACTAACGCCGCAAGATTATTTGATTCCTTTAATATCGTATTGACCAGAATATAAGATGACCCTGAATATCACACATCCTCTTTTACAAGTTTGTGGAAGAAGAGGTTGTTGTGACAAATTGTTTTTTTTTATTCAGTTCATCCATCCGTTGGTATAAGAATGATTGATCAAATTCATAGGACAGTTGTTGTAATATTCAAATCAGCGTCTTTTTCTGTTGTTTGCTACAGGTGCGTTCGCTAAAATAAACCCTGGCGTGTTTGCTCCACTAATGCAGTTTATTTTGGTCGGGGGTGAATGCAACAAGCAAGCTGCCAGTGACTTTTTTTTCGAGAGAGGTTTCTGACTGCTTGTAAGGGAACTTTTCAAAAGCACAAAACCAGTGAAGTTTGCACATTGTGTAAATGATAAATAAAAACAGAATACAATGATTTGCAAATCTTTTTCAACTTATAATCAATTGAATAGACTGCAAAGACAAGATATTTAATGTTCAAACTTAATTTTTATTTGCAAATAACACATTTCAAAAAAGTTGGCACAGGGAAATTTTTACCACTGTGTTACTGTACATCACCTTTCCTTTTAACAACACTCAGTAAACATTTGGGAACTGAGAAGACCAATTTTTCAAGATTTTCAGGTGGAATTTTTTCCCATTCTTGCTTGATGTACAGCTTAAGTTGTTCAACAGTCCGGGGTCTCCATTGTGGTATTTTACGCTTCATAATGCGCCACACATTTTCAATGAGAGACAGGTCTGGACTACAGACAGGCCAGTCTCATACCCGCACTCTTTTACTATGAAGCCACACTGTTGTAACACATGGCTTGGCATTGTCTTGCTGAAAAAAAGCAGCGTCCATGAAAAAGGTGTTTCTTGGATGGCAACATATGTTTCTCCAAAACCTGTATGTACCTTTCAGCATTAATGGTGTCTTCACAGATGTGTGTTAGAGCCTTGGGCACTAATACACCCCCATACCATCACAGATGCTGGCTTTTCAACTTTGCACCTATAACAATCCGGATCGTTCTTTTCCTCTCTGGTCCGGAGGACGCAGTTTCCAAAAACAATTTAAAATGTGGACTCGTCAGACCACAGAACTGTTTTCCACATCAGTCCATCTTAGATGAGCTCGGGCCCAGCATAACCGGTGGCGTTTCTGGGTGTTGTTGATAAATGGCTTTCGCTTTGCATAGTCGAGTTTTAACTTGCACTTACTGATGTAGCGACAAACTGTAGTTACTGACGGTGGTTTTCTGAAATGTTCCTGAGCCCATGTGGTGATATTCTTTACACACTGATTTCGCTTTTTGAAGCAGTACCGCCTGAGGTATCCAAGGTCACAGGTATTGGCGCTTACATGCGGCAATTTCTCACAATTCTCTGAACCTTGTGATGATATTACAGACCGCGGATGGTGAAATCCCTAAACTCCTTACAATAGCTGGTTGAGAAACTGTTTGACAATTTGCTCACACATTTGTTCACAAAGTGGTGACCCTTTTCCCATCTTTGTTTATGAATGACTGAGCATTTCATGTAGGCTGCTTTTATACCCCATCATGGCACCCACCTGTTCCCATTTAACCTGTTCACCTGTGGGATGTTCCAAATAAGTGTTTGATGAGCAATTATTTGCAAACAATAACATTTACCAGTTCGAACGTTAAGTATCTTGACTTTGCTGTCTATTCAATTGAATATCGGTTAAAAAAAAATGCAAATCATTGTATTCTGTTTTTATTTACCATTTACACAATGAGCCAGCTTCACTGGTTTTAGGTTTTGCATATCTTAGAAGCTTGTGAAATTTAACAGAATATAGATAAATCCTATGTTCTCAACACATTAGAGTGCACTTTGCTTTGGAAATGTTGAGGTTTGTCGCATAATAGGCATCCAATCTTTACTGTGCGGACTTTGGTCCCATGAAGCCACGCAAACTGCACCAACTATCCCTTTTTCTTTATCAGGACCAGCGTACCGAACCACAAGTGTCAACACAATTAAAGGGTGACAAAGATTTAAGAGAAACAAAGTTGCCCTGCAGTGTTCTATTGGTTTGCATTTATAAATCCCGAGATTGTTGTTTTTTTTATGGTAAAAATGCACATATTTGGGTCAATGCGGTACCTTTGGGAGGATGCGGTGATGATATCACAACAATGTGTTAAAGTACCTCAGAGAAATTTGTATTGTTTACAAACTTAATGTGGTGAAATGAATGTCGAGTGTGGGTCAACCAGCACAGATTATTACGAAAGTGAACGCTCACTCTGCTTGTGTATGTGTGTCTGTTAGTTGTGAGCAGCCCTGCTGACTACACCACACTCAATTCTCAATCAACACCATCTATGTTGGCTGCAAGCAAGGAGTGAACTCAACTTTAAAGTTAAAGTACCAATGATTGTCACACACACTAGGCGTGGTGGAATGTGTCCTCTGCATTTGACCCATCCCCTTGTTCCACCCCCTGGTAGGTGAGGGGAGTAGTGAGCAGCAGCGGAGGCCACGCCATGGGAATTATTTTGGTGATTTAACCCCCAATTCCAACCCTTGATGTTGAGTGCCAAGCAGGGAGGTAATGAGTCCCGTTTTTTTTATAGTCTTTGGTATGACTCGGCCAGGGTTTGAACTCACATCCTACCGATCTCAGGGCGAACACTCCAACCACGAGGCCACTGAGTTGGTATAATCTGACTTCAATCTAATCATCAATCGACAATGAAGCCCACCAACATATGAATTGATTATTATGCCCATCCTTAGCTTAAAATAAATGTCCAATGGGCACTATTGTAGTGGTCTTCATCCCTGCATCGTTTTTGGGTTTACTTTGTATCGTAGGTAAATCCAAATGAAGCATGAAACACAACACAGGTCACTTAATCGTAAATACAAGAACACAAACCTATTTTACAAAACCAGTGAAGTCGGCATGTTGTGTAATTCGTAAATAAAAACAGAATACAATGATTTTCAAATCCTTTTCAATTTATATTTAATCGAACAGACTGCAAAGACAAGATATTAAATGTTTGCATTGAGAAACATATTTTTTTTTGCAAATAATCACTAAGTTAGATCTTAATGGCAGCAACACATTGCAAAAAGGTTGGCAAAGGGGCGTTTTTACCACTGTGTTACATGGCCTTTCCTTTTAACAACACTCAGTAAATGTTTGGGACCTGAGGAGACCAATTTATGAAGCCTTTCAGGTGGAATTCTTTCCCATTCTTGCTTGATGTACAGCTTAAATTGTTCAACAGTCCGGGGTCTTTGTTGTGGTATTTTAGGCTTCAATTTGCGCCACACATTTTCAATGGGAGACAGGTCTGGACTACAGGCAGGCCAGTCTAGTACCCACACTCTTTTACTGTGAAGCCACACTGTTGTAACACGTGGCTTGGCATTGTCTTGCTGAAATAAGCAGGGGCGTCAATGATAAGGTTATTTGGATGGCAACATATGTTGCTCCAGAAGCTGTATGTACCTTTCAGCATTAATGGTGCCTTCACAGATGTGTAAGTTACCCATGCCTTGGGCATTAATACATCCCCATACCATCACAGATGCTGTCTTTTCAACTTTGCCTCCATAACAATCCGGATGGTTCTTTTCCTCTTTGTTCTGGACGACACGACTTCCACAGTTTCCAAAAACAATTTGAAATGTGGACTCATACGACCACAGAAAGAAATTTCCACTTTGCATCAGTCCATCTCAGATGAGCTCGGGCCCCAGCAAAGCTGGCTGTGTCTCTGTGTGTTGTTGATAAATGGCTTTCGCTTTGCATAGTAGAGTTTTAACTTGCACTTACAGATGTAGCGACCAACTGTAGTTACTGACAGTGGTTTTCTGAAGTGTTCCTGAGCCCATGTCATGCCAGCTTTTTTAAAACATGCTGTAGGCATCAAATTCCAAATAAGGTAATATTTGCAAAAATTCAAGGTTCTCAGTTCGGACATTAAGTAACTTGTCTTTGCAGTCTATTCAAATAAATATAACTTGAAAAGGATTTGCCAATCATTGTATTCTGGTTTTATTTACCATTTACGCAACGTGCCAACTTCACTGGTTTTGGGTTTTGTATTTCAACCTGGTATGTTTTCTTTTTCATCTCCGGGTTGGGGAGGAGACCCTGCCCCAAGTGGAGGAGTTCAAGTACCTAGGAGTCTTGTTCACGAGTGGGGGAAGAGTGGATCGTGAGATCGACAGGCGGATCGGTGCGGCGTCTTCAGTAATGCGGACGTTGTACCGATCTGTTGTGGTGAAGAAAGAGCTGAGCCGGAAGGCAAAGCTCTCAATTTACCGGTCGATCTACGTTCCCATCCTCACCTATGGTCATGAGCTTTGGGTAATGACCGAAAGGATAAGATCACGGGTACAAGCGGCCGAAATGAGTTTCCTCCGCCGTGTGGCGGGGCTCTCCCTTAAAGATAGGGTGAGAAGCTCTGTCATCCGGGAGGAACTCAAAGTAAAGCCTCTGCTCCTCCACATCGAGAGGAGCCAGATGAGGTGGTTTGGGCATCTGGTCAGGATGCCACCCCAACGCCTCCCGAGGGAGATGTTTAGGGCACGTCCAACCGGTAGGAGGCCACGGGGAAGACCCAGGACACGTTGGGAAGACTATGTCTCCCAGCTGGCCAGGGAACGCCTCGGGATCCCCCGGGAAGAGCTAGACGAAGTGGCTGGGGAGAGGGAAGTCTGGGCTTCCCTGCTTAGGCTGCTACCCCCGCGACCCGACCTCGGATAAGCGGAAGAAGATGGGTGTATGTATGGATGTTTTCTTTTATGCAGAGTGTTTTCGTCCCCTCTTCTGGCTTGAATGAATTTCTCACCTGCCAAGTCCTCAAAAGCATTTCAGTATTTCAAATAGGGTATTTTTTTTCTTTTTCGCACAAGACTTTATCTTTGCTCAGCAAAACTAGACTCAACAGGAGCACAGGGTAGCACTTGCACAAGCAGGCCAATTAAGGACAGCTTTTTTTTTTCTATTGTTTTTTAAAACAAGTGTCCTTGCTAGTTATGGACGGCGCAGGATTCAAAATGTACATGGTGGACATGCCTTCCATAGTGTTCAGTGTATGAAACCTATCCTCTTCACCCCAATCACACAGTACAGGACTTCTCTCACAGACAAATTGCAGTACGTCTTCAGCACATTTGTACATGTATTTGATTCAAGGAAAAAATATTTCTAGAATGTTTATGTATGAACTTGAATTTTAAATTATTGTTTTGTTTTTTCATTATTAATTAAAAGCACAAAGCTATTTTGGCGGGGGGAAAATATGTAAATACTACTTGTTTTATTTCATAAACAATCATTTATGTGCTGCCGGAAAGAAGAGAGTTTTAGACTGCGGCCTATCCATCCGAATATCTGCTTTTTGAATGTATTATTCAATTCATCATCAGTGAATATCTCATCTTTTAAGGTGCCATTTAATTTAACTTTTTTTTTTCTTTTTTTTTTTTTAAACCTTTATTCACTGAATTTTGGGTCACAATATGCAAGTCAGAGCTGCTCTGTTTTATTGAGCACAAGTTGCAAGTATTGTACATGTATGCACACACGCAGCCTAATGTACACTGGATACATATGACATGGTGCATTTACACAAATGTCTGTAAGTCTCAAATATTAATATTCTTGCTGCCTTTTGTGAGAAAACTTGCAAGAATACACAGCATGTCATGTGCCATATTTCCTTTCCTTATGTCATAATCTTGTTTTCACCTGATTTTGTGTGGACTTTCTGTATCTGCACTGCAACTACAACATTTCCCCACTGTGGGATGAATAAAGTCCACCCTATCCTAATTACAATGCAATCCTGAGCTGCTGTGCTGTCTGAAGTTAATCAATTCAAACTATTTTGATCATCTCTTTGAATTAAAGCCTCATCAAAGATTGAAATAAACCTGGTATAAGTCACCCTTCAAACACGTTAGAGTGATAACAAATGCATGAAAGTGGTCTGCAGCTGACAGGGACACATGATACAAAGTGGTAAACGTACAATGAGAGCTCATAGGCAGACAGGCTGTGATAGAAAATTAATTTAAATAAAAGAAAAGCTGTTTAACTTTCACATAATTTGCAAAAATTGCAAATTATATATTTGGCTTTTGTGTAAAGGTCACATTTAAATTTGAAGTTTTGCTCACCGGAGTTGATTATATTGTAAATAATAAAGATGTTGAGTAGAGATGTCCAATAATGACATTATCATAATGAATTCTATTATGAGAGCATAATATCGGGCTGCCGATATTATCGGACGATAAGTGCTTTAAATGTAATATCGGAAATTATCGGTATCTGTTTCAAAAAACTAAAATGTATGACTTTTTAAAACACCGCTGTATACACGGACGTAGGGAGAAGTAAAGATGGCCAATAAACCTTAAAGTAGGGGTCTCAAACTCAATTTACCCGGGGGCTACTGGATGCAGAGTCTGGGTGAGGCTGGGCCGCAAGAAAAGATTTCTTAAAAATATGTATATTCAAAAGTCTTTATTTTTATTTTCAACACAAAATAAATTCAAACGACGGACAGGTGTCGCGGTCTGACTGCATCCAGGCACGTAAGAAAACCCCCGTGTCCATGGCAACGTTTCTGTCGCTTTCACTTATTTGCCGCTTTTCCACTAACGCAGGGGTAGGCAACCCAGAATGTTAAAAAAGCCATTTTGGTCTAGTGGAAAAGCTGCAAAACGTTTCTCTGCTTGAATCACGCAAGTGACAAATGTTCGACCCTTGAGAGCCATATGCCACACCGTGATTGGTAGATTCCTTCTGCTCTGCACACAATGCTGTCAAGCGCCATTCATATTAAACTCGTGGGCCGCACTAACATTAAACTTTCATATTAAGGTGGGGGCCGCAAAATAACGTCTCGCGGGCCACGTGTCTGAGACACCTGCCTTAAAAGCACTGCTTTTGCTGCCGGCCCATTCACATAATATCCACAGCTTTTCACACACACAAGCGAATGCAACGCATTCTTGGTCAACAGCCATACAGGTCACACTGAGGGTCGCCGTATAAACAACTCTTAACACTGTTACAAATATGCGCCACACTGTCAACCCACACCAAACAAGAATGACAAACACATTTCGGGAGAACATCCGCACCGTTACACAACATAAACACAACAGAACAAATGACCAGATCCCTTGCAGCACTAACTCTTCCGGGACGCAACAATATACACCTCAACCCAACCGCGCCCACATCAACCTCCTCATGCTCTCTCAGGGAGAGCATGTCGCAAATTCCAAGCTGCTGTTTTGAGGCATGTTAAAAAAAATAATGCACTTTGTGAATTCAATAAGAAATATGACAGTGCCATGTTGGCATTTTCTTCCATAACTTGAGTTGATTTATTTTGGAAAACCTTGTTACATCGTTTAATGCATCCAGCATCACAACATAATTAGGTATAACGTGTTAATTCCACGACTGTATATATTGGTATCGGTAAATAAGAGTTGGACAATATCGGATATCAGAAAAAAAGCCATTATCGGACATCTCTAATGTTGAGTATTGTATCCCTTAGATTATTGTATAGATCAGTTGTTATGGAACCAATATGTGAAGCAATTTGACTGTATATTCAGGAAGTAAGTATTCCGTGAACATAAAAGGTCTACTGAAACCCACTACTACCGACCACGCAGTCTGATAGTTTATATATCAATGAGGAAATATTAACATTGCAACACATGTCAATACGGCCGGTTTAGTTTACTAAATTACAATTTTTAATTTCCCGCGGAGTTTCTGGTTGAAAACGTCGCGTAATGATGACGCGTGTTTGTGACATTGGTTGGAAGGGACATTTTAGCCCAGCACCACTTACGGCTAAAATGTGTCTCTTTTCATCGCATAATTACACAGTAATTTGGACATCTGTGTTGCTGAATCTTTTGCAATTTGTTCAATTAATAATGGAGACTATAAAGAAGAATGCTGTTGGTGGAAAGCGGTGGATTGCAGCTGCCTTTAGCACCGAGACAGCCGGTGTTTCTTTGTTTGTTGTGAAGCTTTAACACAGAGCGGTCAAGCGAACATGTTTCTCTACGTCAACCAGCAAGTTTTTGGATGGGAAAATGGTGATATTAAGTCGGCTCTTACCGGAGACCTAGTGGATTATGCGACCTCTTGTAGCTGTCAAAAAGGCAGCTGTGATCTTGGCTTCTCTGAGAGACACTGGCATTCACCGCAGCCCTCCGACTTTCAGGTATGACTTTATAATCTCACTAAAACACTATTACCACAATAAGCAGATAAGGTATTTTCCAGAATTATCCTAGTAAATGTGTCTAAGAACCTCTGAATCGCTCACACTGCCGTCGCCTGGAGCCGTCACCTTTTCTTTTTTTTTTTTCTTTTTTTTTTGTTTTTTTTAGTGCTTCACTCTAACTTTCCTCATACACGAATCTTTCATCCTCGCTCAAATTAATGGGGAACTTGTCGCTTTCTCGGTCCAAATTGCACTTGCTTCTGGTGGCTATGATTATAAAACAATGTGAGAAGCCCTACAACCAGTGACGCCACACGCACATCGTCTGCTACTTCCGGTACAGGCATGGCTTTTTTATTAGCGACCAAAAGTTGCAAACTTTATCGTTGATGTTCTCTACTAAATCTATACAGCAAAAATATGGCAATATCGCGAAATGATCAAGTATGACAGATAGAAGGGACCCGCTATCCCGTTTAAATAAGAAAATCTCATTTCAGTAGGCCTTTAACATAAACGTGTTAGAATATACATATAGTATAACAATATACTCTACATGTCAATGTACACTATATTGCCAAAAGTATTTGGCCACCTGCCTTGACTCACATATGAACTTGAAGTGGCAACCCATTCCAAACCCATAGGGTTCAATATGATGTGGGTCCACCTTTTGCAGCTATTACAGCGTAGACTCTTCTGGAAAGGCTGTCCACAAGGTTGTGGAGTGTGTTTATAGGAATGTTCCACCATTCTTCCAAAAGCGCATTGGTGAGGTCACACGCTGATGTTAGTCGAGAATGCCTGGCTCTTAGTGTCAAAAGGTGTTCTATCGGGTTCAGGTCAGGACTCTGTGCAGGCCAGTCAAGTTTCCACACCAGACTCTGTGATCCATGTTTTTATGGACCTTGCTTTGTGCACTGGTGCAGTGTCATGTTGGAAGAGGAAGGGGCCCGCTCCAAACTGTTCCCACAAGGTTGGGAGCATGGAATTGTCCAAAATGTTGTGGTATCCTGGAGCATTCAAAGTTCCTTTTACTGGAACTAAGGGGATAAGCCCAACCCCGGAAAACCAACCCCACACCACAGGATTAGTTTGACTCAACACGGGGAACCTTACCTGGCCCGGACACGGAAAGGATTGACAGATTGATGTTTCTCCTCCACTAAATTTCACATTTGTAACAATGCAATTCGCAATGTACCGTTCTCTCTCTGTCAGTTTACGTGGCCTACCACTTGGTGGCTGAGTTGCTGTTGTTCCCAAAACTCTTTCATTTTCTTATAATAAAGCCGAAAGTTGACTTTGGAATATTTAGGAGTGAAGAAATTTCACGACTGGATTTGTTGCACAGGTGGCATCCTATGACAGTTCCACGATGGAAGTCACTGAGCTCCTGAGAGCGGCCTATTCTTTCACAAATGTTTGTAGAAACAGTCTCCATACCTAAGTACTTGATCCGGCCAAGTGATTAGGACACCTGATGCTGATCATTTGGAGGGGTAGCCAAATACTTTTGGCAATATAGTATATGTACTAATTAAGCTTAAAAAGTCCTGTCCCGTCTTCCCGCCTGCGTGGCGTGTGGTCTTTCGCTGGCTTAGGAGCTGGTTGTCTCATGCTTCTCCCGTGCCTTGTCCACAGCCAGGCGCGCCTGTCCACGCCCTGCGGGGGACAGGTTGTCCCTTATTACCTGGGTACCGCAACATGCTGTTTTGGATTGGGCTTTCTGGATGGCTGGGGCCTAGTTTGGCTCCCACACATACTTGGGAGACAAATACGTTGTATATGCAAACTACACGCGGAATACGTATGTACATGGGAGATTTTCGGGAGGGGCACTAAAATTCGGGAGTCTACCGGGAAAATTGGGAGGGTTGGCAAGTATGCTATAAACATGGCACACTGTTAAAGTTCAACTTATACCATAACACTTTGTAAGGTTAATATCACCTAAAAAAAATTTACAGTCCACATTTGTCAACCATTTTTGACCATTCCACCTTCAAAACATTTTTCTGCGTCAGGACAACTTTTTTTTTTTTCAAGCATTCCGAAATTCCAGGAATTCTGACATACCTTTTCTCAATTCAAACTGTTACGTCAACAATATTCAACCGATTCCATAAATTCCAACACCAACACATTTGTATCATCTAGGACAGACCTGGGCAAATTAAGGCCCGGGGGCGGTATGTGTTCCGTTGAAATTTTCAATCTTGCCCGCCGGACATTCCCTAATAATTTTTTTAGATCTTTAAGATGGAAACTGGGCTTCACGGTGGCAGAGGGGTTAGTGCGTCTGCCTCACAATACGAAGGTCCTGCAGTCCTGGGTTCAAATCCAGGCTCGGGATCTTTCTGTGTGGAGTTTGCATGTTCTCCCCGTGAATGCGTGGGTTCCCTCCGGGTACTCCGGCTTCCTCCCACTTCCAAAGACATGCACCTGGGGATAGGTTGATTGGCAACACAAAAAATTGGCCCTAGCGTGTGAATGTGAGTGTGAATGTTGTCTGTCTATCTGTGTTGGCCCTGTGATGAGGTGGCGACTTGTCCAGGGTGTACCCCGCCTTCCGCCCGATTGTAGCTGAGATAGGCGCCAGCGCCCCCCGCGACTCCGAAAGGGAATAAGCGGTAGAAAATGGATGGATGAAGATGGAAACTGTAGCTGCCACTATGATGTGCAGTGATGTTTTCAAATGACCGTGAGTCTTGAACTACACAAAGTGTAGAGAGGGGCGTGGCCTGCGGGCCTGCCACGGAACGGGGTGTGCAAGGACCGGCCTCGAAGACAGCGACGGGTGAGTAGATGGCCCGGGTCGGCCTTGTTAGCTAATCACCTGTCGCCTTTATTAGCAGCAGCCGGACGGGGCATGGGGTTGGAGTTGGAGAGAGAGAGAGAGAGGCACACTCACCGAGAGCGCACGCATCAACACGTCTGAGAAAGACGGCTGAAAAGCAATCCAGACTGTTGAATGAAAATAAAAAGAACTTGTTCAAACTGTCTACCGGGCTCACAAAGATCTATCGGACTCAGGAGAACCCTCGCAGCAGAGAGGACTTTTACACAAAGTATTTTAATGGATGGAATCTGGCCTTTTGCTTGATATACTAGTTACTATGGTAATCACAGCTGCTCAGACAAGGCACCAAGCAGTTTGGGTGGAGAGAGTTTCCACAAGAGTGTTTCCAGAGCAGCCAGTCTGAAATGCGGGTGTCAGGGACAGACGCGGAAGGAGAACAAAGTTCTAAAGCTTAGTGATGTATCAGATATATCAAATAGTAGGTGGGGTTTTTTACCCTTAGCATTCATATTTCGCTGTGTTTGTTGCACATTTTTGTTGCGTTTTGCTTGATTGTAAAATATGTTGATTGAGAGGCGGTGTGACGTTCAGAAGTTGTCAATATTCAGTGTTTTATCCTTCACAGTTAATATTGTAAATCCCACATTCTTTATTTTCATGTACAAACCCCGTTTCCATATGAGTTTGGAAATTGTGTTAGATGTAAATATAAACGGAATACTATGATTTGCAAATCATTTTCAACCCATATTCAGTTGAATATGCTACAAAGACAACACATTTGATGTTGAAACTGCAAATAATCATTAACTTTAGAATTGGATGCCAGCAACACGTGACAAAGAAGTTGGGAAATGTGGCAATAATTACTGATAAAGTTGAGAAATACTTATCAAACACTTATTTGGAACATCCTACAGGTGTGCAGGCTAATTGGGAACAGGTGGGTGCCATGATTGGGTATAAAAGCAGCTTCCATGAAATGCTAAGTAATTCACAAACAAGGATGGGGTGACTGTCACTAATTTGTAAGCAAATTGTCGAACAGCTTTAGAACAACATTTCTCAACGAGCTATTGCAAGGAATTGAGGGATTTTATCATCTACGGTCCGTAAAATCATCAAAAGGTTCAGAGAATCTGGAAAAATCACAGCACGTAAGCAATGATATTACGGACCTTTGATCTCTCAGGCGGTACTGCATCAAAAACCGACATCCGTGTGTAAAGGATATCACCACATGGGCTCAGGAACACTTCATAAAACCCCTGTCAGTAACTACAGTTGGTTGCTACATCTGTAAGTGCAAGTTAAAACTCTGCTATGCAAAGCAAAACCCATTTATCAACAACACCAAGGAACGCCGCTGGCTTCACTGGGCCCGAGCTCATCTAAGATGGACGGATACAAAGTGGAAAAGTGTTCTTTGGTCTGACGACTCCACATTTCAAATTATTTTTCGAAACTGTGGACGTGGTGTCCTCCGGAACAAAGAGGGAAATAACCATCCGGATTGTTATAGGCGCAAAGTTCAAAAGCCAGCATCTGTGATGGTATGGGGGTGTATTAATGCCCAAGGCATGGGTAGCTTACACATCTGTGAAGGCACCATTAATGCTGAAAGGTTCATACAGGTTTTGGAGCAACATATGTTGTCATCTAAGCAACGTTATCATGGACGCCCCTGCTTATTTCAGCAAGACAATGCCAAGCCACGTGTTACAACAGTGTGGTTTCGTAGTAAAAGAGTGTGGGTACTTTCCTGGCCCGCCTGCAGTCCAGGCCTGTCTCCCATCGAAAATGTGTGGCGCATTATGAAGCATAAAATACGACAGCGGTGACCCCGGACTGTTGAACGACTGAAGCTCTACATAAAAAAAGAATGAGAAAGAATTCCACTTTTAAAGCTTCAACAATTTGTTTCCTCGGTTCCCAAAATGTTTATTGAGTGTTTTTAAAAGAAAAGTTTATGTAACACAGTGGTGATACCCTTTCCCAACTACTTTGGCACGTGTTGCAGCTAAGAAATTCTAAGTTAATTATTATTTGCAAAAAAAAAAAAAAAGTTTATGAGTTTGAACATCAAATATCTTGTCTTTGTAGTGCATTCAACTGAATATGGGTTGAAAAGGATTTGCAAATCATTGTATTCCGTTTATATTTGCATGTAACACAATTTCCCAACTCATATGGAAACGGGGTTTGTACATTCTGGGTGTCTCATTCAGTAAAAAAAAATTTAATTCCATTCGGTTTTTTAAGGCGGTCTGTCATAAGGTTTTTAGCATTCAATCAGACATTATTGTGAGTTTTTGCATTACTGTTCCTAAAAATGATATACTAGTCCCCAGGCACATTTATGTCTCTAAATTTGGCCCCCAAGTCAAAATATTTGCCCAGGCCTGATCTAAGACAATTGTGCTAGCATCAATATTTTCAAAAATACCTGTTTTTTTCCGGAATTACTAAATTATCTGGACTTTCCCATTCAAATGAAAGGACATATTCGAAGTTCTACAATGTCCTAAATTTAAAAAAAAATGTTGCGTATTTTTTAAACCCGATTCCAACCTTTCAACCATCCGCCCACACTACTCTTCTGATGTATTGAATGCAAAAACATGTTTTTCCTTTTCCCCAAATTCACGGTTTTCCTGGGATTTTGTCCCCATTGATATTGAGAATGCATGGGCATTATATCAAACTCTCCATGTACCACATTTCTCAACCGATTGTAACTGCTCCAACACCCTCACACTCCACTCACCATGGACATTCAAGCATTTGAGTTTCACTCATGCGGAGCGGCGGGTCGGTGGTTGCCCACATGGAGCATTCGCACGCAATTTCTATCGGAATTGCAGATTCTGGTTAGGATTATTATTTATTATCAATAGTGTTGTTTCTGTTGATACAAACCCCGTTTCTATATGAGCTGGGAAATGTGTTAGATGTAAATATAAACGGAATACAATAATTTGCAAATAATTTTCAACCCATATTCAGTTGAATATGCTACAAAGACAACATATTTGACGTTCAAACTGATAAACATTTTTTTGTGTGCAAATAATCATTAACTTTACAATTTGATGCCAGCAACACGTGACAAAGAAGTTGGGAAAGGTGGCATTAAATACTGATAAAGTTGAGGAATGCTCATCAAACACTTATTTGGAACGTCCCACAGGTGTGCAGGCTAATTGGGAACATGTGGGTGCTATGATTGGGTATAAAAACAGCTTCCCAAAAAATGTTCCGTCTTTCACAAGAAAGTATGCAGCGAGGAACACTCCTTTGTCCACAACTGCGTGAGCAAATAGTAAAAATAGTTTAAGAACAACGTTTCTCAAAGTGCAATTGCAAAAAATTTAGGGATTTCAACATCCACGGTTCATAATATCATCAAAAGGTTCAGAGAATCTGGAGAAATCACTCCACGTAAGCGGCATGGCCAGAAACCAACATTGAATGGCCGTGACCTTCGATCCCTCAGACGGCACTGTATCAAAAACCGACATCAACCTCTAAAGGATATCACCACATGGGCTCAGGAACACTTCAGAAAACTACTGTCACTAAATACAGTTTGTCGCTACATCTGTAAGTGCAAGTTAAAGCTCTACTATGCAAAGCGAAAGCCATTTATCAACAACATCCAGAAACTCCGCCGGCTTCTCTGGCCCCAGAGATCAGGACAATACTGCCATCTACTGTACATAGAATAGAATGTAAATATATACTACATTAGAGTCTGTTCTGAAGCCTACAGTAAAGAGACGTAACTTCATCACGTCGCCTGGTTATTAAATCTAACCCAATATATTATACCGTCGACGAGCAAAATGAAGAAATACGCTTCCAAGTTCCAGAACGATTGGAAACAAGAATTTCAGTTTATACATGAGAATTCGAAGGGGAAGGGGCATGTTGCCTGTAAATTTTGTAGAACAGACTTCTCCAATGAACACGGCGGCCAAACGGATATTCAGCCATGAACGATCAGCAAAGCACAAAGCGTCCGCAGCGCAGCATCGTTCACAACCCAGTTTTATGGCCCACCTCGCAAAATGGAGACCCAATGGTGTATCTTATGCTGAGACAAAGAGGGCTATGCTGATAGCTAGAAGCAACGTCCCGTTCTCATTTGCGGATGTCTACAACAAATCCGTGAAGGGTGTTCAGAAAAATTGTGTTTTTATTACTGTGTATTTGATAGATGCCGTCAGAAATTCAACTATTTCTTTTATTTATATATATAGTACAATAAATATATATTGCTACAATTCACTGAAAGTCAAGTATTTAATACAGTATATATATATATATAAAATATATATGAAATACTCGAGTTGGTGGAATATACCCACCCTTTTAACCACCCCCCCCCCCCCCCCCCCGCCCCAACCATGCCACCCACCCCCCACCTCCCGAAATCGGAGGTCTCAAGGTTGGCAAGTATGATGCATATATATTATATATATATATATATATATATATATATATATATATATATATATATATATATATATATATATATATATATATATATATATATATGTATATATATATATATATATATGTATATATATATATATATATATGTATATATATATATATATATATATGTATGTATATGTATATACACACACGCACATTGGGTGCATACAGAAAGTATTTAGACTCCTCTGAATTTTTAACTCCTTTTTTTCATCACTGCCAATCGCTAAAATAAAATATATTTATATATAAACCTGCCTCAAACAATTTTAACCCCAGCCTTCAATAAGCTTTATTGACATTAACAATCTCAATCCACGTGACGTCATTACACGGCATATCCGACTCCTCCCAATCGTCCCTATTGTAAAAATGGCGTCTATCATGGAGGGTCCACTGAGCAAATGGACTAACGTCATGAAAGGTTGGCAGTATCGCTGGTTTGTATTGGACTATAATGCCGGCCTGCTGTCATACTACACGGTACGTTGTTTTCCACTGGCTGTTTACATCAAAATGTTCCTTTATGGGGTTAGAAGTTAACGCTGTTCGCGATGAGGGCCTTGCTGTTGTCAGGAGTTGGGTGAGTCTCGGGCGCCCAACAGGCTAGGTGACGGAGACTCTTATGGACCAATCACGTTGCTCCTTCAAGTGGAACTGACCAATTGTGTGGCAGCATTTCTTTTATATTTCCGGTTAGCATTCTTGCTTGATACAGCTAAAGCCGAAACGCCTTTTAACACCTATTTTATGTTTACATTTAACGGTTCTAGGTCACAGCGACGCAGAATTATGATCTTTTCTAATTCTAATTGTCGGTGTGTGTCAACACACGGCTGGCTAGTTGTGTTAGTCTGGAGCCACAAAAGACAATAGGAGGAGTCAGTTGCTAACGTTACTTGTTAGTTTAGTACAGTGGTTTTACAATGGGGGTACTTGAAGGTATGCCAACGGGTAAGTGAGATTTTTTTTTTAATAATTCTAAAAATAGCAACAATAAAAAAATCCTTTATAAATATATTTATTGAATAATACTTCAACAAAATGTGAATGTAAGTTCATAAACTGTGAAAACAAATGTAACAATGCAATATTAACTGTTTTTTTTGTGGACATGTTCAATAAATATTGATGTTAAAGATGTATTTTTTCGTGAAGAAATGCTTAGAATTAAGTTCATGAATCCAGATGGATCTCTATTACAATACCCAAAGAGGGCACTTTAAGTTGATGATTACTTCTATGTGTAGAAATCTTTATTTATAATTGAGTCACTTGTTTATTTGTCAACAAGTTTTTAGTCATTTTTACATCTTTTTTTCTAAATAGTTCAAGAAAGACCACCACAGATGAGCAATATTTTGCACTGTTATACAATTTAATAAATCAGAAACTGATGACATACAGTAATGCTGTATTTCACTTCTGTATGTCTTATTTTCAACCAAAAAGGCTTTGCTCTGATTAGGGGGTACTTGAATTTAGAAAATGTTCACAGGGGGTACATCACTGAAAAAAGGTTGAGAACCACTGGTTTAGTATGTGTAAATTCCATGACCATGACAAACGCCCTGGTTTGCAAACTGTATCAGCTTCAACATCACACTTTCTTACTGTGTCGATTAGATTTCTGCTTTGTGCAATTTTCGTTTTGTAAATGATAATTAAAAGCAGGTGTTTTCAAACTGTGGAAAAGTGAGCTTTCCCTCAAATGATCTGGATGAGCATATTTTGTGGCATTTTATGATCACTCCAGGATCTAAATATGTATTAATTTTGCCTTTAAACGTAACTAACGTTAACTACGTACGTATGAAAAATCCTTGTTCGTCATTTTTTTTACAAGCAGCTGCGCCTAGCACTTTAAAAACACAATTTCTAATGAACATGATTAGTTAAAGGAGATTACTGTATTTTTCGGACTATAAGGCGCACTTAAAATCCTTACATTTTCTCAAAACTCGACAGTGCGCCCTGGTTGAGCTTACCAAACTCAAAGCTTTTTTTTGGTATCTGGTGAAATGATAAGTGTGACCAGTAAATGGCAGCCACACATAAGAGATACAGTGGGGCAAAAAAGTATTTAGTCAGCCACCGATTGTGCAAGTTCTCCCACTTAAAATGATGACAGAGGTCTGTAATTTTCATCAAAGTTACACTTCAACTGTGAGTGACAGAATGTGGGAAAAAATCCAGGAATTCACATTGTAGGAATTGTAAAGAATTTATTTGTAAATTATGGTGGAAAATAAGTATTTGGTCAACCATTCAAAGCTCTCACTGATGGAAGGAGGTTTTGGCTCAAAATCTCACGATACATGGCCCTATTCATTCTTTCTTTAACACTGATCAATCGTCCCGTTCCCTTAGCAGAAAAACAGCCCCAAAGCATGATGTTTCCACCCCCATAATTCACAGTAGGTATGGTGTTCTTGGGATGCAACTCAGTATTCTTCTTCCTCCAAACACGACAAGTTGAGTTTATACCAAAAAGTTCTATTTTGGTTTCATCTGACCACATGACATTCTCCCAATCCTCTGCTGTATCATCCATTTATCCATTTTGGTATAGACTCAACTTGTCGTGTTTGGAGGAAGAAGAATACTGAGTTGCTTCCCTATGCCATTTATAATATAAAGTAATGTAAAGTTCTTATATCTGTCAGTAAACTCGCCATGAAAGCGCTAAAACATACCGGTATAGTGAGTTTATATTATTCACCCAAGGAACTTTAGTTATTAGAGCATTCCGGTCGGATGGTTTTTCACGGGACTCATTTCCTGCGTTGGTATTGCACTAGTTGCCGCTCCGTTATTGATTTAAGTAAAGTCTGAATGACATTAAAACAGTTAGCTCCAACTTCTGACACTTCTCCCACTCCCGTCCTTGCACGCTAATCCGTTCCAACAAACCTGGGTGAGAAAAGACGCTGCCGAAGGTAAGACACGTAAATAAGACCGCCCACAAAACGACGCATCCTGAAGCGACTATCAGAAAGCGGCTTGAAGATGATCTGTAAAACATAATCAATGCAACATTCTGACCAAAGAACTACCATTACATGTTATGTAGACCACAAGGAAGTGTTTTAATTTTAGAAAGAAAAAAAAATATGATTCCTCTAATGCGCCCTATAATAAATACAATGCGCCTTTTGTATGAAAATAGACCTGAATAAACCCGCTCATCGGTAGTGCGCTTGATAAACCGGTGCGCCCTATGGTCTCGATAATACGGTATGTCAACGACTAACAGCTCCATTTATGCATATACGCAAAGTACATCATATCCACACTGACATACTTTTCACACATTTCGTTTTGTATTACTTGCCTTTACCCTTAACTATGGCAAATTGGGAACCACGAGAATGCCACGTGGGAAAGGAACAATAATCCTTATTAAGTTTGTGGTTGCCATTGTGCACACATCCACAACCTCTAATTCATAGGAATCCATCTTTATGGAATAGTTGTGCATTATGTTTACTCTGTCTTGCTCGTTTGTGCTAATTTTATTCTGTTGGTTTTCAGTCAAAGGACAAAATGATGCGGGGGTCCAGAAGAGGATGTGTACGACTCAGGGTAAGGTAATCAGGGTGGCGATTGTTCATTTTTGCATTTCTTATATGTATTTCTTTGCTTTGGTGTTCTATGGTTACTGCATCTTCTTCCCACAGCCCAAAAAACTTACAATGTTAGATAGGAGACTCAAATTCCCTAAAGGTGTGAATGTTTTTGGCTGGCACTCAGTCCATGGTGTAACCCACTTGTCAGCCAGCAGGGATGGACTCCAGCTCACTTGTCACCCTAATAGGCACAAGAGGTAGAGACGATTAATTGATGTATCATTGGGATTTATAATAGGAATATATTGGCTGTAACTACAGGAAATAGTAAAAGTGTAGGACCATTTGACGCCCCAGGCGCGAGAGAAACCTCCCGGCCCTCGACAAAAATTTACACTGCCCCCATCCCCAGAGAAAAGTCTATAAACAGCATTACAAAGTGAGCAATCATGTATTTGACACGTAAAGACAAAAATGCAATCTAAAGAAAAAATATAAACCTTTTAAATAATTTCCTTGAGAATGAAACAATAACTTCACACCTACAAATGTAACGCAAATGGCATGGGGAGATAGTTGGGGTAAATACATGAGCCACATTTTCTTAATTTTCTCTCCATTCACTAAATGTCTGTGGAAGTAGTGGTGACAGGGATTTTCAATCATCTCTTTTCAGAAATGTGAAGTCTGAGTTTACCTCATAAGGTCCTCTACTAAGTAATTACATTTTTAGTGTGTTAGTCAAATGGTGTGGCCAGTCAGCATGATCAATGGGGGGAGATTTGATACATTCACAGGCATCCGTTGAAGCTAAGGAGGTGTCTTCAGCTTGTTAGATTGTAACATTGAGTCTGCTGCTACTCCTTCATTGTCCTGTAAAAAAATGATATGTATAGATGTATTAATAATTATGATTTTAGTTAAATTACAAGACCAACATTTCCATCAACTTTGACTCTGTTTTGAGTGTTCACTCTATCTTGTTAATGTAATGAGTATTACATTAGCTGTAATATATACTGTAATTATATATCAAAATATATAACATACAGTGAGGTCCACGAGTAATTGCACATCCTGAAATTTACCAAGTTCTCCCACTTAGAAATGAGGGAGAGGTTTTTAAATGTTCATCATATATGTATTTCCACTGTTAGAGACATAATCTAAAAAGAAAAATCTGGAAATCACATTGTATGATTTTTTTAATGATTTATTTGTATGTTACTGGGGTTCATAAGTACTTGCATCCATGAGAATCAGCAATAATTATTACTCTCAAAGAGCTGTCATTGTACCTTAAAAACGTCCACCTTTACCGCGTAACTAATCACCTAGCCGCCACCCCTTTGAGCTCATTAAAGTCACCTGTGCAAGCCCACAGTCAGTCAAGATCCAACTGCTACCATTGGCAAGACAAAAGCGCTGTCAAAAAAGACCAGAAACAAAATTGTAGAGCTCCACAAAGCTGGAAAAGGCTATGGGACAATTGGGAAGCAGCTTGGTGAGAATAGATAAATTTTTGCAGCAATTGATAGAAAATGGAAGAGGCTAAATATGACTGCTAATCTACCTCGGACTGGTTTTCCATGTAAGATCTCTCCTTGTGGGTTATCAATCATGATAAGAAAAGTGAGGAATCAACCCAGAACTACACGGCAGGAGCTGGTGAATGACCTGAAGAGAGCAGCGACCACTTTTCCAAGGCTACTATCAGTAGAACACTATGGCGTAGTGGTACAAAATCATGCATTGCACGGAAGGTTCCCCTGCTTAAGTCAGTCCATGTCTAGGCCCGTCTGAATTTCGCCGATGGGTATCTGGATGATTCAGATGAGTCACAGGAGAAAGTCATGTGGTCAGATGAGACCAAAATAGAACCTTTTGGTATAAACTCCACTCGTAGGGTTTGGAAGAAAAAGAAAGATGAGTACCGTATTTTTCGGACTATAAGTCGCAGTTTTTTTCATAGTTAGGCGGGGAGTGCGACATTTACTCCGGAGCGATTTATGTGTGAAATTATTAACACTTTACCGTAAAATATAAAATAATATATTTTTTTATTTATTTCACACATGTCAGCAATCGTCACATACACATCAACCAATAAAAAATCGGCGGGGGAGGGTCATGGCAGAAGTGCATTGTGGGTCATGGAATGCAAACTTCTATATGCTACTGCCGTAGCTATTAAAATGGATCATTACATCGTTGGCGGTAACTTATAAAAACTGAGAGGGGCTGAACAAAAATGGCATCAAAAAGGAAATCATGTACTGCAGATTACACAATATCAAATAATATTATTTATCTCATTCGCGGAAGAGACAAAGAAAATGTCAGCAATCTTCACACACACGTCAGCAATCGTCACATACACGTCAACCAATAAGAATTTGGCGGGGGAGAGTCATGGCAGAAGTGCATTGTGGGTCATGGAATGCTAACTGCTATATGCTACTGCCGTAGCTATTAAATTGGATAATTTCTTCGTTGGTGGTAACTTATAAAAACTGAGAAGGGATGAACAAAAATTGGACCGAAAAGGAAATCATGTACTGCAGATTACAAGCAATGCAGCAGAAAACAACAAGAGGATGCGATGCATACCTTTGGAGTTGGCAGAGTTGTTTAGAAGCGACATCAAGGAAAAAGATTTCATCGGATTTATCGATTAGGAGTGACAGATTGTTTGTTTGGTTAACGTATAGCATGTTCTATATGTTATGGTTATTTGAATGACTCTTACCTAGGGGTGTAACGGTACGTGTATTTGTATTGAACCGTTTTGGTACGGGGGTTTCGGTCCGGTACGAGGGTGTATCGAACGAGTTTGTAAACTAAAGTCTTAACAAGCTGCTCTGCTTTCTGCGTCTGTCCGAGCAGTGTGCACCCAGCATTGTCCCGCCCACACAACCATCTGATTGGTTACATACAAAGCCAATCAGCAGTGCGTATTCAGAGCGATGTAACAGCCAATCAGCAGGGCGTATTCAGAGCGATGTAACAGCCAATCAGCAGTGCGCATTCAGAAAGCATTGAGTCAGTGCTTCGGCGTCGAGATGAGCAGATATGTGTTTAGCAGGTGAGCAGCTGACATCGTACACTCCCCAAATTATAAAAAACACTTCCCGGTCACAACTATTACAAACATCACTATGAGCCCGTTGACATTCTAGAAACTTAAATTGCAGCTCAGCTCTCTCATAGTTCTGGGTTGAGGTGAAGGCTAATTAGCTTTTAGCGTTACACGAGCTCATTTTGCTGTGTGTGCGTGCGTGTGTGTGTGTGCATAAGTGCGTGCGTGTGTATAATAAGAGTCAACTACAGGCTTCCCAAATGCTGTAATAAATGAAGCATGATGAGTTGACTTGAAACTGTTTAATGTTGCACTTTTTATATGTAGAAGAAAGGTTTTGTCATTTTACTTAATCAAAGCAACAACTTGAGGCGGTTTAATGTGGATTAACGTGGGTAGAATTATTATAGTGTTCCCAATGTTAAAAGGATAAAGCCATTGTTTACAAATTTGGTAAATAAATAACCCAAAAATTAATATTTTGCTGTTTTCTTACTGTACCGAAAATGAACCGAACCGTGACCTCTAAACCGAGGTACGTACCGAACCGAAATTGGTGTACCGTTACACCCCTACTCTTACCATATTATGTTACGTTAACATACAAGGCAAGTTCTAAGTTGGTTATTTATACGTCATATAACGTACACTTATACAGCCTGTTGTTCACTATTCTTTATTTATTTTATATTGCCTTACAAATGTCTATTCTTGGTGTTGGATTTTATCAAATAAATTTCCCCCAAAAATGCGACTTATACTCCAGTGCGACGTATATATGTTTTTTTCCTTCTTTATTATGCATTTTCGGTCGGAGCAATTTATAATCCGAAAAATACGGTATTATCCCAAGAACAGCATCCCTACAGTAAAGTATGGGGGTGGAAATATCATGCTTTACTGGTGTTTTCAGCAAAGAGGACAGGGCGACTACACTGTATTAAGGAGAGGATGAACGGGCCATGTATTGTGACCTCCTTTCCTCAGTCAGAGCATTGAAGATGGGTCGTGGCTGGGTCTGCATACGAAGCATAGCAATGTTTTTGAGTGGCCTAGCCAGTGTCCAGACCCAAATCCAATAGAACATCTTTGGAGGGAGCTGAAACTTCGTGTTGCTCGGCGACAGCCCCGAAACCTGACAGATTTAGAGAAGACTTGTGTGAAGGAGTGGGCCAAAATCCCTGTTGCCGTGTGTGCAAACCTGGTGAAGAACTATAGGAAATGTTTGACCTGTGTAATTGCAAACAAAGGCTTCTGCACTAAATATTAACACTGATGTTCTCATGTATGCTAATACTTATGAACCACAGTAACTATTTCAGATGAAAAGGCCAGGATGTCTTGAGAGTATTTAAAAATTATTGTGTCAAAATTGAGTCTGATATTGATTTAGCTGTATTACCGATGTATATTTTATAGTTTAAAAATATTGCTACTACAGTCTGTTACAAATAAACACTTACCTGGATCTACATGATTAGTCTGTCTCTCACCAGCAAATGTGCGAGTGATGCTTGCTGCCTGAATAGATGCTGTAGCATAAATCACAAAATGGCATTAATGTCATCTTAGCATGCATTGCAACTCTAAAGTACTTTTCCTACATTTAAATTGATTGCCCTGCAATCATATTCCAAAATTGAAAAATTAACATGTACGGTGAGTTTCAAGTGAACACAGTGCCACCTCCTTTTCCTCTGTTGCAGACACTCCATGTGCCTGTCGTGGGTGTTATGTTCTGAATGCATCTAGATCATTGCGAATAGCATCCATTATTTCCTGTAAATAATAGCTCACATTAAATACAGTTTGTTTGGGTTACAGACTTTTTCACCCTCCGTACATTTTTTTAATTTCTCTGCTTTACAGATGTTGCTTCTATACAGTGGGGCAAACGAGTATTTAGTCAGCCACCGATTGTGCAAGTTCTCCCACTTAAAATGATGACAGAGGTCTTTGAGAGACAGAATGTGAAAAATAAATCCAGGAATTCACATTGTAGGAATTTTAAATAGTTTATTTGTAAATTATGGTGGAAAATAAGTATTTGGTCAACCATTCAAAGCTCTCACTGATTGAAGAAGGTTTTGGCTCAAAATCTCACGATACATGGCCTCATTCATTCTTTCCTTAACACAGATCAATTGTCCTGTCCCCTTAGCAGAAAAACAGCCCCAAAGCATGATGTTTACATCCCCATGCTTCACAGTAGGTATCGTGTTCTCTGAATGCAACTCAGTATTCTTCTTCCTCCAAACACGACGAGTTGAGTTTATAGCAACATGGATACATGGATGATACAGCAGAGGATTGGGAGAATGTCATGTGGTCAGATGAAATCAAAATAGAACTTTTTGGTATAAACTCAACTCGTCGTGTTTGGAGGAAGAAGAATACTGAGTTGCATCCCAAGAACACCATACATACTGTGAAGCATGTCGCAGGGCCAACACAGAACAACCATTCACACTCACATTCACACACTATGGCCAATTTAGTGTTGCCATTCAACCTATCCCAAGGTGGATGTCCTTGCCATTGCTTAAATCGTGCTGTAGATTCATTCATTGACTGTTTGTTATCTGCAGTTACTCTTAACTTTTTTAAAGCCTATGGTGTGTTCAAGGAACATGGGAATTTTTATCATTTGCTGAAAATTGCTACAATTTACAGTGTTTCTCTGCTATTGCCCTATTTTAGGTTGATAGTTCGGTCATGCGCAATCATTCTTTGCATTATCCTGATGTCATCTTTATTTTAAAGAAGAAAGGACATTTGTCTGATCTTGATAGAATGCAAATGTTTTTCATTGTTTATTTAATTACTAATTGTGTTTTATTTCTTTTTTGTAGTAACTATAAAAATAGACATATGGATCTTCAACAATAAAATGTGGCTTGAGTGTCAATGGCATCTCCAATCATTGTTTTGGCCTGACAACCTGAGGAGAGAGAAATTAAATAATTTACCTAATACATTTCTTAAAAGACACACATTTGGAGAATAAAACCTTAAGGATTTTTCTAAGAATTCTTTACTATTGGGATATAAGATTTGATTGAAGTCTGGACTTTGAGTGTTTATTTTTAGTATATTTGTATTTTGCATAGTTTTCTGCATGTAAAACTATAATTACCCTCTAAAGCAGAGCTGGGCAGCATACGGACCCCAGGCCCGATTAAACTCTTCAATCTGACCCACCAAACGTTTCCATACATTTTTCTTTAAAACTTTAACATCGAAACTGTAGCCGCCGTAATGCGGCTGCCATAATGTGCAGTACTGTTTTCAAACTCCTGAATGTCTTAAACTTTAGAAAGTATTCCAATGGTTTGAATCTGCACTATCAGATATGGCGTTTTTATTTTTACCCTTTGCATTCATGTTTTACCGTGTTTGTTGAATTTTTGTTGTGTTTTGCACGAGTGTAAAATTTGTTGATCAAGGTGGTCGTCCAGGAAGTTAAAGTTAAAATACCACTGATAGTCACACACATGCTACATGTAGGGGAAATTACTCTCTGTGTTTGACCCATCCCCGTGTTCCACCCCACTGGGATGTGAGGGGAGCAGCGAACAGCAGCGGTGGCCGTGCTTGGGAATCATTGTGGTGATTTAACTCCCAATTCCTGATGCTGAGAGGTAATGGGTCCCATTTTTATAGTCTTTGGTATGACTCGGCCATGGTTTGAACTCAGAGTCACAACCTACCGATCTCAGGGCGGACACTCTAACCACCAGGCCACTTAGCAGTCTTAAAAGGGTATGTTCTTTCCCAATATTCAGTGTTTTGTTGTTCATAGTTAATATTGTACATCCCATATGCTTTATTTTATTTGGTACATTCAGGTCGTCTTATTTCATAAATCACTTTACATTCCATCAGACAATATTGTGTGAGTTTTTGTATTAGTGTTCCAAAAAAAGAAACTCATTTTATTTTGAGCGCACACATTGACCCCCAGATGCACATTTTTCTGTCAAAAATGGCCCCCAGTCTAAATAATTGCCCAGGCCTGCTCTATTTGAAAGTGTTTTGTTTTAACATGTCTGGATGCCTGGAAAAGATTAATCAGATGTTTGTTTCCTATGAGAAAACTACGACCCTTGGAGTGTATTAGTAATAAAAACCAAGGTACCACTGTATTCCTTTCTGTTTTGTGGCAATGGATTGCCCTAATCTGTTCAGTTTTTAATTAAAAACATGACACATTTACAAGCTAATACAATTGGAGAGCTGTGTCAATGTGTGCTGCTTGTGTTACTCCCTCATGCAGCCCCAGACTATTTGCACAAAGCGTTATGAAAACAATGTGGCTCTATCTTCAGACTTGACAAAGAGCTGTCAAAATGTATATACTCACCCATGTTTTCAAGATATTGTTGTCACCACTAGATGGCAGTAATTTATTTCACCTGGTCATTTCTTGATACTAAAAGTAAAAGGATCATTCTATCAAGTGCTGTGCATTGTGGAAATGTGGTGCACCTGCATACATTTCAGCATGTAATGTTAAACAAATGTACAACAAGCCTTTTGAGCAGAGAATATACATAAACTTTGCCCACATTCACTACAGTTAGATCATTGCAAAACAAGTCTGTCTCCCTTAACTCCTGAGTGGTAGTTTTGTCTGGCCACATATATTCTCTCATAAAACGATGACAAACTGCTATGCTGTTCATGCCATATTAGAGTCAACAGTCTAATCTTTAACATCTTAATTTACAGGGTCTTTTTGCTAGACTTGCAAAGTTGCAATTTTTTTCTTGCACATTAAGAACATAAACTAAACCATCATCAATAAATGTTTACTCTTCAGAGCATTATAATATAACCCTTCAGTAAACGATTATTTACAAGGTCAAAACTTTTGTGCCCTTCAGTGTTTTTATTGATAATAATTTTATGATCTGAACCATAAAAAAGACAGTTGTCCAGAATGGCATGCTTGGTGAAGTTCCGAAGGGAAATCCACTGATGAAAACAATGTTTCAAAGTCTACCTTTTGAGTGACTCGAAACTAAGTGAATGTTCTGGAGTGACCCAGTCAAAGTCCAGACTTGAATCTGTTTGAGATGCTGTGGCACTGATGGAGCTGTGGATGATCGACAACTTTGGCTCCTCCAATTGGGTTGAGGTCTTGAGGGGCATACTTGACCACTCCCATCACCTTTGCATTCCTCCTTAAATGTGTGTTGGGCCTTGTTATCATGTTCCAAAACTTCCATGGGACCCAGTTTCCCATAAAATGGGATTATGCTCTGCGTCAGGATGACACAACACATGCTGGAACTCATATTTACTTCAACGAACCGCAGATCCACAATACTGGGAGCACTTATGCTATCACTTATACTTCACTGTAGACACTATTATCTTGCATATAAATTGTGTTGCCAGCTGTTTAGGCAATGACGTGATTTTGAGTAATTTTTTGTGGTAGTAAATCTATACTGACGTAGACTGATTACTCCAGTGTACTAAGTATTTCCACGTTTAATTTCTGGTATTATCCCTTGAGAAGGTGTAATGTAACATGTATGGTCACTAAAACATAAGAGGTTGTATTCAATAATATGAGATACTCTGCCCTTCTGTAAATCTTTGACTTATAATCACTACAACAGTATTAAACAGCTGTGAGTCACACGTCCAGTTATGTTTGCTCTCGCCGGTAGTCTTGTTTTTTCTGCAGTCCTTTCGTCTGTTGGCTGCTTGTCTCTTGTGTGTCTTACTCTTCTCCCCTCCTTGCTTTTCTTCTTTGCGTTCTCAAATCCCACCTCCTCTTCCTCCTTCCCCTTCTAGCTTTGCATGAAAAGGCTGTGCTTGCATATGTGGCTCAGAAGTGTTGAAAGTGTGAGAGATGTATATTTCAGCTTTATTGAAAGTTCTGAGTTTGAAGCCAAGGTAAATTACGAAGGAAGGGCGAGAAGTGGAAGTCACTGAAAGTGGAGACGTGTACCCGTGACTGCCTGCTTTCCACTAAATTTCTTACACTGGCTTTTCTTTCTTTTTATCCAGGGCGCTGTAATCGGCATTGATGACGAGGACGACAGCACATTCACCATCACTGTGGACCAGAAGACTTTCCATTTCCAAGGTGAGCTGATGCTCCTTTCAGTTCAATAGTATCTTTCCTGTCTCTCTCTCTCTCGCTGGCTCTCTCGCCTTGGCTCTCTGTGGTCTCTTTTCCCACCATTGCTGATGTTCATTCGCTCTCTCTTGCTCTACCTCCTTCCCTCCCCCCACACACACCCCACCCACCCATTCTTATCCTCCCTGCCTTTTAAAGACTCGGATCAGCCTAGTCTCTGCCAGTAAACATGCACATCAGTCAAAATGGGCTGTGTGCAAATTGTACCTTTTTAAGGAAACGTCACCGAGCTTTGCGAAGTTGGAGTGAAACAATGAATTTTGCTCCGCGGGCCGTCATATAGATTCCCGGGACAGCAAACAAGGAAGGAATTTGTTTTCTTCAGCACTCCTGACTGCGGCTTAGTGAGAAGATTGCAGCTTGTGTGTCTCTGCAGCTGCCCCTCTGGGAATAATAATGGAATACTGCTGAGCTGGAAGCTGAGCTCAGGTCTCTTTCGACTGCTGCCTTTCCTCGTCCTACACTACACTCCTACCACTGCTGGTATTGTAACCAGTCAGTCCATCAATTAGGACAGGATTGTCTCCCTGCCCCGCATTTCTTAGTCGCGCCAACCTTTTCCTATTTTGGAGGGGACAGAGAACCTCATCACCAGGTTTTGAGCTCACCTCAATTGTCTGTCATCTCTGTTTTTCCATCTTCCCATTTGTGTAATTTTTACCCCCCTCACTGCCAAAAAAGCCCTCACATTTCATCGCCAGCTTCCATCCACCCTCAATACGTCCTCAAGGGTCATCTTCCACAGTCCATGGGTATCCTGCCCCTTTCACCACCTCCATGCCCTCTCCCATGTCTGTGTTCCGAAGCTGTATTCTGTGGTTCTCCAAACGGAAGGGTAAGGAGAAAACTGTCCCTGGCTGGTACCACATGCATGTCAAGTCTTGAGATGAGAACATGGGGCATTGATTATTGGTGGTCTAGGTTTTACAATTTAGGCAGAGTATTTTGTTATGTTTTGTTTTGTTTACTTCGGCTTATTGGTTTTGTTATTGTCACTCAAGCTGGGTTGCTGCGGGGAATTAAAAAGCATTTAAAGTCATTTAATGGATTTTGCGAAACTTAAGGCCCTTAATGGCATTAAAAATGTGAGGTCCAGAGACATTAAAATGTATACAATTGTAGAACTTGGCCAAAAGTCAATATGTCAATAAATAAAACTATAAATGAAAATTAATTTAAGAAGTTGTAGCCATTGATAAATTGCTACCTCTGTGTTTGTGTTTCTTTTCGTTGTCTCTGGCTTTGAAACTGGAAACAAGATGTCTTGCAAGGTTCGAAAGCGTAAAAAGAGCTGCCTCAATATGGCAAAATCAAGTGGCTCCAAGGCACAAACTTTGCCATTTTTTGTTGACTGTAGGCGTGTAGTCCTAGTTTGACATTCTTTGGTGACCTGTAGACGTGAAGTCCTAGTCACTGTGACACCATGTCACGTTGATGAGGAAGCTGACCTTGTTTTATACACGACTCCTTTATTCAGCCGTCTCCAGTTGCATGAGCTAACCTAGCTCATATTAGGAACTCACGAGACGCACGCACCTCACGTGACCTACGGTGGCTTGTGAAGGACAAAAAAAATTCTCACAACAGACCACAACTCTTATTTTATGACATTCCCAGAGTAAATGAATAATAGTTCCTTCGGATGCCTGGCACTTTATACATAACTTGTTATCTACTGTAGACATTTTAAACAATGTCGAGGGTGTAAAATACAATCTATTCAAAATGTTTTATTGACTCAATCTTTTTTAAATGACAATAACAATGATAATAGATGGATTAGATTTATATAGCCCTGTTTTTATCAAAAAAGGCATCCTCAGCCTTACTGGCAATTTTCTAAATATCATTTCATGATATTTATTTTTCTAAAATGTTTTATTCAATCATACATTTGCAAAAACATACGTCATTTAACTATTTTTTTAAATGGTATTTCGATTAAAAAATTGTATCCTCCAGCTATGAGGATATGTATTTTTACAGCATATTTCAAAGAGATAAAATTTGAAAAAAAAAACGTATCTGTTTATTGATCATTGGTTATCAAACTTTTTTCACCAAGTACCACTTTAGAAAAAAGTTAGCTGTACCACCATGATAACCAACAATAAAATACAGTGGCGTGGTAGGGTAAGTATTCATTAAAAACAAGGCAGAGGTTTTATTTACCCAAGTACATTTAGTATTTTTGGCCACTGTAACATTACACACTGTTTGAACAGTAACACTGTGTTAGAACATAGTAAAAATACAGTACTTTAAGTATTTTTTTTATTACCAATAGGACAGAGCCTGCATACCAATACTAGTGGTATGCGTACCACAGTTTGAGAATCACTGATATTGATCATCTAATTCAGAATTTGATGTTTATTTAGAAGGATTAAGTGATTAAGTGCAGTTCCTTATTAATAATGTTGTTTGAAGGCACATGTGATGATTGACGGGCATAAACTTTTTATTGACTGTTGTGTACGGCCGTGCACAAAGTGAAAACAACGAATGCTACCACTAAAAAATTAATAAAATAAATTCTCAGATGAAACAGTCTTGCGAGCCAATTCAAATTTTCTAGATAGGAACAGTTAATGTAAACTTTTTAACTAGTCAAGATTCTTATTGTCAAATATTTACGATACATTTATGTGCATACAGACAAATGTAAGCTTTTGATTCTATATAATACCATATGCGGTCGCACATAAGCATTACATTTTTTTCAAGTGGCATTAAAAAGCATTGCATTTAATTTGCTAATACCTGTACAAAACCCTCTCAAGATTATTGTAAAGCTCTGTGAGCTAGATTGTTGAATCAGGTGTGATGGTGTGCTGTCTTGCATTTCAGCCTGCCAGTACAGTGTGATAGTGTGACCATGCTAAAGTAAGGGTGTGACATCTGACTCTTATCATAGTCTGGAATTCCGATTGGCATGTGAAACTATTAGAATAAAATATAAAAGGAAGTGATATTTCTTAGCTGATCAACAGTTAAATGACTCTGCTTAATTGATCATCATTAGTTTAAAATCAGCATCATAACATTTCTATTTGCTAACTTGCCCAACCTATGGGTCACATTGGTGTGGTAGCTGCAGGAAGAAAAGCTCTTATTCTCTTGAGCAGTTGTTTAGTGCCACCTGCTGGTTTGCAAGTATAAAGCTCTAAAATCAGAATATAGGAAGACCTGTGTTTTTCAGACTTTTTGTAGATCTTATTTTTGTTTCAACACGGTAATAATTTAATTGATCCTTATGATTTACGAAAATTGTGTGAAATGTATTTCTTGGAGAAAAGTTGCATAAATGTACTTCACGTTTTGCAGTAAACAGCAGATGCTGTTGATTCAGTCCAAACTAGTTTTTAGACTTACATTTACAGAGAGAATGCTTTTGTGAAAAGAATGAACAATTATTTTGAATGGAAACAACATATGCTCTGGGTTCCTGGAACTAAAGGTCGCTGTAGAAGTGTGTTGTTCGTGTTTCCACCACATTTAACAGTTAAGGGTAGTTCATACAAATCAGGCTGATGACGTATGGAGGAGCGGTGTAGTACATTTGTACACTGATAACCATGTAAATAAACAGACACTTCTGATATTTTTAGGCCATATCGCAATACACGATATATATGTCGATATTTTTCCTTAGTTTTGAATGAACATTTGACACACATAAATACAGCAGTATGATTATTCTGTGTCTAAATTAAAACATTCTTCTTCATACTGCATTAATATATGCTCATTTTAAACTTTCATGCAGAGAGGGGAATCACAACTAAGTCAATTTACCAAAACTGTATTTATTAAACAGTTCTTAAGCAGTGGCACAAACATTCATGTCATTTCAAAACAGAAAGTGCAAGATTGTCAGAGACATTTTAAAACTTGCTATTAGTGCATGATGTCACTAAGATGACATATCAAAACAACACTAAATTAAAGTGCACAGAACGCCACTACAATTGAAACAAATAAAGTGCACTTTTGTGCATGATGTCACAAGATATTTCAATAACCGTCACATAAAAATGAGCTGCGTGATAGAACATCAAATAGTGTTCGTCCATCGCCATGTGGTAGGTTACTGTAGACATTATCTCCTTTTTTTGTTTACTATTTTTTTCATACGGTGTTGATCTGAAAATGTTTGCCTCTGCATTTTGATGGTGTGGGATGTGGCACCGAATGAAGCTGCATTTTGATGGTGTGGGATGTGGCACAGAATGAAGATGTTGACATGCTGAGTAAGCACTCTTCATTCTTTAGCAGGTGACTTTTCAAATGATGCTACATATTAGCGGTAATGCTACTTTTTGTAGCAACGCTTTACCACCACACTTGACAAATTACGGTTGTATGTTCGACACTTGAAGCCAAACCACTCGCCAGACGATGGATCCCGTGCTGGTTTTTTGGGGGAATTCTTCCTTCATTTGTTACCAGATTTGCACCTTTTTCTCTCGTATTACCGCTAGCATCACAGCTAATGTTACCCATGCTGCTACCTCTCTTCTCCACGAGGGCGTATACGTATGTGACGTATGTAAGAAGGTGCGCTTGCTGTCTGTGAGAAGGAAAGGTGAGAGAGAGTGAGAAGAGCCTGTGGTGTAATGCCCACAGCTAAAAGCAACTGCGTCAGAACGTATACTCGATTATCACGATATAGTAATTTTCTATATCGCACAGAGACAAACCTGTGATATATCGAGTATATTGATATATAACCCAGCCCTACTTCTAGGCCTTAGTTCTTTCACAAAAAAGTAAGTAAATGAAATACAACGCATTAATGTACGAAATGATAGGATTTAAAAAATAAAATGTTCCGAATTGTTCATAAAAAGTCAGGCTTTTGTCCTCAGTGTCCAACTGTCAGAAAGTTGTCCTCTCCATAAATGATGAATTCATGAGGGTCAGCCGATTCTTTTTGGTCCATTTCAGTTGTAAATAACAATGTATAAAGAATAAATGTCCGTGAGCATTACCATTCCGTTTACTCTGGTTGAGGCTAATAACCACAAATAGCATTTCAGTGACTACTTTGACAACATGTAATATAGTAAATGGTTAATAATTGATTTAATTTACCTTCGTTTCACTCGTGTACAGCCTTTTTTATTTCACAATGATTCTATTGGTTTATTGGGTAATATATTTTATTGTTCTGCTAAACTGGTGATTGTTTGTGGTTTTTAATGTTTTTATGTTTTGTATGAATTGTGTTTGCTTGTTTCATTCTGCCTTGACGCTGAATTACAAATGTCTGCACAACTATTTTACCTCCGGGTACCATTAAAGAGACCTTGACCTTGACCTTGAGAAGTAATCACTTGAGATTGTTGCTTCATTCCGGCTTCATACTCCTCTGTAAATAAGTTTGACAATAGTGATAATAAAAAAGTGTGTACACTTCTCATAGCTTTGTGTATCAAAATTAAGTTTGTAAAAATCATAAACAACAATAAACTGCAGATAGTTTAAAGATTACGGCCGAATAAAAACAATCCGTGATCAGCGTTATTTAGCAAAAAAAATGGTCCATGAAACTTCCTGCAAGTCGAAAGTTCCTTTTGTTCTTCTAACTCGCCATTGTCAAGTTTAGTGTAATAGAAATACACAAGAAATAAACAAGCTGTCTAGAATTCTGTAAAAGGCGGAGCTTTGTCCGAAAAATATGTTTTAGGAACGCCCCCAACTGTGTTCAACCTTTCAGAGTTCGGCCAAACCCTCCAAAAGTCCCACCTAGCCTGAAGCCTGAAGGGTACTTTTTGGTTGAAGCACAACAGTGGAAAAGGGCCCAAGATATTTGGAACGCTTCTAATCCTCTGTTGGAGGAGTAAGCAGAAAATTAACACTAATTAGGCCATTTTCCATCAAAAGTTCAGCAACTTTAAATTCCTTGAACCTTTTAGTTCCTGGAACTATAGGTTCTGATAGACCAGTAAAAACTGAATGACAGCACAGGAAGACCACACCGGGTGTGTCAAATTTCCCAACCCCACAAGTACTTCGAAAATATGACACCTAAAGCAACTACGAAGAATTCAAGTAAAAAACATGAAAGATGGGCCTAATAGGATGGATGACAAAGTAACGATAATGGAAATGGACAACAAGCTCACCGAGACTCCAGTAAACGATGAAAATATCCTCCAAAAGTGTGCATGTGAATGAGAAAAAGTGACCACGTTTAGGGGGTTGAGAATCCACCAGAAGAAATCAATGTGTAGTCAGAAAGGCCATCAGAAACCTTGCAAAGAGCTGAAGGAACCAATGTTGCTGAATGCACAACGGCACAGATGAAGAAACCCCCCTGGGGAAGGAGAAGCCCCTATGCAAGCGCCAAGACCCAGTCCCCACCATCTCACACAGAATCGAGCAGCAAGTAGAGACCAAGAAGCAAACTAGAACAGTGGTTCTTAACCTGGGTTCGATCGAACCCTCGGGGTTCGGTGAGTCAGCCTCAGGGGTTCGACGGACCCTCCGCCGCGGAGGTCGAGACACACCCGACTCATCGTGCAAATAAAAACTTCTCCATATCGGTGTATTATGGATACGGCCACAGCAGAAGTCGCACTGATTTGCAGGTGTGTAATTTGTTGTGAGTTCATGCACTGTGTTGGTTTTGTTCTTTGAACAAGGTGATGTTTGCTCATGGCTCATTTTGTGCACCGGTAAAAAACAACAACTTTGAGTTGAATTTGAAAAAAATATTTTTTTTTTTTTTCACAAATAAAACTGGTGGGGTTCGGTATCTCCAACAAGGTTAAGAACCACTTAACTAGAAAGATCAAGATCAAATGGCCAAGAAACGAAACATAAAGGCATGAAACAAATTGGACACATGCCTAACAAGGACATTGGAGGTAACATGGAAAGGAGACATTGATGCCAGGCTTAAAATGTTTGTAGAATTAAAATACCAAACCTGTAAGAACAGGAAGGGATTGAGGCTGCATTCTAGAGGACGAAGGACAAATATGCTGAGTTTGCCGCCAAGTGCAGAAAGGCCGATGGACAATGGAGGAGGTGGGGCAGGCAGAAATGCTAAACAAGAAATTCCACCTACCTGTATGTTTGGTGTGGTTTGTTTCTATTGCATTTCACAATTGAGGGTATTTTATATAAATCAGTCTGACCACATATGGAGTAGTGGTTTAGTATATTTCTACATTGATACTATGCAAATAAACAGACAATATTAAGTACTAAGTATTTTAATAAAATGTAAGTAAAATAAATGCAAAAAAATATATATACAAAACCCTATGATTTAAAAATCAAGTGTACCGAATTATTCATAAAATGTCAGGCTTTTGTTTGCCTTGTCCAACAGTCAGAAAGTCATCCTCTCAGTAAATGATGAATTCATGAGGGTCAAGCAAGGTCCATTTCAGCTGTAAATAACAAAATATAAATAATAAATGTCCGTGTTTATCTCACACCGACCACACAAATGCATCGGATTGAGCATTATCCTGTTAGCATTAGCATTCGGTGCACTCAGGTTGAGGCTTATAACTACACAAATAGTGTGGCACTATGTTTATAGCTTCTAATAAAGTAAAAAGTTAATATTTAATGTAATTTACCTTCGTTCCTCTTGTGTACTGCCTCCTTTATTTTACATTTCTCTCACAAAGTGTAAGTATTAAGCAACTGGGGTTGTCGCTTTGAGTCCAGCTAAATACTTTATATTCCTTTGTAAATACTTTAAAAAGATTCTGTCCACATCTTGAAATTGAGTTTGTTAAAAATAATAATCAACATTAAACTGCATATAGTTTAAAGACTACGGCTGAGTAAAAACACTGCAAGATAGTTCCACTGATCTTCGTTTTTCAGCACACAGATGCCCCACAAAAGTTCTTGCAAGTCGAAAATTCCTTAGTTTTTTTTCCTCTCCATTTTCAATTTTGTTGTAATAGAAACACACAAGAAATAAGAAATGAACAAGTTGTCCAGCATACTCCGTAATAGCGGTGGTTGTGTTCAGAAAAAAAGTTTTAGGAACGTCCCAAGCTGTGTTCACCCAATCAGCGTTCGACAGCACAGACTGTCCCAGATAAGGTTCCTGGGAGCTTCCAAAAGTTCCACCTTGCTGGAAGAAACTAAGAAAAGTTCCTGAAGAACTAAATTTACCCGGGGAGGTTTTGGTGGAAGCAGAGGGGGAACTTTATTAAATAGGAAAGTTCATATAAAAGTTCTGGCGGTGGAAAAGGGACCTAATATGTGCATAGCATGAGACCTTCGCGATAGAACACAGAATCTTGATTTTGGATGAAAGATGCACTGTAGTCTGTTACTTTTAAAGCTTGGTTTTGCTCATATTTTTAAGTGACCCACACATGATGATACACAGTCTCTGAGTATATATTTGAGACAACACCGCCATACCGGTATCATTTGATGTGCCTTGTCGTTTGCTCTTCTCTACAGAGCATTCCTTTTGGCTCAACCTCGCCCCTTGCATTATTACGTAGGTTTCTCTGACACACAATGACTCACCAAAACGAAACTTTTTAAATGAATATCAATCAATCAAAGTTCACTTGTATAGCTCTTAATCACAAATGTCTCAAAGGGCTGCACAAACCACATCATAAGCCACATCAGATGCCACATAAGGGCAAAAAAAATACTTAACCCAACAAGAAACCTTGGAAGGGTTTTTATTCAAATGTTAAGGTGGTATTATTAAAAAGGTGCTGGTGTCTAGCAGGACCGATAATCAGCATTTCTGTTTACTTAGTGTTAAAATACAAAAAGTTGATGGACATCTATTATTTAATTTCTTTTAGACATGTTTCAGGTGACTACAAACTGGTGTGTTGGTCAGCTTTAGGGGCATCTAAAGTTAGTTGTTATCGGCATAACAATGAAAGCTATCACTGTATTTGCGTAAGATGTCACCTAGCGGCAGCATGTAGATGCTGAAGAGTGCGGGACCAAGAACTGAACTCTGTGGAACTCCGCACGTTACCTTAATGTACGCCGAGGTCACATTGTTATGGGAAAGTGACTGCATCCTGTCCGTAAGATAGAAGTTAAACCACGAAAAGGTTGTCTGACATACCAGTATGTGTTTTGATACGTTCTAATTGAATGTTATGATGAAATAGCACTAAGGTCTAGTAGGAGGCATCAGCATTCATAGTTAGCAATAGATCATTAGTCAATTCTGCGAAGGCTGTTCCTGTAGAGTGATTTGCCCTGAAACAGTACTGAAAGGGTTTACAGAGATTGTTAGACACTAAGTGTTCATTTAGCTGATGTGCAACAATTTTTTCATGGATTTTTGAGATAAAGGATAGCTGGGACACCGGTCGGTAGTTTACCATAAGGTCAGGATTGAGGTTAGGTCTTTTGAGCAGAGGATGAATAACTCCTTTTTTGAATGTTAGGGGAACAGCGCCAGAGGAAAGTGATAAGTTAAAGGCCTACTGAAATGAGATTTTCTTCTTTAAACGGGGATAGCAGGTCCATTCTATGTGTCATACTTGATCATTTCGCGATATTGCCATAGTTTTGCTAAAAGGATTTAGTAGAGAACATCAACAATAAAGTTCGCAACTCTTGGTCGCTAATAAAAAACCCTTACCTGTACCAGAAGTAGCAGACGATATGCGCGTGACGTCACGGATTGTGGAGCTCCTCACATCTGAACATTGTTTACAATCATGGCCAATAACAGCGAGAGAGATTCGGACCGAGAAAGCGACGATTTCCCCATTAATTTGAGCGAGGATGAAAGATTCGTGGATGAGGCAGTTGAGAGTGAAGGACTAGGGAGAAGAAAAAAAAAGACTAGAGGGCAGTGGGAGCGATTCAGATGTTATTAGACACATTTACTAGGATAATTCTGGAAAATCCCTTATGTCCTTATTGTGTTACTAGCGTTTTAGTGAGATTATATGGTCGTACCTGTACAACCTGAAGGTCGGCCACGCACCTTTCTTCAGCACCAGTCGACGGGTGGTGGCGATGCCCATCTCTGCCCTTTGCAAGGGACCTTCTTCGAAACATGATCTTTCGAAATGATCGCTGCATAATACACTGTACTTTGTGTGTGTGTGGTCCAATCCAACCGTGTTCGCTTGACATCTCTGTTTCATAGTAAAGCTTGACTGTCATCTTTCGGGAATGTAAACAATGAAACACCGGCTGTGTTTGTGTTGCTAAAGCCGGCCGCACTACACCGCGTCCCACGTACAGCGTTCTTCTTTGATGTCTCTATTGTCCATTGAACAAATTGCAAAAAATTCAGCAACACAAATGTCCAGAATACTGTGGAATTTCTCGATGAAAACAGACGAGCTAATAGCTGGGAACGATGCTGGAACAAAATGTCCTCGACAATCCGTGACGTCACGCGCACGCGTCATCATACCGAGATGTTTCAGCAGGATATTTCGGCACAAAATTTAAAATTGCAATTTAGTAAGCTAACCCGGCCGTATAGGCATGTGTTGCAATGTTAAGATTTCATCATTGATTAATAAACTATCAGACTGCATGGTCGGTAGTAGTGGGTTTCAGTAGGCCTTTAATAATATTTAATCCTGATGGTCCTAATATTACAAACAGCTCCTAGATAAGTTTCCCAGGAAGTGTGTTAAGTAAATCTTTGTTTTGTCCCATTTACAAGTCATCAAAATGAAAGAGATTATTTTGGAGGGTAGTATCCGTTGTACAAAGGTATCTGTGTTAATAGAACCCAGTTGGAGTTGGGTTGCATTATCTTTAATGTCCTATCTAATGAGTAAAATTTTCTGAGTAAAGAATTTCATAAAGTCATCAGCCAAGTAGGTGGAGGGAGCCCCTTGTTGGGTTAGCCATGCTACTGTATCGAACAATATATTTAGGATTGTTTTTATCGAGGTGGATGAGTATTTAGTTTTAGCTAAGGTAAGTGTGTGTTTACAAGTTATTAAACTATCACTCCATGCTTGAGGGAAAACTTCAATCAATCAATCAATCAATCAATGTTTATTTATATAGCCCCAAATCACAAATGTCTCAAAGGACTGCACAAATCATTACGACTACAACATCCTCGGAAGAACACACCTCTAGGGGACCGAAAGCAATGGATGTCGAGCGGGTCTAACATGATACTGTGAAAGTTCAGTCCATAGTGGCTCCAACACAGCCGCGAGAGTTCAGTTCAAAGCGGATCCAAGACAGCAGCGAGAGTCCCGTCCACAGGAAACCATCCCTAGCGGAGGCGGATCAGCAGCGTAGAGATGTCCCCAACCGATACACAGGCGAGCGGTCCATCCTGGGTCCTGACGAGCGGTCCATCCTGGGTCTCGACTCTGGACAGCCAGTACTTCATCCATGGTCATCGGACCGGACCCCCTCCACAAGGGAGGGGGGGACATAGGAGAAAAAAGAAAAGAAGTGGCAGATCAACTGGTCTAAAAAGGTCTATTCAAAGGCTAGAGTATACAGATGAGTTTTAAGGTGAGACTTAAATGCTTCTACTGAGGTAGCATCTCGAACTGTTCCAGGGCATTCCAGAGTACTGGAGCCCGAACGGAAAACGCTCTATAGCCCGCAGACTTTTTTTGGGCTCTAGGAATCACTAATAAGCCGGAGTCTTTTGAACCCAGATTTCTTGCCGGGACATATGGTACAATACAATCGGCAAGATAGGATGGAGCTAGACCGTGTAGTATTTTATACGTAAGTAGTACAACCTTAAAGTCACATCTTAAGTGCACAGGAAGCCATTGCAGGTGAGCCAGTACAGGCGTAATGTGATCAAACTTTCTTGTTCTTGTCAAAAGTCTAGCAGCCGCATTTTGTACCAACTGTAATCTTTTAATGCTAGACATGGGGAGACCCGAAAATAATACGTTACAGTAATCGAGACGAGACGTAACAAACGCATGGATAATGATCTCGGCGTCTTTAGTGGACAAAATGGAGCGAATTTTAGCGATATTACGGAGATGAAAGAAGGCCGTTTTAGTAACGCTTTTAATGTGTGACTCAAAGGAGAGAGTTGGGTTGAAGATAATACCCAGATTTTTTACCGAGTCACCTTGTTTTATTATTTGGTTGTCAAATGTTAAAGTTGTATTATTAAATAGAGGTTGGTGTCTAGCAGGACCGATAATCAGCATTTCCGAATAAAGTCCGAATAGGGCCCTGGGGGGTGGTAGATAACAGCCAGGCACAGAGGCAGCGGTGTGGCAGACTTCATAGAAAGCACTTCAAACGATTTATATTTATTATTTAAATTAGACTAAAGTTAAAATTTTCGTTGTATATTAGTGCGACCCCCCCTCCCCTTTTAAGGGGACGGGCAATATGCGCATTCGTATAGTTAGGAGGGGATGCCTCATTTATCGCAAAAAAGTTGTCTGGTTTAAGCCAGGTTTCACTAAGACCGATGACGTTAAGGTTGTTGTCTCTAATGACCTCATTAACTAATAACGTTTTGGGAGACAAAGATCTGATGTTTAGAAAGCCCATATTATAGGTAGTGGGCTGTTTTAAGGATTTGTTGATAAAATCATCCGTAGTAGCAATATTAATAATGTTGCGTTTATTATGCGCAGTGTACTTAAAATAATTACGACCATATCTAGGAATTGATATGACAGGAATTTTCAGATTGTCTACTTGGTGCTGCGATAAACTGAACGCATCATAATTTGCCACCTCAGTAGAACGCATGTCTAACTCTGACGTAGTCATAGTCATAGCAGAAAAAACATTATGTGAGTTGTGTATTATTCTAAGAAAATTGCTATGTGTACAGGGATCATCCAGCCTGGCGCTGGCTAGTTCTAACTTAACTGACTCCATACCCATGCTAGCAGGCTCTGTAATTGCCTGTGACCTGGCTTGCTCTAGTGCAGTTAGTCAAATGTGGCTCAATGCGAAATCTATGTTCCGAGACAATAGGATAGCGCCTTCCTGGTTAGGATGAAGGCCGTCTCTCCTCAGCAAGCCAGGTTTGCCCCAGAATGAGGGCCAATTATCAATAAACGTAAATCCCTGTTGTCTACAGAAGCTATCCAGCCACTTGTTAAGAGAGACTAATCTGCTATATCTCTCATCATTGCCTCTCCCAGGCAGGGGGCCAGAGACAATTACTCGATGCCTGGACATCTTTCTAGCGAGATTACAAGCCCTGGCTATGTTTCTCTTTGTAATCTCTGATTGTCTCATCCTAACGTCATTGGAGTTATTTGTAGCTTATTGACAATGAGTCATAATTTCATACTTTATATGGCAATTATCAGACACCACTGTACGAGAGTACCAGAAAATTGGAGGTGGTGACACACTGGACAAAAACGAGGTCTATCGTATTACCCTTGCAATTTGTTGCGATTTATTTTTTGTGTAAGACCACTGCTATTAATTATAGTCTGGAGCGCCACACACGGAGTCTGACGGGGTATTCCTATGGTAATAAAAATCCCCCATTATAATTAAATTATCTGCGTTTGTCACTAGATCAGCGACAAAGTCTGAAAAGTCACTGATCAAGTCCGAATAGGGCCCAGGGGACCGATAGTTAACAACTAGATAGAGAGGTAGCAGTGTGACAGACCTCATAGTAAGGACCTCAAATGATTTATATTTATTACTTAGATAAGGAGTAAGGTTAAGGTTTTCATTGGGTATTAATACGACCCTCCAACCCTTGATGGGTCAAATGCAGAGAATAATTTCGCCACACCTAGTGTGACAATCATAGGTACTTTAACTTTTTAAGAGGTTCGGCAATATGGGCACTCATATCGTTACGAGGAGATGCCATGTTAAGCAGGAAAAATGTATCTGATTTTAGCCAAGTTTTAATGAGACCAATGAAGTTAAGATTGTTGTCTCTAATGACCTCATTAACGAATAACGTTTTGGGAGACAATGATCTGATGTTTAAAAAGCCCACATTATAGGTTGTGGGCTGTTTTGAGGCACGTTTATTAATAGTATCCGTAGTACTCTTACTAATAACGTTACGTTAATTTTGTGTAGTGCGCCGTAAATAATTTTGATCACATCTAGGAATTGATATCCCACATCTTGCCCTAATGTGGGATGTCGTCGTGGCTTGTGCAGCCCTTTGAGACACTTGTGATTAAGTGCTACATAAATAAACTTTGATTGACTTTGATTGAATGCGATGGGGTTCTTGAGATTAGAGAATAGTACTCTTAATTTTTGGAAAGCGTGATGGCTCTTTCCCAGTCAGGTTGAAGGCCGTCCCTCCTCAGCAAGCCAAGGTTGCCCCAGAAGAGGGCCAATTATTAATAAACGTTAGTCTCTGTCCTCTACAAAAACGAGCAAGCCACTTGTTAAGCGAGACTAGTCTGCTATACCTCTCATACCATACCATACCAACTTTATTTATAAAGCCCTTTAAAAACAACCACAGTTGAAGAACAAAGGGCTGTACACCATAAAGAAATAAAGGCAAAGGACAGACTAAAAAAAATAACATTTAAAACAGAAGTAAAACACACATTGAAATAGCAAATACAAATCACCCTAAGAACAATTTGTTAGATAAAAAGCAGTTAAAAAGTTAAAAACAGTTATAAAAGTTAAAAACAGGTTTTAAAGTCTCATGCCAGTGAATAAAAATGCGTTTTAAGAAGGGTCTTAAAAATAGCCAAAAAAGGGGCCTGTCTCACATGGAGAGGGAGATCGTTCCAGAGTTTGGGACCCGCAACAGAGAATGTTATGTCCCCTCAGAGCTTGCGCTTTGATTTGGGTAACTCCAGGATCAGCTGATCAGCTGACCTGAGGGACCGGGTGGGGGCATAGAGGTGGAGCAGCTCAGAGAGGTAAGGTGGGGCAAGACCATGTAAGGATTTAAAAACAAGTAAGATCATTTTAAAATGGACTCTAAAAGACACAGACAGCCAGTGGAGGGAGGCAACAGAGAATGTTCTGTCCCCTCAGAGCTTGCGCTTTGATTTGGGTACCTCCAGGATCAGCTGATCAGCTGACCTGAGGGACCGGGTGGGGGCATAGAGGTGGAGCAGCTCAGAGAGGTAAGGTGGGGCAAGACCATGTAAGGATTTAAAAACAAGATCATTTTAAAATGGACTCTAAAAGACACAGGCAGCCAGTGGAGGGAGGCTAAAACAGGAGTAATGTGCTCTCTTTTTCTTGTGTTGGTTAAAATTAGGGCAGCTGCATTTTGGGCCAGCTGCAGACATGAGAGAGAGGATTGATTAATACCAAAATACAAAGAGTAACAGTAATCCAGCCGAGATGTAATAAAGGCATGGATTACTGTCTCAAATTGTTGCCTAAAAAGAAGGTTTTTAACCTTGGCCAGCTGACGTAAATAAAAAAAAAAAAGCTGGCTTTCACTACTGTGCCAATCGGACGGTCCAATTTAAAATCACTGTCAACAAGAAAGCCCAGGTTGGTGACCATGGGCTTAATGTGCAAAGTTGTCAAGGGGCCAAAGTCAACAGGGGGGAGCTTACAGGTACCACTAGGTCCAAACACTATCACTTCTGTCTTCTTTTCTTTGAAATTTAAGAAGTTTAGCACCATCCAGGCCTTGATATCTTCAAGGCAAGCAAGTATTGGCTGCATTGAAGAGGCATAATTTCTCTTTAACGGAAAATGCATTTGTGTGTCATTGGCATAACAATGAAAACAAATATCATGCTTTCTTAGAATAGAGCCCAGAGGAAATAAATAAATAGAAAAGAGCAGTGGTCCTAAAACTGAGCCTTGTGGGACCCACATGTCAATGGAGCAACAGAGGATTCAAAACCAGCAACATTTACACAAAAAGTCCTGTTAGTCAAATATGACTTCAGCCAACTCAAAGCACTACCACAGATGCCCACTTGATGCTGTAGGCGGCTAATTGAAATATTATGGTCCACCGTATCAAATGCTGCTGTTAGATCCAAATAAAACTAAAATCACATGATCACCTAAATCTGTTGCTCTCAGGATGTCAATAAAAACCCTAAGTAATGCTGACTCGGTACCATGGAGGGTTTAAAAACCAGATTGAAATTTATAAAATATCACAGTCCTCTAAAAAGGTGGGTAAAAACAATCTTCTCCAAGATCTTTGAGAGGAAAGGCAGCTTAAAAATGGGTCTAAAATTGGCAAAAACTGAACCGTCAAGACAAGGTTTCTTTAAAAGCGGTTGAACCACAGCGTGTTTAAAACTGGTAGGAACTACACCAGAAAACAGACTGCTATTTAAAATGTTAAGAACAGGCTGCCCTATGCAACAAAACACTTATTTAAAAAATGTAGGCGGGTCAGCATCATGGGGGGAACTTGAGGGCTTCATATGATTCGTTATTCTTCTAACTGCCGCAGAGTCACTTGCTCTAAGATGTATGTTCCAGGTGATGGCATCCCCTATGACTAAGGTGTGGTGTCCAGTAGACTGGTATAGGACTAGCTAAAGGGCTAAAGCAATTATGCGTTTCAACTGGTTCACCATAGCTTGTAGGCCGCTTAGAACTGGTACACGCTGGGCTACTCAGCTCGCTACTGCTCACGCTAGCAAACGTGTCCACAGCGTCTAAAGTTACGGAATGACTCTGCGCTAACTGGCGGACACGGTCCTCAAGTAGGGACAACCTATCCAATAGAATGGAGCACAAAGAGCAGGGAGCCATATTCACGTTTCTTTCACCGAGTCGAGTTCTTGCTGTTTTTTAAGCTATAGGCGAAGAGCCGCAGCAGCGTGAGGGAGCAGACGCCTTCAGATTGTAGTTGCTTTGGCTCGCGACAAGCTTAGCTTCGTTCACTTAGCAGCTTGTTAGATCAGAGAGAGGTGGTGAGACAGAAAATGGGTGCTTTGTAAGTTTGATTAGACTACTAAATATGTTTTAGAAGGAATAAGGAAAGCTGTAAAACATTCAAAAGCACACCGATAGAATGAAAGTACTTAGCTTTTTCGCCGTAGCTTGGAACAGCAGACTTTTTCTTATGGCACCCCCGCACCAACTTTTCGACTCCCGAGTGATGCAATGCTTTGGTCAGCGACTTCATTTGGCTATTGTTGAGTGACTACAGCTTTATTTACACATACATCAAAATTTGCTTGAGAATGTGTATCTCTTCTTGTGGCGACTCATTCACTACTCTCATCTGTTTGTTGTTTACAAGTTGTATTGGACTTAGTGATAGTTTTTATTGATTGATTGAAACTTTTATTAGTAGATTGCACAATTCAGTACATATTCTGTACAATTGACCACTAAATAGTAACACCCGAATAAGTTTTTCAACTTGTTAATGCCGGGGTCCACGTTAATCAATTCATCAATTCATAATCAGTTCCTCTATGCTGCTCGCTCGTGTTTGTCAAATGTTGAGCGACACCTTGGCTTGAAAGCCTGTGCGAACTAAGCAACTGTAATATAGCGGCTCGGTGGCTGAAAAATAGTTTTAAACTTAACAGCCAGCAGCTTTTACTGCAGTGAGCGAGTAAAAGCTCTTTCATTTCCTGCGCACAAATTCGAGGCTATGAACCTGACGTTAATGAACAAAATGAACGAAAACTGCTTTGACATTGTAACAGTTCGCTAATTATTTATGAAGCCAGAACACTGGCAGTAAGATTTGGTACAGAAAAAATTTTTTACATTGTAGAACAAGATGTAATGGCACCAACACAAGTTTTGGCAATAAATAAATACAAACTTTTCAAAAAATACAATATTTTTGGTGGATGTTTTCGATGCCATTGTTTATAATTTTGTACACCTTTATTGTTTTTGTGTGTTTCAAAGGTTTTTATGATCGCTTCTCTTTTTTACAATTTTGTTTCATTCTTTTTTGTTTTGTTTTTTTAATAATATGAAAATAATTGCAGCGTTTTAGCGTGAGGGGCGGGCGCCTTTGGGCAGGGTTTATAACACGTTCACCCAGAAGCAGTTTTACTGGACTTGGGCATTCAAGTAAAACATCAAAGAAGAAGAGACTGAGTCTAAATTAAATTTAAAAAAACATTAAAAATATTAAATTATTAAGCAAAAATATTTTTTACATTTATCTTGAATATACATGTATGTTTTGCTGTTGGCAAATTCCTCTCCTGCTAGGAGAGAAATCTTGTATTTGTAAACATGCTACAGTGACCTACTTTATTACTCTTTGGCTCCTTAAAGCACTCTGGTCAACTTTGTTTCACAATTGGTTTTAAATTTGCAGTTTATTTCAGCACTAAGGATATAAGGGTGTATTTCTGTTATTTATTAAATGTTTAATTTATTACGATGTATACATTCTCTTTACAAAGCAAATCAAATAACTTTAAAGCAATTACTCATATGTATTAGTTATTATACAGAGTATAGAGAATGTATTATGACTGTTAAATGTTTTAGATAAAATGTAACATGGCAGGCAAGCATCCTCTTTGCTCACTTGATGATGTTCTGTAGTTGCTGTAGTTGTAGTTCACGCCTGTGAAGAAATTCCAGATGTCCCACAAAGGCAGAAATGTTCTGTCTTTCTTGTTTAATTATATACGGCAACATCACAAAGTTCTACTCAGATATTATTTTTAAATGTTTTAATGTAATTGTTAATAGAAAGATCTCTAAAAGTCCAGCCTATTTTTTTAAATTAATTTTAAATAATCCCTGAGTTTTACATTATAGCAGTTGATGTTTTAGAAATATGTTGTAGTTTGTACTTTCAGATGTATATGTAAATATTATGTGGAATATCATTTAGGATATTTAAGACATGAGTCCACCTATTTAGGTGTAAACATAGAAAGAAAAAGATAAATCAGATGTAAGGTTTTAATTCCAAACGCTGAAAAAAGATTGGGCATGAAGTTGTCTCCACAACCTGGATATGACTGCCTCCCTCCGAGGGAAATAAGAGGATGAACTGCTGGAGGTCACTCAACATTAAAATAGTCGAAGTCTTGTATTTTCACAAAAATTGGTTACTTTTGTCACACAAAGCTTTAAATGGCTGGTGTTGAATGTTTTAAATGAATAAATACAGCTACGTTTACATTTTAAAGTTTATCTTTTCTCTCCCCGTGGAAATGTAACAAAGTATTTTTCCATACAGAGGTTCACCAAATATCACAGCTATGTAGAGACAAACATGAACGGTTTAAAAATACATCAATTTATGTACTGTTTACACTACATCCTCAAAGTATGGCGAGGTTAACACAAATATATCATAACTTTTACACTTCATTTTGACGCCATCGGTCCTTCTTTCTTCTTCTACGGTGGTTTTACAGTCCAGTAAAACGGCTTCCGTGTAAACTTTCTATAAGCCCTGCTCACAGGCACCCGCCCCTCGTGCTAAAACGCTGCCATTATTTTGATACCGTAAAACAAAGAAGCAAAACTGAAAAAAAGGTAACAAGATCGTAAAAAAGAGAAGCGATCATAAAAACCTTTGAAACACACAAAAACAATAAAAGTGTACAGAAATATGAATATTGGCATCAAAAATATTGTATTTTTTCAATGTTTGTATTTATTTGTTGCCAAAACTTGTTTCGGTGGCAATACAATTGTTTCTACAACGTCAATTATTTTGTTGGATACCAAATCTTACTGACAGTGTTTTGGCTCCATAATAATTCTGTAAGAATAAACAACACGTTACTACTTAGAACACAATTAATCACAGTACTCTCAACACTGGTTATCTAGCCCAGTGGTTCTTAACCTTGTTGGAGGTACCGAACCCCACCAGTTTCATATGTGCCTTCACCGAACCCTTCTTTAGTGAAAAATAAAAAGTTTTTTTCAAATTCAAGACAAAGTTGTATGTTTTTGGCAACACTTCAGTATGGGGAACATATTTTAAGTAACAAAGACTTAATTTAGAGTTATCTGGACACTAGGGGAACATATTCTAGAATTTCTAAGTAACAAAGACTTAATTTAGAGTTATTTGGAAACTAGGGGAACATATTCTAAATAACAAAGACTTAATTTAGAGTTATTTGGACACTAGGGGAACATATTTTAAGAACAAAGAGTTAATTTTGAGTTATTTGGAAACTAGGGGAACATATTCTAAATAACAAAGACTTAATTTAGAATTATTTGGAAACTAGGGAAACATATTCTAAATAACAAAAACTTAATTTATAGTTATTTGGACACGAGGGGAACATATTCTAAGAACAAAGACTTAATTCAGAGTTATTTGGTTAGGGTTAGAGTGTTAGGGTTATAATAGGGCCATGGATTAATAAGTACCTAATAATGGCTTTTTAAGAGCCAATACTTTACTAATTTGCATGTTACTAAGGAACTAATTAATGGTGAATATGTTCCCCATACTAAAGTGTGACAATGTCTTTTTACTGGTGCACAAAATTAACCGTGCATGAACGTCACCTTGTTCAGACAACAAAACCAACAAAGTGCATAAACTTACAACAAATTACACACCTTCAAATCATTCAGCTGTTGCCATATCCGTAATACGCCGATAGGGAGAAGTTTGTATTCATACGATGAGTCGGGTGTGTTTTGACCTCCGCCAAACCCCTAAGGCCGACTCACCGAACCCCTAGGGTTCGATCAAACCCGGGTTAAGAACCACTGATCTAGCCATAAAACACTCAGGCGGTACTGCATCAAAAACCGACATCAGTGTGTAAAGGATATCACCACATGGGCTCATGAACACTTCATAAAACCACTGTCAGTAACTAAAGTTGGTCGCTACATCTGTAAGTGCAAGTTAAACTCTACTATGCAAAGCAAAACCCATTTATCAAAAACACCCAGAAACGCCGCCAGCCCAAGCTCATCTAAGATGGACTGATGGAAAGTGGAAAAGTGTTTTGTGGTCTGACGAGTCCACATTTCAAATTATATTTTGAAACTGTGGATGTGGTGTCCTCTGGAACAAAGAGGAAAATAACCATCCAGATTGTTATAGGTGCAAAGATCAAAAGCCAAATCTGTGATGGTATGGGGGTGTATTACTGCCCAAGGCATGGGTAACTTACACATCTGTGAAGGCACCATTAATGCTGAATGGTCAATACAGGTTTTGAGCAACATATGTTGTCATCCAAGCAACGTTATCATGGACGCCCCTGTTTATTTTAGCAAGACAATGCCTAGCCACGCGTTACAACAGCGTTTGTAGTAAAATAGTCCGGGTACTTTCCTGGCCCACCTGCAGTCCAGACCTGTCTCCCATCGAAAATGTGTGGCGCATTATGGAGCGTAAAATACGACAATGGAGACCCCGGACTGTTGAACGACTGAAGCTCTACATAAAACAAGAATGGGAAAGAATTCCACTTTCAAAGCTTCAACAATTAGTTTCCTCAGTTCCCAAATGTTTATTGAGTGTTGTTTAAAGAAAAGGTGATGTAACACAGTAGTGAACATGCCCTTTCCCAAGTACTTTGGCACGTGTTGCAGCCATGAAATTCTGAGTTAATTATTATTTGCAATAAAAATAAGGTTTATGAGTTTGAACATCAAATATCTTGTCTTTGTAGTGCATTCAACTGAATATGGGTTGATAAGGATTTGCAAACCATTGTATTACGTTTATATTTACATCTAACAATTTCCCAACTAATATGGAAACAGGGTTTCTAAGTTCCTGCAGTCCTGGGTTCAAATCCAGGCTCGGGATCTTTCTGTGTGGAGTTTGCATGTTCTCCCCGTGAATGCGTGGGTTCCCTCCGGGTACTCCGGCTTCCTCCCACTTCCAAAGACATGCACCTGGGGATTGGTTGATTGGCAACACTAAATTGGCCCTAGTGTGTGAATGTGAGTGTGAAAGTTATCTGTCTATCTGTGTTGGCCCTGCGATGAGGTGGCGACTTGTCCAGGGTGTACCCCGCCTTCCACCCGATTGTAGCTGAGATAGGCGCCAGCGACCCCAAAAGGGAATAAGCGGTATAAAATGGATGGATGTAAGTTGTAAATAGACATAAATAAGATTCCGCTTAAACTATAGCCAATGGGCGGTCCTCTATTCCGCCCATAAAATCCAATAGAAAGAACATCCAAAAAACGCCAACAATACTTGCATATTCACCAAGTATTAGTGACATTGTTATAACTGCTAACTCAGACAAACTATTTATAGCAGTGCCGTGATCACAAGCTTGTGTGTAATGTTTCATCGAGTGGTCTGCTGTTTCCTCACTTCCCTGCTCCTTGGAAGTTTATTGTAAACCATAAATCCTGCCTCTCACCTGAAATGAAGAATGTTGTGGATGTATTCCGACAAGTTGGTACACTTTGACAGCCTCATTGGACTCGGAAATAGCGAGAGGGACACAAAAGGACGCTTTGCTCCACCTCCCTTTAAATGGGAATATATGAACATCTTAGCAGTCTACATCCCAATGACAGCAGACCGTATACAGTAAGTGATGTTATATTATGTTTTGTTATGTCTCTCATAAAGTCTGCAATGATCAGTAATGTTAAAAAAAGCTAACATTGCGTTTTTTAAATCAATGCGCCGTTTATACTAAAAATTATAAAAATACGTAAATGTTTTTTATAAATGTTGTTGTTACTACATTACATACTGTATATACTTACAGCATGTACATAGAACCTTGATAGAGGTGTTTGGATGTTTTTAAGGGCTTTATAGGCAGAATATAGCAGCTCCCAAAGGCTCTATTGTAAGTGGTCTTTTGATTGCATTTATTTATTATTTAGAAAGCTTTTTTTTTTTTTTAAACCCATCCGTCATTTCTTTCACAATGATTTCATAATTCCAAAGAAAAGTGCAGTCCCCCTTTAAGCACTTTGCACATTTTTTTTTTTTTTTTTTTTTTTTTTTTTTTCTTCTATAAATACAGCCATTCGGACCAAATATAAGGAGGTATCAGTTTTGGTCCATGTCGCCCAGCCCTATGCTGATATATGACATAGGAAATTAGGAAGTGCAGATATTATTCAGCTGCTATGCAAGTTTAGATTGTGTTTCTGTTTCTACTGTGCTTTTTATTCAGAGGAGCATTAATTATTAATTAGGCTCTCTCTACTGGCATTGCATCAGTTACCTGAGAGCCTTTTAGCATTCTCCTTTCCTCTGCTCTGATTTACCTCTTATTGACCGTCACTATCCTTTTTCCTGTCTTATTTGTCCACTGTTTGCAACAAGAAGACCAACCCCTCCTTGGGTTTTTTTTTTAACCTCTTTCCACTTACTGTCATTGTCTTTTTGGGATTTTGTTTTGCGAGTGTAGCTGGGATAGGCTACAGCACTTCTCCGAGACGGACAAGTGGTAGAAAATGGATGGATGGAGGGGTTCTGAATTACTCATGAGCCAACAAGCCATTGAGCCCTGATAGACACAATCAAATTGCAGCTTTTGATTATTTTGGTAATCAATTTATCTATCTGGTTTGTTTGATTAACAGAGTAATCGAACGAAACATTTTAAAGCCTCGGAGCATATTTTAGGGACAATTTAAAAATAAAAAATTTTCTGTGTTCCTTTATTTTCTTTATATAGTGTAAATCGTAAATAAAAACAGAATACATTGTTTTGCAAATCCTTTTCAATCTAAATTGAATAAACTGAAAAGACAAAATACATAACGTTTGAACTGGTCAACTTTATTTTTTGCCGATAATAGCTCATTTGGAATTTGATGGTTGCAACATGTTTCAAAAAAGCTGGCACAAGTGGCAAAAAAGACTGACAACGTTGAGGAATGCTCATCAACCACTTATTTAGAACATCACACATGTGAACAGGCTAATTAGGAACATGTGGGTGCCATGATTGGGTTTAAAAGCAGCTTCCATGAAATGCTCAGTCAATCACAAACAAGGATGGGGCGAGGGTCACCACTTTGTGAACAAATCCGTGAACAAATTGTCGAACAGTTTAAGAACAACATTTCTTAACGTGTTATTGCAAGGAATTTAAGGATTTCACCATCTACGGTCCGTAATATCAAAAGGTTCAGAGAATTAACGAGAAATCACTGCACGTAAGCGGCAAGGCCAAAAAACAACATTGAATGCCCGTGACCTTCGATTTCCTCAGGCGGTACTGCATCAAAAACCGACATCGGTCTGTAAAGGATATTAGCACATGGGCTCAGGAACACGTCAGAAAACCAAGTTAAAGCTCTACTATGCGAAGCGAAAGCCATTTATCAACAACACCACGGAACACCGCTGGCTTCGCTGGGCCCGAGCTCATCTAAGATGGACTGATGCAAAGTGAAAAAGTGTTCTGTGGTCTGACGAGTCCACATTTCAAATTATATTTGGAAACTGTGGACGTGGTGTCGTCCGGAACCAAGAGGAAAATAACCATCCGAATCCACTATGCAAAGTGAAAGCCATTTGTCAACAACACCCAGAAACACTTCGCTGGGTATGAGCTCATCTTTTCAAATTAATTTGAATTTGAAATTACATTTCAAATAGTTTTTTGAAACTGTGGACGTTGTCTTTCGGACCAAAGAGGAAAAGAACCATACAGGCTGTTATAGTCGCAAAGTTCAAAAGCCAGCATCCGTGATAGTATGGGGGTGTATTAGTGCCCAAGGCATGGGTAACTTACACATCTGTAATAAAACACCACAGGTACTAGACTGGCCTGCCTGTAGTCCAGACCTGTCTCCCGTTGAAAATGTATGGCGCAATATGAAGAGTGAAATATCACAATGGAGACTGCGGACTGTTGAACAATATAGCTGTACATAAAGCAAGAATGGGAAAGAATTCCACTTGAAAAGATTGAAAAATGGGTATCCTAAGTTCTCAAACGTTTACTAAGAGTTTGAAAGGTAAATAATTAAAGGAAAGATGTAACATTGTGATAAAAATGTCCCTTTGCCAACTTTATTGTAATGTGTTGCTGCCATCAAATTCTAAGTTAATGATTATTTACCAAAAAAAAATAAGTTTCTTAGTTTGAACATTAAATATCTTGTCTTTGCAGTCTATTCAATAGATTATAAATTAAAAAAGGATTTGCAAATCATTGTAATCTGTATTTATATACGGTTTGTACAACAGGCCAACTTCACTGGTTTTGGGTTTTGTATATGTGTATATATATATATATATATATGACCGTACATTACCAAGTAAACGCCCTTGGGCTAATAGCCGCCCGGGGTCTGAGCCCATTTTGTGAATTAAACACCTCTTACTAATAATAGCCCATGTATAGCGGTACACCACAACTGATGGACGGGAATACTTTAAGGGGGAAGAAGAACAGAAAGTTTGACTTAAAGTTCAAACTAGCGGTTGTGAAATATGCGGAGCAGAATTCTGGTTTGGCAGCGGCCAGGCAGTTTAATGTTGACCCAAAACGTGTACGCGAATGGAAACAAAAAAAGGAGAACTACAATCGATGGAGAACAGGCTCGATTATCTGGCGGAGGTAGGAAGAAAGTGAACGACGAGCTTGATGCTAATTTGTGTCAGTGGATACATCACGTTCGTGGACTGAACCACAGTGTGTCCCGCAAAATGATCTGCATTAAAGCCAAGGAGTTGTATGCCACCGCGAGTGACACGAGAGACACCGGGGTGGTGTTTGGTGCAACGAGTGGCTGGCTTAATCGATTCCTGCGTCGGAACATCTTTACCCTCAGGAGGAGAACAACTCTTCCACAGAAGGACGCTCCCGTCGAGAAGATTGTCAACTTCCTCGTTTTCTCTACTAAACAGATAGAAGCCAAGAAAATCCAGCCCAAGAATATCATCGCCATGGATGAAACAGCCATCTGGTTTGACATGGTTGGTTTTAGTACGGTGAATGAGTACTGCCTCAAAACCACCGGTTACGAGAAGGCACGCGTCACGGTGGCTCTTGCAGCCAAAGCAGACGGGACAAAGCTAAAGCCTTACATTGTGTTTAAAGGTGCTGTCCGTGATGTAAAGGCTATGCAGAGCATCCCCGGGGTGATCATGGCTTCCTCCAGGAATGGCTGGTGTAATGATGACCTGACAAAGGATTGGCCCCAGAGGGCAGTGGGGAAATTTCACTTCGGACCGAGGCTACTTGCACGGGACTCGTACCGATGCCATATCAGTAAGGCCACGAAGGCAGAGCTCAAAAGGGGCTACAACCTTACAATGGCTGTTATATCTGGAGGTTGCACAAAGTACCTGCAGGCCCCCCATGTTGTGTGGAATGGCCCTTTCAAAGCGCAGCTCCGTCACTACTATGATAACTGGATGGCTGGTGATAAAGACAAGACCTACACCAAGCCAGGGAATCTGAGAGCCCCTTCCTGCCGCCTCTTGGTCTACTGGGTCCTGGGAGCCTGGGGAGCTCTGGATCGGGACACTCTGATCAACTCATTCAAGGTAGGCTGGCCGACTGTGTGCGTGCGTGCGTGCGTGCGTGCGTGCGTGCGTTGCAAACAGTAGCCATAGCTGATTGTTGCATTCTGGTATCCTACAAGGTGTGTGGGCTTGATGGTGGCAGCTGATGGGAGTGAGGACCAGCTCATTTACTGCCTCAAGGAGGGACAAACATGTCAGGCAGGCAGAGAGATGCTGTTGAGGGCTAGACAACAAGGTGCTGCTGTGGTTCAGGAAGAGGAGAGTGATGAGGAACAGCAGTTCCTCAATGAACTTGTGATTGAAGAGGAGGATGATGATGGGGGCGTCAAGGGAGAGGAAGAGGAGGAGGGTGATGAGTGGGTTTGAGTTGCATTTGGGATTGCGTTTGCTGCAGTATTATTGTTTTGATGGTTTTAGACTAGGTATTATAATTTAATTTTTCCTGTATGCTGCTTTATTTAAAACTTGGAATACTGTAGCCTTTATTTTATTTAAGTGACACTATTATTGTTTTGTTTTGATGGTGGGTTTTATACTTGAGTACTTGGTACCATAATTTTATTTTTCCCGGTAGGCTGCTTTATTTAAAAACTTTATTTATTTTCAGAATTGGTATTCTATTTGACATTTGTTGCACTACTGCCATGTTGAGGCCTTGTTGATCTCTTGTCTTTTGATAGTCCTGTTTTTTTGTTTGTATGTTTACAATAGCTTTTACATTTAAAGTTTTTTATACGAAAAAAAATACTGGACAGTAACCAAATTGTAACCAAATAATGGCCTGGTGCAAAAATAAATAAAAGCCTTGTGCAAATAACCGCCTGCTTCTTTTAACGAGTTCCACACGAACATATTAAGTAGCCGCCTATCATAAAGTCTTAACAAGCTGCTCCGTTCTGCCTCTGTCTCCTGCACAGCATCCTGCATTGTCCCTCCCACACAACCATCTCATTGGTTACAACAGTAGCGATAACAAGCCAATCAGCAGTGCGTATTCAGAGCGCATCTATCCAGCGCTTCAGCGTCGAGCAGATAGGCGTTTAGCAGGGGAGCAACGGACTCTCCCCACGTTATACTAAACACTTCCAAGTCAATTACTTTCTAAACATCACTATGAGCTCGTTGACCTTCTAGAAACAAACTGCAGCTCAGCTCACTCGCAGTCCTGCCTTTAGGTGAAGGCTAAATAGCATTTAGCGTAACGTAAGCTCATTTTGCGATGTTTGCGTGCGTGCGTGTGCGCACATGTGTGTGTGTTTTTGTGTTACGAACAGTGTTGATTGAGGTATGTTGAAGAGGTAAAAAAGGACATTATGTTAAATGAAGAGTTTCTGTCTCTGATAGTGTATATAATAATGTAAGTGCATCATAAAGCCTACATGAATTAATGGAGCAGCCTAGTTTTGAATGGCAGGGTCCCTGCTATCACATTTTGATACAAATATAACATTTACATAATAAAAAATCAACTACAGGCTTCCCCAATGCTGTAATAAATTAAGCATGATGAGTTGACTTGAAACTGTTTAATGTTGCACTTTTTATATGTAGAAGAAAAGTTGTCATTTTATTTCATCTAAGCAACAACTTGAGGCAGTTTAATGTGGATTAACTTGGGCAGAATTATTATAGTGTTCCCAATGTTAAAAGGATCAAGCCATTGTTTACAAATTTGGTAAATAAATAAGCCAAAAATGTATATTTTGTTGTTTTCTTACTGTACCGAAAATGAACCGAACCGTGACCTCTAAGCCGACGTATGTACCGAAGCGAAATTTTTGTGTACCGTTACACCCCTTATATATATATATATATATATATATATATATATATATATATATATATATATATATATATATATATATATATATATATATATATATATATATGTGTGTGTATATATATATATATGTGTGTGTATATATAGTGAATGTGAGTGTGAATGTTGTCTGTCTGTCAGTGTTGGCCCTGCGATGAGGTGGCGACTTGTCCAGGGTATATATACCCCGCCTTCCGCCAGAATGCAGCTGAGATATGCTACAGCGACCCCCAAAAGGACAAGCGGTAAAAAATGGATGGATGGATATGGTGTAAAAAAATAACTATTGTTGTAGCCAAAGTCAGCGTGCTAAGCTTTATCTAAATCTTGCTTTTCTTTACTTCAGTTTATATTTATTTCTCAATTATTGCTTACTCAACATTATAACGACATGTAAGTGCACTTAATCTGTGTGCTTAGTTTTACATTAACTGTGGCCACTATTGTATCAATAGATAACCTCAAATTGTTTTTTTCATCTCTAATTTAAAACATCCTACATCCAGGCAGGGCAGAATAATACATGGCAATAAACATTGGGTGTACAAAGTGCAGTCTGTGTTATATTTTAATCATGAAATATGCAGCAACAATTAAAAAATAGATCAAAACAATATAATATATGAAAACATATGATACTACTAACAGATTTGGTTTTTAAACATTTGTTGCAGAATATTTGTTCATTTTTGAAGAAAATATATATGCATCATCACCGATTATGGAAAATTATATAATGTCATATTAGTACCCCCCTGGCCACACCCAGTAAGTACAGTATACAGGCTTTCTGTGGGAAACACTAATGACCTGGCATTATGGGTCCAAGCGATCCAAAAAAACAATAAAAGTGCTCGATGGATATTGTAAATGACATCTCTCTATGCCGCTGGCACTACATGTGTGAGGCACGTGTCTTGTATTGGCTCAGTGTTCAATCTCACAGGCAGTTTGTTCATTTGGGTGTAGTGTGTCTGTATACTCAGGGTGCAGCTTTGTCCTGCTCTATTTCACAAACCAACCCCACGTGGCCCTATCGGAAAATTTAAAACAGCAGCATATACATGTGAGCCAATATAATTCACAACCTTCATTTTATAATTTTTCTGTTTTTAAAGTAAGCCACTTTTTACAATGAGATGCTTTTAACGTTAGGTCAGTTTCTTTTAGAGTCTGTCTTTTCTTGTTTTTTAAAGATGTTTTTATGATCATCACATATTGTATCGTTATGTGTAAGAAACATGGCTCACCGGGCGTGTTTGTATGCTTGCGGCCTCAGCTCGGGATGCAGACGAGCGAGAGAAGTGGATCCATGCCTTAGAGGGAACCATCCTGCGTCACACCCTCCAGTTCCGGGTAAGAAACAACACAAGTTTTCATAAAATGCGTCTTTATGTGCATATTTGTTAAGTTTCATCCGTCAACCGAACTGTTGGGAAAAAAGCCTGTTTACTTGTAGGTTTTCATTATGTCTAATGCCTATTTATGCAAACTTCTGTCTCAATGTTTGCAATGTAGTTTACCACTTGCAAACAGTATACATGAACTCTAGTTGTCTGTTTACTTTCATAGATGTGGTTTTGCAACATTTTACAATTTAAATTTGTTCGGATCTACGTGTGACCTGGATGAATGTGATGTCATCTGTAAGTTTATTTATATATTATAATGACTAACGCTTGTAGTTTTACCTAGTCTGTTTGAGTACACAATTTGCTTTCATACTTGAACAATGAAGAGCGACTACTCCTGTTTTATACATCATCAACGGTTGGATTATGGCAAACAACAAGGTAAGGTCCAAAGAACAGTGAGACTCAAAAGCTGCTGAATCAATTTTAATTTATATCTTAAGGGTTTGTTTTTTTTTTCTCTATTTTTTCTTACATTTGCCTGCTCTATCAATTTTTTTAAGAAATGACATGGGCTTTTCTGTGGTCATCTCAACATTGTATCTCATATTGGCCTTGTTTTTCCTCAACACATTCTTATCTTAAGTGTGTGTTGTTGGTTTAGAACAGGGGTAGGGAACCTATGGCTCTAGAGCCAGATGTGGCTCTTTTGATGACTGCACCTGGCTCTCAGATAAATCTTAGCTGACATAAGAAATGAATAATTCCGCTGGTAGTAACAGTGTCAAAAATAACGTTGAAAATATAAAACATTCTCATGCATTTTAATCCATCCATCCGTTTCCTACCGCACCTGTTCAAGAAGTCGCATTAATGGTAAGAAGTATTTTATTTATTGTTGGTTAGCTTCAGAATAAACATGTTATTAAAAGGAACAAGAGACTTATTATACTCTAAAAATGTTGGTCTTACTTAAAAATGCATGCATTTAGTTGTATTCAGTCTTAAAAAAATATAATATGGCTCTCACGGAAATACTTTTTAAAATATTTGGCTTGTATGGCTCTCTCAACCAAAAAGGTTCCCGACCCCTGGTTTAGAATGTGCTTGTATCTTATGACCATACTATTAAGAAATAAAATCATTAAATGTGGTGCTGGTATCCTCTTGTTTTCCTTTGTAAAATGTTATTTGCTATCCTCTTTCCTCTCTTTTCACTTCCCTTTATGGCAAACCCTTGTAATGAGCTACGTGTATTCAGCCTGCACACGCACAAACAAAAACACACGGTTTACACGTTGCTGTCATCTATATCATGTGACCCACTCCTCCCAATCTGAGAGCTGCTTACTGATGCTTATGGCTCAACCAAACTGGTGCCCCGCCATCTGCCCTGAGCCAATGAGAGCAGGCGTTGATGCTTGCCCCAGTCAGCATTTGCTGCTTTTGTGTTTTCTCTTCTGCCTGCGTGAGAGGAAGTGTGTCTTTCCTCCCAGGGCAGGGTCCTGGATTAACTCTGCTCTGTCTGCCTCGTACTAAACGCCCTGCTGATAACCGATAAGACAAGATGGCTGTATGGTTAACTAGGTCTAAAGGTTGTTGCACTTAATAGTGTTGCACTGCAGTAGAGAGCAGGGTTTGTTGTTCCTGTGAGGCGTAGGAGCGAGGAAGGACGGTAACGTCACCAGACTTGTATGTTTTGTCTGCTTAAAATGAAAGAGCACGAGAGGCATAGGAAAGGATGTGCATCAAGTTTAACTGGCCTGATGGACAAGATGTGCATATCATAGCTCAGCATGTCTATTCAAGCAAGGCACGACGTAAGTAAGACAAACACACTGCACTACAGTAACTTTATTACCTGGCACAGAAGCTTTTTCCGCTCTTAAAGTGGGTCACTCAGCATTGAAAGGCAAATAAAAAGGAGAAGGGGGCGGGGGCGGGGTGGTATTGTTTGTCCAGACTGCTTAAGTTCTAAGGGTTTGTGTCAGTTTGTAAGCGTCTCTAAAGCACACAGGGATGCATCATCTCTCGTGAAAATTATTGCGAGGGATTATATCATGGAACAGTGAAGACGGAAGCATGTGACATTTTTGGTTGCCTGAGCAAAACATGCATTGTTTTTTATTGTGGAAAGACAGCAGCTCAGTAATTTGCAGATGATTAAGTGTCAAATCAAAACTACTGTGTGATTCACATACAATTCAATGTTAAACTGCAATTTGATAGATGGTTGTAGTGGGTGTTAATTTGGCCAAAATGTAGTTTATTTTTGCTCAGGGGTCCCACAGTCATGGTGACCGTGAACACACCTTTGCTCCTTTTCAAAGAAGTTTGACCAATTGACTGAAGCTTGATAGAGGTTGAGCTCGCAGAGACTTTGTTCTCTATAAAGCCAGTGTATTTTTTTTTACAATTAGATCACATGCTGGTGGCAACGTTTTGGTTCTTCATGGCCTTTCTTCACATTCCAATGAGATGGTCTCGAGCAAGAGAAAAAGGCCCTTCAGGTCCACAATACAGTAGGACTGAGCAACAGAGCAAAATGAGAACAGGCTTATCAGCCCACAAGGTTTGGCCAAAACTTGATTGGAGTCCATGTTGAGAGGTGCTGTGATTGAAGTGGCCTGTCCACAGAATCTTGTGTGTTGTTCATCCTGTTAAACTGTCCACCTTGATGTTAAAGTCGTCTCTGTAGTTTAATTTTCTTTATTTCTTGTGGGAAAGTCTTGTCTTGTGAATACATAAATCAGCTTTTTCTCCACTGTTATTGCTTTTGTCTACTTGTTTGTTCTGGCCATCTGGGTGAGCCCTGCCAGATGCTTAATCTTTTCTGCCACTTGTCAACTAATTGCGTATTTAACAGCTATTGTGGAATTAGATTGTCCCTAGCTTGATTTCTGTGTGCCTGCATTGAGTGTGTTTTTAATCAAGCAACAATTTTGTGCATGCAGTCATTTGCGCTCCAGTTTTGGTTGTTTTCATTGATTTTGTTGAAGTCTGAATACACAAAACCCAGACAGACTGACAGACCTGTTAGCCAGTTGTATAGGAAAGGCTGTAAACAATAGTGCTCATATGTGGACCATTTGCTGGAAAATTCTCCTAAACTGTGTTGATGTTACTGGCTGCCATGATGTGTGTTTACAAAGACTGTGACCATGACACCAATTGCAAACATTACTGTGGTATTTTTAGCACTGTGGTTGACTTACTTTTATTATGGCTGCACTATTAACTTTTTCATTTGTTGTTCCAATCTCAGGAGGCCGAGGCAGGATTTGTCCCCAGTGTCCAAGACTTCGACAGAAAACTTGCAGAAGCTGACGCCTACTTACAGATTCTGATTGACCAGTTAAAGGTAGAATAGCTTTTGTGAACATTCATTGCCTTATTTTCTTACCTGGTTTTCATGTTTCACTGTGTTTTTGCTTGATTTCCAAACATGTCAAAGAGGTTGAATGGAATGTAAACAAGTAGGGACATTCACATACTCTTGATATTCAATGTTTTATAGTTCATATTGCGAATCCCACTTGTTTTATTCATGTACATTCTGGGTGTCTTATTGAGTAATACATTTACATTTTGAGGCAATCATTATATAAACATACAATATTTTTCAGAACTAAAATACAATTGTAGGTGTTTAATGTGTATTTATATTAGGACTGTCAAAGTTAATGCAATAATAAATTTCAATATTGGGAAGCATTTTTTTAACAGGCGATTAACGCACACGCGTCCATTTTGACCCTCGGGAAGTGCCGTAGCAGGGGGGAACTTGGCTGCAGTTCACTTGTTATTCATGAGCCACAAGCGAGCAGAAATGGAATAAGGGAAGTTGTCTACCTTATGGAAATATCAGGTTGAAAGCCATGGCAAATTGTTCTCCCGACAAGAAAGGACTCTTTTTCATTTTGGTATCACTGCAGCAAACACCTGGTGGTGGTGCTTCACTTCCGTGTTCAGATTACGGTTAAGGTGCAATGTAAACACAACATAGATTGTTACAGTGACTGGTTTAGTAAGTAAGATGACATAAAAGTTTAACAGAAACAAAAGATGGTCAGCAGGAGGTCGAAAGGAGACTTTTGTATTGCAAACAGTCGATCCGACATCAAAACATGTCAATACACTGTCAAACCAATCACACACTTTTAAGGCTTCAAAGTAAAAGTGCTACGCTATACAGCTGGTTTAACTGCATTTATAAAATGAACATTTCTTACATTACGATCATGCTTTGTCACTAGGGGTGGGCACCGCGGTACTTTTGTGGTACGGACCAACACCAGCCTACTCGCGTAAGATCCAGCGGTGCCATGTTTCGGTGCCTGGGTTGTCTGTGATGTCACGTCTGTTTTAATTCGTCCGTGCGAGTACTTGCTAGCACTTGCGAGAAAACAGGCTATTTTGAAGTAGACATGCTCTTACAAACCCTGTTTCCATATGAGTTGGCAAATTGTGTTAGATGTAAATATAAACAGAATACAATGATTTGCAAATCATTTTCCACCCATATTCAGTTGAATATGCTACAAAGACAACATATTTAATGTTCAAACTGATAAACTTTTTTTTTTTTTGCAAATAATCATTAACTTTAGAATTTGATGCCAGCAACACGTGACAAAAAAGTTGGGAAAGGTGGCAATAAATACTGATAAAGTTGAGGAATGCTCATCAAACACTTATGTGGAACATCCCACAGGTGTGCAGGCTAATTGGGAATAGGTGGGTGGCATGATTGGGTATAAAAACAGCTTCCCAAAAAATGCTCTTTCACAAGAAAGGGGTCTCCGTTGTTGTGTTTTAGGCTTCATAATGCACCACACGTTTTCAATGGGGGACAGGTCTGGACTACAGGCAGGCCAGTCTAGTACCCACACTCTTTTACTATGAAGCCACGCTGTTGTGACACGTGGCTTGGCATTGTCTTGTTGAAAAAAGCAGGGGCGTCCATGATAACGTTGCTTGGATGGCAACATATGTTCCTCCAAAACTTGTATGTACCTTTCAGCATTAATGGTGCCTTCACAGATGTGTAAGCTACCCATGCCGTCGGCACTAATGCACCATCACAGATGCTGGCTTTTCAACTTTGCGCCTATAACAATCCGGATGGTTCTTTTCCTCTTTGTTCAGGAGGACACAGTTTCCAAAAACAATTTGAAATGTGGACTCTTCAGACCACAGAAGACTTTTCCACTTTGCATGAGTCCATCTTAGATGATCTCGAGCCCAGAGAAGCTGGCGGCGTTTCTGGATGTTGTTGATAAATGGCTTTCGCTTTGCATAGTAGAGCTTTAGCTTGCACTTACAGATGTAGCGACCAACTGTATTTAGTGACAGTGGTTTTCTGAAGTGTTCCTGAGCCCATGTGGTGATATCCTTTAGAGATTGATGTCGGGTTTTGATACAGTGCCGTCTGAGGGATCGAAGGTCACGGTCATTCAATGTTGGTTTCCGGCCATGCCGCTTACGTGGAGTGATTTTTCCAGATTCTCAGAACCTTTTGATGAAATCCCTAAATTTCTTGCAATTGTACTTTGAGAAATGTGTTCTTAAACTGTTTGACCATTTGCTCACGCAGTTGTGGATAAAGGGGTGTACCTTGCCCCATCCTTCTTGTGAAAGACTGAGCGTTTTTTGGGAAGCTGTTTTTATACCCAATAATGGCACCCACTTGTTCCCAATTAGCCTGCACACCTGTTGGATGTTCCAAATAAGTGTTTGATGAGCATTCCTCAACTTTATCAGTATTTATTGCCACCTTTCCCAACTTCTTTGTCACGTGTTGCTGACATCAAATTCTAAAGTTAATGATTATTTGCAAAAAAAAAAAAATGTTTATCAGTTTGAACATCAAATATGTTGTCTTTGTAGCATATTCAACTGAATATGGGTTGAAAAGGATTTGCAAATCATTGTATTCCGTTTATATTTACATCTAACACAATTTCCCAACTCATATGGAAACTTCTTGGTGAGTTTACTGAGGAATTTGTTGAACTGAAACAATACAAAAAGAATGTTGTTGTAAAGTAATAATACTAACAGGCACTCGTAAACGTTTTTTGCATATTAGGTAATGCTGTTACATTACGATTGCATGTACAAATATCCATGAGAACACTCCTATAGACACCACACATGGGACGGATTAGTAAGTATAAACCGTTTTAGTTAAACTGTAAAACTTACAAATGTTGCTTGGATTGTTGAATAAAGAATCCATACGATTAGAAACGCTATCGACGGCTAAAAGACTGAACAGAACACCAGTTGAAATAAAAAAAATAAAAATAAACACTACCAAAAAATGGAAGGACACTGCAGCACTTGCAGTGAGGGCATTTGTTCAAAAGATGGCGCCATACTACAAACAATAAAACACCCTCTAAGTGTTTTTGCCTGTTTTTGATTTAATAAAATTATTGGGAGCGCCGTGCCAGCAACTTGAGAGTTTCAAGTTTGATCCTCGTATGCGCCATGCGAGTCACTGCCATTGTCTTGTTTGGCAAGACACTTGCTTTCAGTGCCACCCATACTGGTTTATTTATAGCTTAAAGATGTGGATAATGGTTTTACTATGTAAAGTGATTTGAGTTTGTAGAGAAAAGTAATATATTAATATAATTTACATCGATTCACATTTTTCTTGTGTGTGTGCGTGCGTGCGTGCGCGCAATCCGTAATAATACGTCACTAATCTATCTCAAAGATTAGAAAAAAAACGAGTACCGCAAGAAAGTGTCTTTTCCCCAAATTTCTTGAACTAAGTTGGATGGCAAAATTGACCAGCCACTCAGCCATTCCTCTTCTATCCAGGTGAGAGGCATTAATTATAATTTAGAATGAACATTCACCAATTTAGTTCAGAAGCAGCTGCAGGACGCTCACTATTTGTGTCAACAATACAGCAGCATAAGCTAGTGCGGTGCGATAAAATTTCCCCTTAAATAGTGTGTCTGAGTTTGTGCTTATAATAACAATATCACTAATATTCAGATTATGAGATGTAAATGGAGTATTTTTGGCTGTTTTTGGATGGTTGTTTGGAGGGATTTCTTGGAGGAATAGAGGAGCCTCCATTGACTGCATTGTTAGCTCACATTTGCAAACTTTTATTTTTTTATGCATTCTGTATTATAAATAAACATATGTGTTATTGTCTTACATAGGGATTGTGAATGACAAACCGCACCTCTCATCCCCATGTTTGCGTATTTGCAGTATAGCTGGTCTGCTGTTTCAGGGAAGTTCCCACCATGACATCCTCAGATCTCAAATTTACGAAAATTGCCAGAGTCTTTTTGAGCGGAATATTCAAAATGGTCATTTGAAATTTGGATGTTTGGACGGTATTTTAACGTATTTTGCAGGTTATAAATATAACTGGGTATGGTTTAACAGCATCTAATACAGCATATAAACAGCATTTATTTTTGTATTAAACTGGTACTTTAAAATTAAATATTGGTGTTGCAGAAGCCTTATTAGAACAATATTATTAGAACACCTTGCACAGTATTTTTTCTTTTGCACAAAGAATAGCATTCCTAATTCAATCAGTCAATGCAGCCTTTTTTCATTGGGTTTTCTATCATTTCTCACAGCTTTTTGATGACAAGATCAAAGATTGCAAAGAGGATGAATCACGCAGAGTAAGTACAAGCAGTACTGCACACTGTCCTTGTATTTAAGCTATCTCTGTTCTGGCCACTGAGCATCATAAGGAGGGGTCTAACCCCTCAAGAATTTAGCGATTATAGCTGTCAGGGCATGTTCATTTTATAAAGACAGGTTTAAGCAATTACTTTTGAAGTAATTTATAAAGTAAAGGCCTAACATGTTTTAAGACAAACTCAGCGAACAGTTTACCACTTTAATAAAATCTACAGTATTTGTAAAAGTAATATTTTGTTTTGTTTGACCTAATTCTAATTTGTTTTCATTGGAATATTTGGGCATATAAGTTTGTTTTTCAGTAGCTGTCTTTTGTAACAAAATAAACAACCTCCTTACATTTCCAAGGTCAAAGGAACACTCTTACCATAAATAACAGTGGATATTAAACACATCTATTGTAAGCAAATGTGTATTCTGACTATGTATTTATATATGTTGAATTGTAGTGCATTTTCCTTTTTGTTTTTCAGAAAATAGAACATTTGAAAGAGACTACTTGTGTAAGTTGGAACTTGACACACCTTCCTTCCTGCTTTTCAGTTTTGAACTCCCTTCCTGCTGATTTATTTCATTTCTGTGTTGGTCTTCACAGAGTATGGTAGAGTCCATCAAGCACTGTATTGTTCTGCTGCAAATTGCCAAGGTATGTGTATTATCTTTGCTCGCATGCTGTTTGTGTGGATCATCATATCTGTGTTGACTGTGTTATCTGTGTTTTATTCCTGGGGTAGTTCCCAGCTTATGTCTGCTACTTGGGTCAGTGGCCAATGAGGATATAGCCCAGTTATCATTTCATCACGTCACTTTCTTCTTTTGAAAATACGTAAAACAAGATCAACTATTACAACGGTTCTGTCCAATCTGTACTTGTGATGAAAGCTATGGATTTAGTAATGTGATGAAATGATTACTTCATGTGGCAAGTTGGTAAATATGTAATCATGATCCTACCTAAGCAAATAGTCTAACATTGTCTTCTTAAAATTTCAAGGACCAAAGTAACGAACAGCAACACGCAAACGGACTTATAGTAAGTTTAACATTCTCTGTCACGCAAGGATTAAAATCAAAGAAACCGCTAACTTTCCTTTTCCCGCTTGATTCACTTCACACTGTAGGAAAGCGGATACAATTGGATCTCTGTTAGTGCATGCAATCTGATACGGAGATTTTTGTCCATCTCAAGCTTTTTTCTCACATCTGCCACAATTTCCTCTTGATCTTTTAAAATAACTTACTCATTTTATTTGATTTTAGTCTTTTAGCAGTGGTTGGGAACTATTCTTTATCAATATGTCTGTATGTGTTAAAATGTATGTGATGATAATGTGCATTATGTTTTCATATACGGTCGTGGTCAAAAGTTTACATACATTTGTAAAGAACATAATGTCATGGATGTGTTGAGTTTCCAATAATTTCTACAACTCTTATTTTTTGTGATAGAGTGATTGGCGCACATACTTGTTTGTCACAAAATCATTCATTAAGTTTGGTTCTGTTATGAATTTATTATGAGTCTACTGAAAATGTTACCAAGTCTGCTGGGTCAGAAGTATACATACAGCAATGTTAATAGTTGGTTACATGTCCATTGGCAAGTGTCAGTACAAGTTGCTATTGGTAGCCATCCGCAAACTTCTGGTTGAATTTTTGACCACGCCTTTTGACAAAATTGGTGCAGTTCAGCTAAATGTGTTGGTTTTCTGACATGGACTTTTTTCTTCAGCATTGTCCACATGTTCTCAATGGGGTTTAAGTCAGGACTTTGTGAAGGCTATTCTAAAACCTTCATTCTAGCCTGATTTAGCCATTCCTTTACCACTTTTGACATGTGTTTGGGGTCATTGTCCTGTTGGAACACCCAACTGCGCCCAAGACCCAACCTCCAAGCTGATGATTTTAGGTTGTCCTGAAGAATTTGGAGATGATCCTCCTTTTTCATTATTCCATTTATCCTCCGTAAAGCACCAGTTCCATTGGCAGCAAAACAGGCCCAGAGCATAATACTACCACCACCATGCTTGACGGTAGGCTTTGTGTTCCTGGAATTAAAGGCCTCACCTTTTTTCCTCCAAACATTTTGCTGGGTATTGTGGCCAAAGAGCTCAATTTTTGTTTCATCTGACCATTGAAACTTTCCTCCAGTAGGTCTTATCTTTGTCCATGTAATCAGCAGCAAACTTTAGATGTTGCGTCTGGAGCAAGGGCTTCCATCTTGCATGGTAGTCTCTCAGTCCATGGCGATGCAAACCATGCTTGAATGTGGACACTGACACCTGTGTTTCAGCAATTCATTGCAGACCTGCTTTTTGGTGGTTCTAGGTTGACTCTATCATCCTGACCATTTTTCTCTCAGCAGCAGGTGATAGCTTGCGTTTTCTTCCTGGCAGTGACAAAACTGTGCCATGCACTTTATACTTACGGACCTTAAGCTGCTTCTAAGTGACTTTCCTGGCTTGTTCAAGTCAATCATTCGTTTTTCAGATTGGTGCTGATTTCCTTTGACTTTCCCATCGTCGCGTTTCTATCCGAATCTAATGACTGCATCACATAAGCCCTATTTAAATTGGCTCAGAGAAGTATACAGGTGTCACCAATCACAATCACTCTCTTGAATTTAAGAGACCTTGCCATGAAGCTAATTTGATTTGATTGTAACTTTTCTACATCACCAAAATTGATAATGTATGTTGCTGCATGTATACTTTTGACCCAGCAGATTTGGTCACATTTTCAGTAAATTAATAAAAGAACCAAACTTCATGAAATGTTTTTTGTGACAAACATGTGCTCCAGTCACTCCATCACAAAAAAATAAATAAATGGGTTGTACTTGTATAGCGCTTTTCTACCTTCAAGGTACTCAAAAGCGCTTTGACACTACTTCCACATTTACCCATTTACACACACTGATGGAGGGAGCTGCCATGCAATGCGCTAACCAGCACCCATCAGGAGCAAGGGTGAAGTGTCTTGTTCAGGACACAACGGACGTGACAAGGTTGGTACTAGGTGGGGATTGAACCAGGGACCCTCGGGTTGTGCACGGCCACTCTCCCAATGCGCCACGCCGTCCGTAAATAAGAGTTGTAGAAATGATTGGAAACTCAAGACAGCCATGACATGTCCTTCACAAGTGTATGAAAACTTTTGACCACGACTGTATATGTGCTTGCATGAGAATGTTGCACTTCACTTCACCTATGTAATTGGAGTCATTGAATGCACCATATATGTAGTTTCCATACACACTGCCTGCTTATTGACCTATTCTGCGTTAAAAGCTGTGGAGCCATCCAGCCAGCACTTACTGCCTATGCCGATGCCAAACATCCTTTTGCATGTTCCATCTACTGATAGTGTTTATTGTAACTGCTCCTATTTTCCAAATTTGTAACAAAAAGGACCAGGATGGGAAACTATTTTAATGTGTGAATTAGGGAACTATGACTGTCCTTATGATTTGAGAACAAGAGGTCAAATACTTCCACATTCACATTGAGTAGCGCTTGGGGCAAGCCTTTCTGCAGTTGGATTTTGAAGCTTGAATATCACTAAGAAACTTTTAACCAAAACTCATGGCTTCAGGAGTGTGTATTCTCAAATATCTGAGCTTTGTAAGAAAAAAATTATCAGAGTTGGTGCCTTGATGTGTACTTCTAGTGTGGATCTTGATGATAGATTCCCAGTATCTCATAGTCTGCATGTCGGTATTTAATGATAAACCGCAGTAAAACTTTGTACGGTCAGTATTGCCATTTTAAATTAAAATGATCGTAAAATCATGATTATTAACACTTTGATAAAGTGACACTGCTCATTTACTGGAGAATCAATCTTGCACTAGCTAGCTTAAGTTGCAAACATGAAAACAATAAATATTAAGGTCATTCTCTTTTGAAAGATGATATTCCCCAATCTAAACTTGTATAAACACATTATTGTCTCAGCAACTAAGATATTCAATTGTGCCATTGAACCTACAGGCTGAGCTTACTTAAACAAAAAATGGATGCATCCGTACTCGAACCAATATAACAGGAAGGGCCCAACACACAATTTTTTCCTTTATCCTTAAAATAACTTTTACAAATCAAAACTGTAGAAGATAAACATATTTAAACACTCAAATAAAATAATATGGCTCTTAGTAGCCAGAACAATATTATTATATGACAATTAAGAAGGTCCTGGGTTCGATTCCCCGGCTCGGGGTCTTTCTGTGTGGAGCATGGTCCCCCTGTGACTGCGTGGGCTCCCTCTAGCTTACTCCAAACACATGCACCTGGGGATATGTTGATTGGTAACGCTAAATTGGCGCTCGTGTGTGAGTGTAAATGTTGTCAGTCTATCTGCACATTTTATGGTATAAGCTGGGTGCTAAATAGACCTTTTTAGGGCCTCTGTGCCTTTAATGTGCAAAAAATCCTCTGTTTATCTATTATTGGTGTATCTTTGGTTTCTGTCTTGTAAGCCCGAAAGCTGCCTGATGATAGTGTTAAAAGCTTGACCCCTCCATTGACTTTTGATTGTCAATTGATTGTCCAAAAATGTTTTTCAGCTTATATGTTGCATCTTTGCAACTCAGTTATTATGCTTATTGTAGCGCGTTTGTTACTCCTCTTTCTGTGACTTGTGTAAGGGGCATAATTAATGTGCATTACAGGATGTTGTAGTGTGGTTGTTTGAGGGCATCACGAGATTTAGTGCTTCGTGTGTTTCAAGATGGCTGTGCGGCAGTTCATGAATATCGTTACCATATTTTTCTGACCATAGGGCGTCACATTAGGCGCATACGAGGCACCGCCAATGACCGGGTCTATTCAGGTCTATATTCATAAAAAAGGCTCATCGTATTATAAGGCGCATTAATGGGGTCAAAAATATTATTTTTTTTTTACATTCACAACACGTCCTTGCAGTCTACATAACATGTAATAGAGGCTGTTTGGTCCAAAATTTAATGTTTTACAGACCATCTTCAAGTCCCTTTCTGACAGTCTCTTCAGGGTGTTTGTTCTATTTTGCGCGCGGTCTTATTTCTGTGGCTCCACTTCGACAGTGTCTTCTGCCAGTCATCCTTTGATGTACTTTTTAGCGCTTTTATAGCGAGTCTACTGACAGATATAAGTTGTACGCTACTTTGTATTTCAAATGATGCCATTGTAGTACGTGATGTGATGACACCGTAGTCAATAAGCTTATTTTTTTTCTATCCTCTTGCTGTGGGGCATTCATCCTCCACTGTTGTAATTTGAAATACAAAGTATTTAGGGACTTTTGCAGGTTCCAATTACACAACAGCAGAACCCATTGCTTGTATTCTGTCACGTGACTTCTTCGTGGAAGTGAAAAACAGTGGTGGTCAACCAAACCAAGACTGCGGTTGTGCAGCAAGCAGCGTGCAAACTTTGAGTACACAAGGGGCCTGGATCTTTCTGCAAAAAGCTGATACGAGCAAAACATTTTATCTAGTGGAATATAGCTATACTTTATCTAAAAAAGATTTTTTTGAGTGACATCAAGGATTACCTGTAGGTGGAGTTCCTAGACAAATTGAACTATCTGGTACTCATGGCTTCAGGAGTGTGTATTCTCAAATATCTGAGCTTTGTAAGAAAAAAATTATCAGAGTTGGTGCCTTGATGTGTACTTCTAGTGTGGATCTTGATGATAGATTCCCAGTATCTCATAGTCTGCATGTCGGTATTTAATGATAAACCGCAGTAAAACTTTGTACGGTCAGTATTGCCATTTTAAATTAAAATGATCGTAAAATCATGATTATTAACACTTTGATAAAGTGACACTGCTCATTTACTGGAGAATCAATCTTGCACTAGCTAGCTTAAGTTGCAAACATGAAAACAATAAATATTAAGGTCATTCTCTTTTGAAAGATGATATTCCCCAATCTAAACTTGTATAAACACATTATTGTCTCAGCAACTAAGATATTCAATTGTGCCATTGAACCTACAGGCTGAGCTCACTTAAACAAAAAATGGATGCATCCGTACTCGAACCAATATAACAGGAAGGGCCCAACACACAATTTTTTCCTTTATCCTTAAAATAACTTTTACAAATCAAAACTGTAGAAGATAAACATATTTAAACACTCAAATAAAATAATATGGCTCTTAGTAGCCAGAACAATATTATTATATGACAATTAAGAAGGTCCTGGGTTCGATTCCCCGGCTCGGGGTCTTTCTGTGTGGAGCATGGTCCCCCTGTGACTGCGTGGGCTCCCTCTAGCTTACTCCAAACACATGCACCTGGGGATATGTTGATTGGTAACGCTAAATTGGCGCTCGTGTGTGAGTGTAAATGTTGTCAGTCTATCTGCACATTTTATGGTATAAGCTGGGTGCTAAATAGACCTTTTTAGGGCCTCTGTGCCTTTAATGTGCAAAAAATCCTCTGTTTATCTATTATTGGTGTATCTTTGGTTTCTGTCTTGTAAGCCCGAAAGCTGCCTGATGATAGTGTTAAAAGCTTGACCCCTCCATTGACTTTTGATTGTCAATTGATTGTCCAAAAATGTTTTTCAGCTTATATGTTGCATCTTTGCAACTCAGTTATTATGCTTATTGTAGCGCGTTTGTTACTCCTCTTTCTGTGACTTGTGTAAGGGGCATAATTAATGTGCATTACAGGATGTTGTAGTGTGGTTGTTTGAGGGCATCACGAGATTTAGTGCTTCGTGTGTTTCAAGATGGCTGTGCGGCAGTTCATGAATATCGTTACCATATTTTTCTGACCATAGGGCGTCACATTAGGCGCATACGAGGCACCGCCAATGACCGGGTCTATTCAGGTCTATATTCATAAAAAAGGCTCATCGTATTATAAGGCGCATTAATGGGGTCAAAAATATTATTTTTTTTTTACATTCACAACACGTCCTTGCAGTCTACATAACATGTAATAGAGGCTGTTTGGTCCAAAATTTAATGTTTTACAGACCATCTTCAAGTCCCTTTCTGACAGTCTCTTCAGGGTGTTTGTTCTATTTTGCGCGCGGTCTTATTTCTGTGGCTCCACTTCGACAGTGTCTTCTGCCAGTCATCCTTTGATGTACTTTTTAGCGCTTTTATAGCGAGTCTACTGACAGATATAAGTTGTACGCTACTTTGTATTTCAAATGATGCCATTGTAGTACGTGATGTGATGACACCGTAGTCAATAAGCTTATTTTTTTTCTATCCTCTTGCTGTGGGGCATTCATCCTCCACTGTTGTAATTTGAAATACAAAGTATTTAGGGACTTTTGCAGGTTCCAATTACACAACAGCAGAACCCATTGCTTGTATTCTGTCACGTGACTTCTTCGTGGAAGTGAAAAACAGTGGTGGTCAACCAAACCAAGACTGCGGTTGTGCAGCAAGCAGCGTGCAAACTTTGAGTACACAAGGGGCCTGGATCTTTCTGCAAAAAGCTGATACGAGCAAAACATTTTATCTAGTGGAATATAGCTATACTTTATCTAAAAAAGATTTTTTCGAGTGACATCAAGGATTACCTGTAGGTGGAGTTCCTAGACAAATTGAACTATCTGGTACTCCAGACAAAACAGAAGACATGGAAAAGCCTGGAGGCCTACAACTTCTTTGTGTGGCTGGGTCAAGGAAATTGGTGTCAAGACTCTCCCTGATAAATCATCTGCCCTTCTTGATTATCTCTCAAGGTACTCTGAAGAAACTTTTATCCTTTTCATGGTTTGAACGGTTTGTACAGCAAAAAATCACGCGAGCATGGGGCATTTTTCTTTGAGAAAGGCTAAACGGCGCCGAGTACCCATTGAGAACAGACACTGCCTTGACAACCACACATTTATCGAGACGGACATGAGATAATGTAGTAAGGGTGAGGTAATCCAAGCAATTAGTGAATTAATACATTTTTATAGGTTATAAAAATACTTTGTTTTTAAATGATCGTCCATACTCGTATATACATGTTTTGTGTCATTTATTTTTGCTGTTGTCCAAGTCCTCCTCCTTGATTATTATGCGCAGCAACAAAAACAGAGGGGTTGAACACAAGATCACAATAATCATCAATAGAAGTAAACATTTTTAAATAACATGCAATAACTAATATTGGTACATTGATGCACACTTTTACAATATTTAATTATTCCCACCACTCATTATTGTAACATACAAATCCACATGAATTGGGAAATTGTCCATCCATCATCTTCCGCTTATCCGAGGTCGGGTCGCGGGGGCAGCAGCCTAAGCACGGAAGCCCGACTTCCCTATCTCCAGCCACTTCGTCTAGCTCTTCCCGGGGGATCCCGAGGCGTTCCCAGGCCAGCCGGGAGACACAGTCTTCCCAACCTGTCCTGTGTCTTTCCCGTGGCCTCCTACTAGCTGGACGTGCCCTAAACACATCCCTAGGGAGGCGTTCGGGTGGCATCCTGACCAGATGCCCGAACCACCTCATCTGGCTCCTCTCGATGTGGAGGAGCAGCGGCTTTACTTTGAGTTCCTCCCGGATGGCAGAGCTTCTCACCCTATCTCTAAGGGAGAGCCCCGCCACACGGCGGAGGAAACTCATTTCGGCCGCTTGTACCCGTGATCTTATCCTTTCGGTCATGACCCAAAGCTCATGACCATAGGTGAGGATGGGAACGTAGATCGACCGGTAAATTGAGAGCTTTGCCTTCCGGCTCAGCTCCTTCTTCACCACAACGGATCGATACAACGTCCGCATTACTGAAGCCGCCGCACCGATCCGCCTGTCGATCTCACGATCCACTCTTCCCCCACTCGTGAACAAGACTCCTAGGTACTTGAACTCCTCCACTTGGGGCAGGGTCTTGGGGCACTCCACCCTTTACCGGGCGAGAACCATGGACTCTGACTTGGAGGTGCTGATTCTCATTCCGGTCGCTTCACACTCGGCTGCGAACCGATCCAGTGAGAGCTGAAGATCCCGGTCAGATGAAGCCATCAGGACCACATCATCTGCAAAAAGCAGAGACCTAATCCCGTGGCCACCAAACCGGATCCCCTCAACGCCTTGGCTGTGCCTAGAAATTCTGTCCATAAAAGTTATGAACAGAATCGGTGACAAAGGACAGCCTTGGCGGAGTCCAACCCTCACTGGAAATGTGTTCGACATACTGCCAGCAATGCGGACCAAGCTCTGACACTGATCATACAGGGAGCGGACTGCCACAATAAGACAGTCCGGTACCCCATACTCTCTGAGCACTCCCTACAGGACTTCCCGAGGGACACGGTCGAATGCCTTCTCCAAGTCCACAAAGCACATGTAGACTGGTTGGGCAAACTCCCATGCACCCTCAAAAACCCTGCCGAGAGTATAGAGCTGGTCCACAGTTCCACGACCAGGACGAAAACCACACTGTTCCTCCTGAATCCGAGGTTCGACAATCCGGCGAAGCCTCCTCTCCAGTACACCTGAATAAACCTTACCGGGAAGGCTGAGGAGTGTGATCCCGCGATAGTTGGAACACACCCTCCGGTCCCCCTTCTTAAAGAGAGGAACCACCACCCCGGTCAGCCAAACCAGAGGTACCGCCCCAGAAGTACCGCCCCCGATGTCCACGCGATGCTGCAAAGTCTTGTCAACCAAGACAGGCCCACAGCATCCAGAGCTTTAAGGAACTCCGGGCGGATATCGTCCACCCCTGGGGCCTTGCCACCGAGGAGCTTTTTAACTACCTCAGCGACCTCAGCCCCAGAAATAGGAGAGTCCACCACAGATTCCCCAGGCACTGCTTCCTCATAGGAAGACGTGTTGGTGGGATTGAGGAGGTCTTCGAAGTATTCCTTCCACCTATCCACAACATCCGCAATTGAGGTCAGCAGAACACCATCCACACCATAAACGGTGTTGATAGTGCACTGCTTCCCCTTCCTGAGGCGGCGTATGGTGGTCCAGAATCGCTTCGAAGCCGTCCGGAAGTCGTTTTCCATGGCTTCCCCGAACTCTTCCCATGTCCGAGTTTTTGCCTCCGCGACCGCTAAAGCTGCACACCGCTTGGCCCGTCGGTACCCGTCCACTGCCTCCGGAGTCCTATGAGCCAAAAGAACCCGATAGGACTCCTTCTTCAGCTTGACGGCATCCCTCACTGCTAGTGTCCACCAACGGGTTCTGGGATTACCGCCACGACAGGCACCAACAACCTTGCGGCCACAGCTCCAATCAGCTGCCTCGACAATAGAGGTTCGGAACATGGTCCACTCGGACTCAATGTCCCGCACCTCCCTCGTGACATGTTCAAAGTTCTCCCGGAGGTGTGAATTGAAACTCTCTCTGACAGGAGACTCTGCCAGACGTTCCTAGCAGACCTTCACAATGCGTTTGGGCCTGCCAGGTCTGTCCGGCATCCTCCCCCACCATCGCAGCCAACTCACCACCAGGTGGTGATCGGTAGAAAGCTCCGCCCCTCTCTTCACCCGGGTGTCCAAAACATAAGGCCGCAAATCCGATGACACAACTACAAAGTCGATCATGGAACTGCGGCCTAGGGTGTCCTGGTGCCAAGTGCACATATGGACACCCTTATGTTTGAACATGGTGTTCGTTATGGACAATCCGTGACGAGCACAAAAGTCCAATAACAAAACACCACTCGGGTTTAGATCCGGGCGACCATTCTTCCCAATCACGCCTCTCCAGGTTTCACTGTCGTTGCCAACATGAGCGTTGAAGTCCCCCAGTAGGACAAGGGAATCACCCGGGGGAGCACTTTCCAGTACTCCCTCGAGCGTTCCCAAAAAGGGTGGGTATTCTGAACTGCTGTTTGGTGCGTAAGCACAAACAACAGTCAGGACCCGTCCCCCCACCCGAAGGCGAAGGGAAGCTACCCACTCGTCCACTGGGTTGAACTCAAACGTGCAGGCTTTGAGCCGGGGGGAAACGAGAATTGCCACCCCAGCCCGTCGCCTCTCACTGCCGGCAACGCCAGAGTGGAAGAGGGTCCAGTCCCTCTCGAGAGAACTGGTTCCAGAGCCCTTGCTGTGCGTCGAGGTGAGTCCGACTATATCCAGCCGGAACTTCTCTACCTCGCGGACTAGCTCAGGCTCCTTCCCCCCCAGTGAGGTGACGTTCCACGTCCCAAGAGCTAGCTTCTGTAGCCGAGGATCGGACCGCCAAGTGCCCTGCCTTCGGCTGCCGCCCAGCTCACAATGCACCCGACCTCTATGGCCCCTCCTATGAGTGGTGAGCCCATTGGAGGGATGACCCACGTTGCCTCTTCGGGCTGTGCCCGGCCGGGCCCCATGGGGACAGGCCCGGCCACCAGGCGCTCGCCATCGTGCCCCAACTCCGGGCCTGGCTCCAGAGCGGGGCCCCGGTGACCCGCGTCCGGGCGAGGGAAATCTGAGTTCATTTTGTTGTGTATCCATAGAAGTCTTTGAGCTGCTCTTTGTCTGATCACTCACCTAGGACCTGTTTGTCTTGGGTGACCCTACCAGGGGGCATGAAATCCCCCAGACAACATAGCTCCCAGGATCATGGGGACACGCAAACTCCTCTACCACGGTAAGGTGGCAGCTCAGAGAGGAGTTGGGAAATTGTGTCAGATGTAAATATAAACGGAATACAATGATTTGCAAATCCTTTTCAAGCCATATTCAATTGAATGCTCTATAAAGACAAGCTATTTGATGTTCAAACTCATAAACTGTTTTTTTTTGTGCAAATAATAATTAGCTTAGAATTTCATGGGTGCAACACGTGCCAAAATAGTTGGGAAAGGGCTTTTTCACAAGTGTTACATCACATTTTCTTTAACAACACGTTTGGGACCTGAGGAAACTAATTGTTGAAGCTTTGAAAGTGGAATTCCTTGCCATTCTTGCTTGATTTACAGCTTAAGTGGTTAAACAGTCCGGGGTCTTGTTGTCGTATATTACTCTTCATAATTTGCCACACATTTTTGATGGGAGACATGTTTGGACTGCAGGCAGGCCAGGAAAGTACCTGCACTCTTTAACTACGAAGCCACGCTGTTGTAACACGTAGCTTGGCATTGTCTTGCTGAAATAAGCAAGGGTGTCCATGATAACATTGCATGGATGACAACATATGTTGCTCCAAAACCTGAATGGACCATTCAGCATTAATGGTGCCTTCACAGATGTGTAAGTTACCCATGCCTTGGGCACTAATACACCCCGATACCATCACAGTTGTTGGCTTTTGAACTTTGAGCCTATAACAATTCGGATGGTTATTTTCCTCTTTGTTCCGGAGGACACTCCGTCCACAGTTTCCAAATATAATTTGAAATGTGGACTCGTCAGACCACAGAACATTATTCCACTTTGCATCAGTCCATCTTAGATGAGCTCGGCCCTGAGAAGCCGGCGGCGTTCCTATGTGTTGTTGATAAATGGCTTTCGCTTTGCATAGTAGAGTTTTAACTAGCACTTACAGATGTAGCGACCAACTGTAGTTACTGACAGTGGTTTTATGAAGTGTTCCTGAGCCCATGTGGTGATATTCTTTACACACTGATGCAGTACTGCCTGAGGGATCAAAGGTCCGTAATATCATCGCTTACATGCAGGGATTTCTCCAGATTCTCTGAACCTTTTGATGATTTTACGGACCGTAGATGGTAAAATCCCTAAATTCCTTGCAATAGCTCGTTGAGAAATGTTGTTCTAATACTGTTTGACATTTTGTTTACAAAGTGGTGACCCTCGCCCCATCCTTGTTTGTGAATTAGTTAGCATTTCATGGAAGTTGCTTTTATACCCAATCATGGTACCCACCTGTTCCCAATTAACCCGCACACCTGTGGGATGTTCCAAATAAGTGTTTGATGAGCTTTCCTTAACTTAATCAGTATTTATTACCGCCTTTCTGAACTTCTTTGTCACGGGTTGCTGGCATGAAATTCTAAAGTTAATGATTATTTGCAAAAAAATAAATGTTTAACAGTTTTAACATCAAATATGTTGTCTTTGTAGCATATTCAACTGAATATGGGTTGAAAATGATTTGCAAATCAATGTATTGCGTTTATATTTACATCTAACACAATTTCCCAACTCATATGGAAACGGGTTTTTGTATTTACATTAACTCCATCTATCTATCTTCCGCTTATCCGAGGTCGGGTCGCGGGGGCAGCAGCATAAGCAGTGAAGCCCAGACTTCCGTCTACCCAGCCACTTTCTCTAGCTCCTCCCGGGGGATCCCGAGGTGTTCCCAGACCAGCCGGGAGAAATAGTCTTCCCAACATGTCCTGGGTTTCCCCCGTGGCCTTCTACCGGTCGGACTTCCCCAAAACACCTCCCTAGGTTGGCATACTGACCACATGCCCGAACCACCTCATCTGACTCCTCTCGTGGAGGAGCAGCGGCTTTACTTTGAGCTTCCCCTCGGATGACAGAGCTTCTCACCCTAAGGGAGAGCCCCTCACCCTGCGGAGGAAGCTCATTTCGACCGCTTGTACCCATGATCCTGTCGGTCGTAACCTAAAGCTCATGACCATAGGTGAGGATCGGAACGTAGATCGACCGGTAAGTTGAGAGCTTTGCCTTCCGGCTCAGCTCCTTTTTCACCACAGTGGATCGATACTGAAGACACCGCATCAATCCCTCTGTCGATCTCACGATCCACTCTTCCTTCACTCGTGAACAAAACTCTGAGGTACTTGAACTCCTCCACTTGGGGAAAGATCTCCTCTCCAACCCAGAGATGGCACTCCACTCGTTTCCTGACGAGAACCATGGATTCGGACTTGGAGGTGCTGATTCCCATCTCAGTTGCTTCACACTCTGCTGCGAACCGATCCAGTGAGAGCTGAAGATCTTGGCCAGATCCTGCAGCCACCAAACCAGATACCCTCAACACCCTGACTGCGCCTAGAAATGCTGTCCATAAACATTATGAACAGAATCTGGGACAAAGTGAAGCCTTGGCGGAGTCCAACCCTCACTGGAAACGGGTCCGACTAACTCCCGGCAATGCGGACCAAGCTCTGACACTTATTGTACAGGGAGCGGACCGCTACAATCAGTCAGTCCGTTAACCCATACTCTGTGAGCAGTCCCCACAGGACTACACGGTCGAATGCCTTCTCCAAGTCCACAAAGACTTGTTGGGCAAACTCCCATGCACCCTAAAGGACCCTGCCATGAGTATAGAGCTGGTCCACAGTTCCATGACCAGGACGAAAACCACACTGTTCTTCCTGAATCTGAGGTTCGACTCTCTGCCCCAGCCTCCTCTCCAGTACATCTAAATAGAGCTTACCGGGAAGGCTGAAGAGTTTGATCCCACGATAGTTGGACAACACACCCTCCGGTTCCCCTTCTTAAAGAGAGGAACCACCACCCTGGTCTGCCAATCCAGAAGTACCGCCCCCGATGTCCATGCGATGTTGCAGAGTCTTGTCAATCAAGACAGCCCCACAGCATCCAGAGTCCTTAAGGAATTCCAGGCGGATCTCATCCACCCCCGGGTCCTTACCAACGAGGAGCTTTTTAACTGCCTCTGCAACTTCATCCCCAGAAATAGGAGAACCCACCACAGAGTCCCTAGGCACGGCTTCCTCATTGGAAGACGTGTTGGTAGGATTGAGGAGGTCTTCGAAGTATTCCCTCCACCAATCAACAACATCCGCAGAGTTACGTTAACTTATTGCGGTCTAAAAAAAGAAAATTAAAAATGTGGTTTTACTTTCAAACATAGCTTGGTGCGTGGAGCTTTTTTTCTATCTGCAATGGCTGGATATATGGCTCTCCCTCAGCATAAAGAGAGGGGCAAAGAACACGGAGGTTGCTCAACATTACGATAGTCAAGGTCTCGTAATTTAACACAAATGTATTTCACTACTGACACCCAGCTTTATATGTCTGCTTTTGGCTGTTTTAAATTAATAAATAAAGCTATACATACATTTTGAGGTCGCTCTCTGCCAGTGTGGGGTGTGGTCTCTTGCTTGCTTCTCCCATGCCTTGTCTTCTGCTGGGCGCATCTGTTTAAGGTCTGTCACTGGCCGGCCTGGCTTCGTGAAGCCGGTAGTCCGTTGTTCCCTGGGCACCGCATCTGCTGTTTTGAGTTGGGCTCTCTGGGTGGCTGGGGCCGTATTTTACCTACTGTACACACTGTGAAACAAATATATTGTACATACATACTCCCATACACCCAACTTTTATACATATATACACACATACACAAGTTCATTCATTAATACATAGTCATGGGCAAAAATATTGGCACCCCTGCATTTCTGTCAGATAATGCTCCTTTTCTCCCAGAAAATTCTTAGGATATTATTTGTACCTACGGTTGATTTCTTTTGTTTGCATTACAACTCAAAAAAGCCAAATCTGATATTATTTTACACAGAACTCTTAAAATGGAATGGACAAAAATATTTGCACCCTTTCAAAATTGTAAGAAATAGTTGTATTCTAAGCGTGTGATGCTCCCTAAATTTGTAATTAAACTCACCTGTAGCAAGTAACTGGTGCTGGCAATATAGAAATCACACTTGCAGCCAGTTAAAATGGAGAAAAGTAGACTCCACCTTTGTGTTGTGTGTACCACACTGAGCATGGAGAAAGGAAAGAGCAAATAACTCTCAGAAGATTTGAGAACCAAGATTGTAGAAAAGCATGGACAATTTCAAGGCTAAAAGTCCATCTCCAGAGAACTAAATGTTCCTGTGTCTACTGTGCAAAATGTCATCAAGAAGTTTAAAGCCCATGGCACTGTAGCTATCATCCCTGGATGTGGACTGAAGAGAAAAATTGATGAAATACTGCAACAAAGAATGGTTAGAATTGTGGATAAAGAACCTCGATCCATTTCCAAATAAATTCAAGCTGACCTGCAGACACAGGATACAACAGTGTCAGTTCGCACTATCTGTCGCCATCTCAAAAAAAGGGACACTATGGTAGGAGACCCAGGAGGACCCCGCTGCTGACAGAGACATAAAAAAGCAAGACTGGCGTTTGCAGAAACTTACCTGAAGAAGCCAAAATCTTTCTGGGAGAACGCCCTGTCGACAGATGAGACTTAAGTGGAGCTTTTTTCTAAAGCACTGTTTACTGAAAACAAAATGAGTTGTGAGAAGGCACCCTTCAAATCTGAGAGACCTGAAGCAGTTTGCAAAAGAAGAGTGGTCCAAAATTCAAGTAGCAAGGTGTAAGAAGCTCATTGAACGGTTACAGGAAGCGATTGATTTCAGTTATTTTTTCCAAGGGGTGTGCTAACAAATATTAAGTTGACAGTGCCAATAATTTGGTCCAGTACATTTTTGGAGTTCTGTGTAAAATATCAGATTTGGTTGTCTTGGGGGTTTTGTTGTGTTTTTCCAATGCAAACTAAATAAATAAACATGTGAATACCACAGCATCTGTAATTTCAACAATTTTCTGGGCAAAGTGGTGCATAATCTGACAGAAATGCAGGGGTGCCAATATTTTTGGCCATGACTGTATTTTGACATTTTTACCTAATCCATTCATTAATTTGACTCCACATATTGGTATACTAAAGCTTTTAAGTGTTGTACAATGTTTTACATGCAATTTTTCTTTAGAGTTGTATTTCTCTGTTGGTGAGAAGAATTATTGTACATTTGTGTCGCGGGGTATAATTTGCGTTGTGCATAATTCTAGTTTTTTGCAAATACACAAAATCATTGAATTGCAGTATTTTATATTTTAGTTCAGTTAGTGAGTTAGGTGTGCTTTTTTTAGTTAATCCCCCATATTTCTGCACAAAAAATATTTTATCATCTATTATTAATTACACTTGGAAATGTTATTTATTTCACCTTGTCAATGCCTACTCTATCCATTTGTATTTGTGTTTGACTTTTTCTCCTCCTGTTACCAAATATCAGATTGTCAAGGCATCTGTTTATTTAATTTAGTCTGTCATTTGTATTAGCTTCTGTATGTTCTCTCCTGGAAAAAAAGCAGTTGTGTGGTCTGAAAATAATTCCAACTTTAAGTTCTTTATAACTTTAAAAATGTTAATATAGAGATTTAACAATTTTAGTACCAGTATTGATCCCAAGGTACACCACAAGATCGCTTTCGAGATGTAGACCTTTCTTTGCATAGCTTCACATATTGCCTCCTGTTAATTAAGTAACTTCTGACCCAGTTCAAGACCAACCCTCTGATTCCTAAATGTTCTAATTCGTTAAGATATTATGATAAATGTTTTCAAATGCATTTGTTCAGTCCATAAACACAGTAGCTGCTCACTCAAAGAATATAAATATGTATTGCATGGGAAATAATTATTTCCCTGATACTTAAATTCTAAATGTATTTTTTGTGAAGTAACTCTTCAATTAATGTATTGACACTGCAACAGCTTTATTTTTCTTTGGGTCTATTTTATTTAATTTAAAAAAATGTTTACAAAATCCACATGTATGTGTTTTTTTCAGCTTGCTAAAGTGACCCCATTTTAAAGATGATGGCTGTATACTGCAGAGTAGAGAATCCAAAGTGTTTTTCATTAAGGCGATGTCAACATGTAACCGGTTTTAGTTATCTTATCTTTTTAGATTGAGGGATTGTTCGTAGTTCAAGAGGTACTATTAGTAATTGTATTTAGCTACTTTTGGATAGTTTTACATTGATCTTATTTATGACATTCTGGTAATGTCGGTCTTTTCAAGGCGTAGAGTTAAAGGAAATTGATCTGCGGACAAGGGCGGTGTTATGGCTGATCTGCTATCAATAGATCAAAACTTGGAACATAATCTAAGAAGATACTGTTTCAGTGGGGGTTGCATGCAAGCACATGTGTCACGAATATAGATTTCAGTGTGACTTAGTGACTTGTCTATAAAGCTTCGTTTTATTGACATAGCTTAGGTAAGCAGTTATTGGGACAGTTACAAATCATTGCAGATGTCATGTGCTTGTCCATGTTTTATGACATTAATGGCCTATGTTGTTTTCACTTCAGAGCACCATCAACCCAGTGGATGGGATCTACCAGCCCCCTCTGGACACTCCAATAGCCAACACCACAATGCCAACACAGACCACTCTACCCACAGGTAGCTCTCATTTTCCATGCATTAATGCTTCCATGATCAGGATCGTAAATGTATAAACATGCTTAATAAGTTGCTTTTTTTTTTACCGTAGCTTACATTGACAATAAATACTACATCGAGAATAAATACTTGCAGACTACACTGTTGGCTCTTTTGGATGAAGATAAACCTGAGTTAATTTAGGGGCGGCGTGGCGCAGTGGTAGAGTGGCCTTGCGCAACCCGAGGGTCCCGGGTTCAATCCCCACCTAGTACCAACCTTGTCACGTCCGTTGTGTCCTGAGCAAGACACTTCACCCTTGCTCCTGATGGGTGCTGGTTAGCGCCTTGCATGGCAGCTCCCTCCATCAGTGTGTGAATGGGTAAAATGTGGAAGTAGTGTCAAAGCGCTTTGAGTACCTTGAAGGTAGAAAAACGCTATACAAGTACAAGTACAACAAAAGTATTCATGTACTAAAAACTGACACTGACGTGTATGTTTGTGTATATATATATATATATATATATATATATATGTATACGTATGTATGTATATATATGTATATGTATGTATGTATATATATGTATATGTGTGTGTGTGTGTGTGTGTGTATGTATATATATTTATATATGTGTATGTTTATATGTATATATTTTTATATGTGTATGTTTATATGTATATATTTTTATATGTGTATGTTTATATGTATATGTGTATATTTATATATGTATACATATTTATATATGTGTATGTTTATATGTACATGTGTATATGTATGTATGTATGTATGTATGTACATATATACATATTAGAGATGCGCGGTTTGCGGTCTCATCCGTGGAGACCGCGGATAATTCGCGTGTCGGATGGGTGACATGACGAAAAAATAGATTTTAATTAGATTCAGGCGAGTGGCGGTTTAACCATTCGGAAATATTTGATGTACATGGTTCTGGGATCGGTATCTTTTACCATTCAAAGAGCCATTTAGGACCCGTGTCGCAGGGCAAGAAGACAATAGGAGACGCAGACATTCTCTAGAACGACTGCCGGCAGTCACCCAGTTAATAAGATTTAGGGCGTGCTATTAAGCCATTGGCTTTGTTGCCTTCTATAGCATGTACGATCTGCTTGTCAGTCCAGCAACATGTTGTGTGTGGCTCAGGCAGACACACACACACGACTGCAAGGCATACTGGGTGATACAGAGTACACTAATGGTTGTGATATAAACAATTTTCACACTCTTAGTAATGTGTGCCACGCTGTGAAGCCACACCAAACAAGAATGACAAACACATTTCGGGAGAACATCCTTCCAGTAACACAACATAAACGCAACACAACAAATACCCAGAATACTTTGCATCCATGACAAATCCTGAGTATTTTATACACCCCGCTAGCAGCCAGCCCCCACACCCCCCCGTGCGTCGGTAAGCTGGGCGGGTTTGGAGCCGCGGGGAGTGTAAAATATATTCAGGAATTGTCACGGATGCAAAGGATTCTGGGTATTTGTTGTGTTGCGTTTATGTTTTTTTAATTCTTGTTTGGTGTGGCTTCACAGCGTGGCGCTTATTAGTAAGAGTGTTAAAATTGTTTATATAACAACCATCAGTGTACTCTGTATCACCCAGTATGCCTTTCAATCTTGTACGTGTGATTGCGGAAGCTGCATACAACATGTTGCTGGACTAACAATCGGTTTGGACATGTTGTTGAAGGTGTCAAAGGCAATGGCTTCACAGCACGTCCTTATTCTTGTCATCAGGATGAACCCCATTGGATATTCGCGAGAACGTTAGCGGCTCCCATTGTCATCTTTACTCTGTGAAATGGGTTTTAATAGCTCTTTGAGTGGTAAAGGTGGCCGACCGCTGATGTATTTCAACGGGCGGGTGGCGGGCGGTTGCGGTTCTGATAAAATGTTGGTGCGGGTGGATGACGACTTTGGTGATGCGGTTCCAGATGATATAATTGCCTATCTGCGCATCTCTAATACATATACATATATACATACATGTATGTGTTTATATGTATGTGTATGTATACATACATGTATGTGTATATACATATGTATGTGTAGATGTATATATCTATATAAGTGTGTATATATATATTGTGTGTGTATATTGATATGTATGTATGTGTTTATTGATATGTATATGTATGTGTGTATATTGATATGTATGTGTATATGTATATATATGTGTTTATATATGTATGTGTGTGTATATGTATATATACTGTATATATGTATGTGTATATACGTGTATGTATATATTTATGCATGTGTATATATATTTATATAAATATAAGTGTATGTGTGTATGTGTATGTATATATATATATATATATATATATGTATATATATATATATATATATATATATATATATATATATGTGTATGTATTAGGGCTGCGAATCTTTGGGTGTCCCACGATTCGATTCAATATCGATTCTTGGGGTCACGATTCGATTATATACCGATTTTTTTATTTTATTTAAAAAAAAATGTTTTTTATTCAACGCGATTCTTGATTAAAAAACGATATTTTTCCGATTCTGTATTCATTCAATACATACGATTTCAGCAGGATCTACCCCAGTCTGCTGACATGCTAGCAGAGTAGTAGATTTTAAAAAAAAATATTTTATAATTGTAAAGGACAATGTTTTATCAACTGATTGCAATAATTTAAATTTGTTTTAACTATTAACAGAACCAAAAATAAGACTTATTTTATCTTTGTGAAAACATTGGACACAGTGTGTTGTCAAGCTTATGAAATGTGATGCAAGTGTAAGCCACTGTGTCACATTGTTCTTTTTTTTTTATTTTTATAAATGTCTAATGATAATGTCAATGAGGGATTTTTAATCACTGCTATGCTGAAATTATTAATAATATTGATACTGTTGTTGATAATATTCATTTTTGTTTCACTACATTTGGTTTGTTCTGTGTCGTGTTTGTGTCTCCTCAATTGCTCTGTTTATTGCAGTTCTGAGTGTTGCTGGGTCAGGTTTGGTTTTGGAATTGGATTGCATTGTTATGGTATTGCTGTGTATTGGTTTGATTAAAAAAAAATGTTTACAAAAAAATCCATTTAAAAAAAAATGAGAATCGATTCTGAATCGCACAACGTGAGAATCGCGATTCGTTTTCGAATCGATTTTTTTCCCACAAAATTATGGATGTCCCGATCCAGGTTTTTGCACTTCCGATCCGATAACGATATTGTTTTTGCACTTCCGATCCGATACCGATACTGGCCTGTCCGAGCATGTATTAAAGTTTAAAGTTATTTAGCCTATTTAGTTGTCAGATTCATGTTGAAAAGGGTCTTAGTTCTCTTGATAACAACTAGCCAGCTGAATTAGGTGAGTTTGAATAATACACAATGGTTGATATTCAAGGATGAACACAAAATAGAAACAAATTATACATGACAAACAGAAATGGCATCATTGAACAGTAAAAAAGTGAACAGTATAAAGTGCAAATAATGCTGTAAATATTATTTAAAAAAGCAAAACACACATACAACCTGAGTGGGATAAAATGTCTATAACTCAGCATCAATACTATCTCTTGAACAAGTGTAAACTTAAAAAAAAAAAATATATATATATATATCTACACACTCCTTTCAATTGTTTGCCCCATTTGAAGTCCAAGCATAATGGGGAGATTCTTTGTAACAAAGACGAGCACTTCAAGATGCTCAGGTGTCAGCCTGCTCCTGTGTTCATCAATGAGTGCTAAAAAGCCGCCCACTCTCAAGAGTCATTAAAATGTCTTAAGACTTTACCACCACGCGTGACTTTATTGTGGCATGTTTTGCACTCCACCTCTTCATCTTTTTTGTTTTGTAGAGTAAAATAATCCCACACAGCTGACATTTTTACCGTAACTTTTAATTCACACCGCCGTCTTAACGGTTAGAACACAGACCTGTGGATGTGTTGACGGTGTGCTGGAAAATGCAGAACGGAGCGTAGGGAGCAGCAGAAGAGTGGAATGTATTATTTTTTATTGGTGCGTTGGAAAACACGGACCGGATTTAAAAAAAAAAAAACTGGATCTGGATATGCTTTTTCTTATGCCTTGACGATATGCATTTTTTGGCAAATATCGGTGGCCGATCCAATCCAAATATCAGATCGGATCGGGACAACCCTACCCCTAATATGTATGTATGTGTATACATTAGGGGTGTAACGGTACGTGTATTTGTTTTGAACTGTTTCGGTACGAGGGTTTGGTGCATAGGTGTACCAAACGAGTTTCTAAGCTAAAGTCTTAACAAGCTGCTCTGCTTTCTCCCTCAGCATTGTCCCACCCACACAACCATCTGATTGGTTACATACAGAGCGGTAACAACCAATCAGCAGTGCGTATTCAGAGCGGTAACAGCCAATCAGCAGTGCGTATTCAGAGCCATGTAGTCAATGCTTCAGCGTCGAGCAGATAGGTGTTTAGCAGGTGAGCATAAGGCAACGTACTCTCCCCAAATGATAATAAACACCTTCCAGTCAACTACTAGTAACATCACTATGAGCCTGTTGAACTTCAAGAAACTTAAACTGCAGCTCAGCTCGCTCGCAGTCCTGGCTTGAGGTGGAGGCTAATTAGCTATTAGCGTATCGTTAGCTCATTTTGCGCTGTGTGCGTGTGTGAGTGTTTTTACTGTATTACAGACAGCAAAGCCCTGTCTGTCTGTTATTTCACTTTGCCTTTTTCTGTGTTGAAGCAGCAAAAAAGGACATTGTCTTAAATGAATAGTCTGATAGTTGATATAATAATGTAACTGCATCATAAAACCTACATGAACTCTATGATGTTCAGGGACGAAAAGTCTACTATTTTTTCAGCTATAGTTACATTAATCATTAGTAATGTAGCAGCCTAGTTTTGAATAGAAAGGGCCCTGCTCTCACATGTTGATAAAAGTATAACATTTACGTAATAAAAATCAATTACCGGCTTCCCAAATGCTGTAATAATTTAAGCATGGTAAGGTGACTTGAAACTGTTTAATGTTGCACTTTTTATATGTAAAAGAAAAGTTTTGTCCTTTTGTTTAATCCGTCCAACAACTTGAGGCAGTTAATGTTGATTAACGTGGGCAGAATTATTATACTGTTCCCAATGTTAACAGGATAAAGCAGTTGTTTACAAAACCGATGTACGTATGTAACCGAAATTTTTGTGTATCGTTACACCCCTCGTATACATACGTGACCAGGTTGGTACTAGGTGGGGAATATATACATACATATATATATATATATATATATATATATAATGTATGTGTGTGTATGTATATATATGTGTATGTATATATATGTGTACGTATATATATGTGTATGTATATATATATGTATGTGTATATAATATATATATGTGTGTATGTGTATATATATTTTTATATATATATATATTTTTTTTGCAAATCATTAACTTTAGAATTTGATGCCAGCAACACATGACAAGAACTTGGGAAAGGTGGCAATAAATAAAGTTGAGGAATGCTCATCAAACACTTCTTTGGAACATCATACAGGTGTCCAGGCTAATTAGGAACAGGTGGGTGCCATGATTGGGTATGAAAACAGCTTCCCAAAAAGTGCTCAGTCTTTCACAAGAAAGGATGGGGCGAGGTACACCCCTTTGTCCACAACTGCATGAGCAAATAGTCAAACAGTTTAAGAACAACATTTCTCAAAGTGCAATTGCAAAAAATTGAGGGATTTCAACATCTACGGTTCGTAATATCATCAAAAGGTTCAGATAATCTGGAGAAATCTCTCCACGTAAGTGGCATGGTCAGAAACAAACATTGAATGACCATGACCTTCGATCCCTCAGACGGCACTGTATCAAAAACCGACATCAGTCTCTAAAGGATATCACCACATGGGCTCAAGAACACTTCAGAAAACTACTGTCACTAAATACATCTGCTAAATCTGTAAGTACAAGTTAAAGCTCTACTATGTAAAGCGAAAGCCATTTATCAACAACATCCAGAAATGCCGCCGGCTTCTCTGGGCCTGAGATCATCTAAGATGGACTGATGCAAAGTGGAAAAGTGTTCTGTGGTCAAACGAATCCACATTTCAAATTGTTTTGGGAAATATTCGACATCGTGTCATCCGGACCAAAGGGGAAACGAACCATCCAGACAGTTATCGACGCAAAGTTCAAAAGCCAGCATCTGTGATGGTATGCGGAAGCATTAGTGCCCAAGGCATGGGTAACAGTGTGAAGGCACCACTAATGCTGAAAGGTACATACAGGTTTTGGAACAACATATGCTGCCATCCAAGCGCCGTCTTTTTCATGGACGCCCCTGCTTATTTCAGCAAGACAATGCCAAGCCACATTCAGCACGTGTTACAACAGCGTGGCTTCGTAAAAAAAAATGCGCCTGCAGTCCAGACCTGTCTCCCATCAAAAATGTGTGGCGCATTATGAAGCGTAAAATACGACTGAATGGGAAAGAATTCCACTTTCAAAGCTTCAACAATTAGTTTCCTCAGTTGCCAAACGTTTATTGAGTGTTATTAAAAGAAAAGATGATGTAACACAGTGGTGAACATGCCCTTTCCTAAATACTTTGGCATGTGTTGCAGCCATGAAATTGTAAGTTAATTAATATTTTGCAGGAAAAAAAAATAAAGTTTATGAGTTTGAACATCAAATATCTTGTCTTTGTAGTGCATTCAATTGAATATGGGTTGAAAAGGATTTGCAAATCATTGTATTCCGTTTATATTTACATCTAACACAATTTCCCAATTCATATGGAAACGGGGTTTGTATATGTATGTATATATATATATATATTTATGTGTGTGTATATGTATGTATATATATACTGTATATTTGTATCTGTATATATGTACATTTATGTTTCTATATGTATATATGTATGTGTATATATGTACCTGTATATTTATTAGGGGTGTGGGAAAAAATCAATTCGAATACGAATCGAATCAAATACGTTGTGCGATTCAGAATCGATTCTCATTGTTTTTAAAATCAATTTGTTTTTATTTTTATTCTTCTTTTTTTTTTATCAATCCAACAAACCACTACACAGCAATACCATTACAATGCAATCCAATTCCAAAACCAAACCTAACCCAGCAACACTCAGAACTGCAATAAACAGAGCAATTGAGAGAAGACACACAACACAGAACAAACCAAAAGTAGTGAAACAAAAATGAATATCATCAACAACAGTATCAATATTAATTATAATTTCAGCATAGCAGTGGTTAAAAATCCCTCATTGAGATTATCATTAGACATTTATAAAAATAAAAAGAACAATAGTGTCACAGTGGCTTACAGTTGCATCGCATCTCATAAGCTTGACAACACACTGTCTTATATTTTCACAAAGATAAAATAAGTCATATTTTTGGTTCGTTCAATAGTTAAAACAAATTGACATTATTGCAATCAGTTGATAAAACATTGTCCTTTAAAATTATGAATGTTTTTTTTATCTACTCCTCTGCTAGCATGTCAGCTGACTAGGGTAGATCCTGCTGAAATCCTATGTATTGAATGAATACAGAATCGTTTTGAATCGGAAAAATATCGTTTTTGAATCGAGAATCGCGTTGAATCGAAAAAGTCGATATATTATCGAATCGTGACCCCAAGAATCGATATTGAATCGAATCGTGGGACACCCAAAGATTCGCAGCCCTAATATTTATGTTTGTGTATATATATATATATGTATATGTATATATATATGTATATGTTTGTGTATATTTATATATATATGTATCTGTATACATATATATATATATATATATATATATATATATATATATATATATATATATATATATATATACATACATACAGTTGGTCAAAAAAGTATTTAGTCAGCCTCCGATTGTGCAAGTTCTCCCACTTAAAATGACAGAGGTCTGTCATTTTCATCATTGGTACACTTCAACTGTGAGAGACAGATTGTGAAAAAAAATCCAGGAATTCACATTGTAGGAATTTTAAAGAATTTATTTGTATATTATGGTTGACAATAAGTATTTGGTCACTTCAAACAAGGAAGATCTCTGGCTCTCACAGACCTGTAACTTCTTTAAAAAGCTCTTCTGTCCTCTACTCGTTACCTGTATTAATGTAACCTTTTTGAACTCGTTATCTGTATTAAAGACACCTGTCCACAGCCTCAAACAGTCAGACTCCAAACTCCACTATGGCCAAGACCAAGAGGCTGTCGAAGGACACCAGGAAAAGAATTATAGACATGCACCATACTGGGAAGAGTGAATCTACAATAGGCAAGCAACTTGGTGTGAAAAAGTCAACTGTGGGAGCAATTATCAGAAAATGGAAGACATACAAGACCACTGATAATCTCCCTCGATCTGGGGTTCCACGCAAGGGTGAGCAAAAATCCCATAACCACACGGGGGGACCTGGTGAATGACCTGCAGAAAGCTGGGACCAAAGTAACAAAGGTTACCATCAGTAACACACTACGCCGACAGGGAATACAATCCTGCAGTGCCAGACGTGTCCCCCTGCTTAAGCCAGTGCATGTCCAGGCCCGTCTAAAGTTTGCCAGAGAGCACATGGATGATACAGCAGAGGATTAGGAGAAGGTCATGTGGTCAGATGAAACCGAATTAGAACTTTTTGGTACAAACTCAACTCGTCGTGTTTGGAGGAAGAAGAATACTGAGTTGCATCCCAAGAATACCAAACCTACTGTGAAGCATGGGGGTGGAAACCTCATGCTTCGGGGCTGTTTTTCTGCTAAGGGGACACGACGATTGCTCCGTGTTAAGGAAAAAATGAGTGGGGCCATGTGTCATGACATTTTGAGCCAAAACCTCCTTCCGTAAGTGAGAACTTTGAATGGTTGACCAAATACTTATTTTCCACCATAATTTACAAATAAATTCTGTAAAATTCCTACAATGTGAATTCCTGGATATTTTTTTTCACATTCTGTCTCTCACAGTTGAAGTGTACCTATGATGAAAATTACAGACCTCTGTCATCATTTTAAGTGGGAGAACTTGCATAATCGGTGGCTGACTAAATACTTTTTTGCCCCACTGTGTATATACATCTATAGATATATATATATATATATATATATATATATATATATATATATATATATATATATAGATAGATGTATATATATATGTATGTATGTATGTATCTTTATGTATATATATATATATATATATGTATATATATATATATATATATATATATATATATATATATATATATATATATATATCCATCCATCCATCCATCCATCCATTTTCTATCGCTTATTCCCTTTTGGGGTCGCGGGGGGCGCTGGCGCCTATCTCAGCTACAATCGGGCGGAAGGCAGGGTACACCCTGGACAAGTCGCCATATGTATTTATGCATGTATGTATATAAATATATGTGTATATGTATTTATGCATGTATGTATGTATATAAATATATAATGTTGTTTTATATTTGGTTCCAACCAAGTCTGTCCTTTAGAGGAATGTAAACTCTTATATTTTAATATTAATTACTTTTTTTTTTTTTGTGATTTCTTTTGCATGCTGAACACACCCAAAACGTGATATCTATTTTGACTTTAAACAGATTGATAGGGGAAAAATATTAATAGATAATATATATGTTGTCCTTTATTTTACTTCCAACACTAACAATATTTTCAAGATGATATCTACTAATCTATCAGACCTAAAAGTCCTAAAATTAGAACATTCTAATTTCAGTTTATAAATAAAATCATTCATAAAAACTGCAAAGACGAGGCAGCTCACAATGCAGGTAATTGAGATACTTAATATTCCACTAATAAAGTTCTCTAAAAACCTCCAAAAACCTCCATGCTATACGTATAAATTGTATGTAAGGCACATTCATGAAAACATGTTGTTTACAGTATTTTGGTCATTTCAAGCATTACCGGAACTGTTCCTTGATTTCACAGACCGCATTGCAATCGTTGGCTATTTCCAGTAAGGACAACTACTACTAATTAATTAAATAAGTAGTTTAATATGTAGGTCACGGCATATATATGGGAGATTGTTGGCAGTTTTTGGATGTTTTTTGGTGGGGCTCTGTCGGTGGAATAGATGAATCCCAATAGCAAAATATTTGTATTCAGTAGCAGTATTTTGCGATTTAGACCGCATAAAAAAAATAGAAAGACGTGTGTTCTTGTCCTCCCACAAATTTTAAGTGATAAAAAATTATTTACAAAGGGCAGTTCTTCTTTAATATTTACTTACCTTTTAATTTTTTTTTGCAAAAGATACATCTCAGGTGTGCAAATCAGACCAGCGGCCCTCAACATTACCTGTTGGTCCTGTTGTCACAGTGATGGGCAGTCTTCAGACCCCAACTCCTAATAGCACAGGTAACTTCCTAAATGTATTTGTCCACAGTAATGCATTAAAAAAATGCTGAAATAAGTGTGAGAAATTGTATTTTAAAACATGTTCAATTGCCTGCTACATGGTTTTCTGTGTTGATCAGTCAGAAAATTGAGAAATAAAGGACCTTGTAATAGTGCATGACACCACTGCATCAGTCTCTATGACCTGTTTACTTGATCCTTGTTAACACTCACTTATCTTGCCCCTCTGTCAGGGAGCGGCCCATCAGGCCCCAACAGTGGTGTCACCTCCCCAGCTCACATCCCCCTTCCCTTGCACTCAGTGCCAGACTTCTCGTATTCGTCCAGCGAGGATGAATTCTACGACGCAGACGAGTTCTACCAGAGCACCACGTCCCCCAAACACTGCATGAAGTGAGTCTTTCATTTGCAACAGGAGCAGACTATGCCACTTAAGTGACTATTTGTTCTCTGTGCTTTATTTCTCACACTTTTCCCCTCTTAATGCCCTCAGTCCCCCAGGAGCCCAAGCTGCCTCACCCCTCAATAATCAAGAACCAACGTTGAAAAGACCGGAAACAGCGGATACCCTCAACTCGTCCATGTCCAATGGCATCACAGATGCAGGTAAAAATCAGACATGATATGCCCAGTGTTTTTGTCTGGGACTGTAAGAGGCAACCTTGTGCTCAGATACATTCGATACCCATGACGATCGTGACGATGAAGGCGAGGGGGAGTCCGTGGAAGAGCACAAAAGTGTCATTATGCATCTACTCTCCCAAGTCCGTCTGGGCATGGATCTCACCAAGGTAACTGGTCTGTCTCCAAACTTTTTGTTACAGCATGATTTCACCACTAACATCTGTGGATTGTTTGTCCCCATCATAATTCACAGGTGGTGTTGCCTACTTTTATCCTTGAAAGGAGATCTTTGTTAGAAATGTATGCTGACTTCTTTGCACATCCCGACTTATTTGTAAGGTAACCATCTTTTAACTCACATCTGTTGTGGTTTAAGCGGTAAAGTACAGCTTAGTTCAGTATAGTACAAACATTTCTATTGTCAAACTTCTTAAAAGGTACCAAAACACAACCCCAATTCCTAAAATATGTTTGGGTGCTGTAAAATGGGTACATACGCTGAGATTAGGGTTGTCCTAATACCAATATTTTGGTGTCAGTCCCAAAATGTATATCGATAGATTCGATAGTTTTGTAAAAAAAGGGGACCACAAAAAATGGCATTACTGGCTTAATTTCAACTAAAAATATTACAATAAATTAAACTTATGTTTCTTATTGCACTCAGAGAACAATTTCAGTAGTTTGAAACTCAATTTAAAAGGAATGAAACACATTGGGCTTTTCTTACTGTACTAAAAAAGTACAATTTACAATTGTATATGTTACAAATAGCCTGCCAAATTTCAGGATAAGATTAAAATAGAATAGAAACTAATCAGTCAATCAAAGTTTTTTTAAATAGCCTTTAATCACAAATGCCTCAAAAGGCTGTGTGAACTACAGCGACATCCACATCAGGGCAAGAAATAAGTCAACCCAAAAGGCACAATAAAAAACCTTGATGACCGCGTATCATTAGTCACTTTTATGAGGGCTGTCTCAGTAGAGTGATTTGCCCTGAAACCAGACTAAAAGGGTTCACAGAGGTTGTTAGATGCTAAGTGTTCATTTAGCTGCTGTGTAACAATTTCTTCGAGGATTTTCAAGATAAAGGGAAGGTGGGAGTAGTAGAGTGCCAGTAGTTTACAATGAGGTCAGCATTGAGGTTAGGTCTTATGAGCAGAGGATGAATAACTGCTGTTTTGAATGCTCAGGGAGCAGTACCAGAGGAATGTTATAAGTTAATAATATTTAACACTGATAGTCTTAATATTAATAAGAGTTGTTTTTTCCCTTGGCCTCAGTCTGGACCCCCTCTCCTGGGGCCCATGCTTAGACCGATTTTATTTTTTTCTCTTCACCCTCGGGGATTAATAAAGTATTTCTGATTCTGATATAATTATATTAATATATATCATATATATATTAATATTAAATTAATATGTCTCCAAAGACATGCACCTGGGGATAGGTTGATTGGCAACACTAAATTGGCACCACTGTGTGAATGTGAGTGTGAATCTTGTCTGTCTATCTGTGTTGGCCCTGTGATTAGGTGGCGACTTGTCCAGGGTGCACCCCGCCTTCTGCCCGAATGCAGCTGAGATAGGCTCCAGCACCCCCAGTGAACTCAAAAGGGACAAGCGGTAGAAAATGGATTGATGGATAGTCTTAATATTACACCGATCTACTTATGTTTCCCAGGAAGTGGGTCAAGTAAACATGTTTGTTTTGTCCTATTTACGAGTCGCAGGAGTTCGTCTGTTATTTCTTCAAAAAGAGAGAGATTATTTTGGAGGGCAATACATGTCATACATACATTCGTATCTGTGTTGTTAGAACCCAGTTAGAGCTGGGACGTGTGATCTTTAATCTCCTTTTTAATTAGTTAAAATTTCTTGGTAAAGAATTGTGTAAAGTCATCACCCGAGTGTGTGGAACTACTGGGAGAAATCCCTTAGGTTTGCGATGCTAATGTTTAGGATTGTTTTCATTGCAGCGGGTGAGATTGGAGTAGTTATTTGTTTTAGCTAAGGTAAAGCGTGTTTATAAGTAATTGAACTATCACGCCATGCTTGATGGAAAACCTTTACGTTCCAGCTTTCTACATGATAGTTAAAGTTTTTTAGCTTTTTGCAGGCATCATTGAAGTTGTCGGTGAGGTTATCGATAGAGCCTACATAATTCGGTAATGGTGCCATTACCGAGAGCAGTAGGCCAGTAAGAGTAGTAATTGTGACAGCATTAATGTTGCGGCTGCTAAAACATTGGTTATTAGTAGTTATTAAGTACCTCAAATTATTTATATTTATTACTTAGGTTAGGGCTAAGGTTAAGGTTTTCAACGGATGCTAGTACGATCTCTCCACTCGTTTTCAGGGGAAGGGCAATATTTCCAGTCTTATAATCAGGAGGAGATGCCTCGTTAAGTTGAAAAAATTCATTTAGTTTTAGTCAAGTTTTCCTGAGACCAATGAGGTTGAGGTGGTTGTCTCTAATGACCTCCTTAACTAATAACGCTTTGGGAGACAATGATCTGATGTTTAAAAAGCCTATTTTGTAGGTAGTGGGCTGTTTTGAGGCATTATTGTGAATGGTATCCGTAGTGCTGATGTTAATAACATTACGTCTGTTTCTTATTGTGCACCTTAAATAATTTTGATCACATCTAGGAATTGATATAGTGGGGATCATGTGATGATTTGATTGGTGCTGTGATAGATTTACACTTCATAATTTGCCACAGTCACTACAAAAAACATTTTGTGAGTTATGTTTTATTTTATAAGAAACGCTATGTGTGTAGGAAATTTTCAGCCTGGGGCTGGTTAGTTCTAGCTTAACTGACTCCTCACCCGGGACGACAGGGGCAGTAGTTGCCTGTGTCCGAGCTTGCTCAAGAGTTGTAGTAAGTCAAATGTTACTCAAACAGTAATCTATATTTCACCAAGAAGCTGCAGAAGATAAACAGAGACGCGCCTTGCGGCATCATGGCGAACAGGCAGGAAGCTGAAAAGCCAAAAAAAACATTTCCATGCCATGAAATGTGTGGGAAACAGTAGAAAAGTAACTAACGAGCCTGTCGCCAAGCGTTTCTTCTTCTGAAAAGAAGTAAAGTAGAGCTTCTTCAGAAAGCTCTACTGGCATTGTATTAAATGCTTAATGATTTATGGTTGCCACGCTTGGTCTGTGCTTCAAGGCAAATACAAAAAATAGTAAATACCTAAAAATCTATATATATGGCTGAAACTACACAGATAACACATGTAGGAGGTAAAACACACATTTTTAAAGATAAAACACTGCGGAAATTGTGGTAATTTGTTACAAAATTCAGTCATTTCCATCTTCGCTTGTATTATTTCATGCTGCAATGGCGGTTTTGACTGCGCTAATTAGGGGTGTAACGGTACATGTATTTGTATTGAACCGTTTCGGTACAGGGGTTTCGGTTCGGTGCGGAGGTGTACCGAACGAGTTTCCACACGGACATATTAAGTAGCGTAAACAATACTCAAAATGCCGGACATTTTAGGCATGTAAGAAACTCTGCCCTAACAGCTCCGCAAAATAGGACAGGTCCGGGGGAAAGAGGACGTATGGTCAGTCTATCCTAGCCTGATTGCTGCTAGCATGCTAGCAAAAGAGGACATGTCCAGTGCTAGCAGCGATCGGTCTAGGATAGACTGACGATACGTCCTCTTTTCACCGGACTTGTCTTCTTTTGCGGGGCTGTCCGGGCGGAGTTTCTTAAATGCCTCAAATGTCCGCCATTTTGAGTTATGGTTGCGTGTATTAACAATGTACGTTCAGGGTTAAGAAGGGGTTAAAAACAAAACAAATTGTGCGCGCAGCAGCAGCATACGTGAGGGAGGGGCAGAGAGCGAGAGAGTTATGATGAACACGCATGAGTCTCCAGGCTCTGCTTTTTATTCATTGATTTATCAGATTTAATGTTTTATTATCTATAGCAGGGGTGTAAAAAGTGTGCCCCGGAGCCCATTTGCGGCCCACAGCTAATGTTTTAAAGGCCCACGGCACAGTCTAAAAATTCTATTAAAATAAAATAAAAAAACATAACAAAAATGAAAGCTTGAAGGCTAAATGTAATTTAGAAAAAGTTGCAATGTTGACTAATAAAACAAAGCTGTTTTTTTTTGTTTCAAACTGTCATTGCTCAAAACGTAATATTGAATCAAAATCAATGTTATTATGAATTATTGACCTATCCAAGGTTCCGATTACTTCACATCAAATATTCCACTAAGAAAAATATTTTTGGTGGAAGATTTTGCAAATTTGGTAAATAAATAACCCAAAAATATATATTTTGTTGTTCTTACTGCACCGAAAATGAACTGAACCCTGACCTCTAAACCGAGGTACGTACCAAACCGAAATGTTTGTGTACCGTTACACCCCTAGCGCTAATAATTGGCAACAAGCCAACCAGCTGTATGTGCGTCTACATATCCATATATGCACAGCAGGGGAGCTAGCTAACTACATTATTACCTGTCGTTTTTTTAAACTCCTTGTGTAAATCTGGATGCTTGTTATTTAAATGTTTACATAAGTTTAAAGGCCTACTGAAATGAGATTTTCTTATTTAAACGGGGATAGCAGGTCCATTCTATGTGTCATACTTGATCATTTCGCGATTTTGCCATTATTTTGCTGAAAGGATTTAGTAGAAAACATCAACGATCAAGTTTGCAACTTTTGGTTGCTAATAAAAAAGCCTTGCCTTTACTGGATGTAGCAGACGATGACGTCACGGGTTGTAGGGCTCCTCACATCCTCACATTGTTTATAATGTTAGCCTCTAGCAGCAAGAGCTATTCGGACCGAGAAACCCACAATTTCCCCATTAATTTGAGTGAGGATGAAAGATTCGTGGATGAGGAAATTTAGAGTGAAGGACTAGAAAAAATAAATAAATAAAGTTTAAAAAAAAAAGGCGATTGCATTGGGAGCGATTTCAGATGTTTTTAGACACATTTCCTAGGATAATTCTGGGAAATCTCTTATCTTTCTATTGTGTTGCTAGTGTTTTAGTGAGTAAAATAGTACCTGATAGTCGGAGGGGTGTGTCCACGGGTGTGTTGACGCCAGTCTCTGAGAGAAGTCACGAAGCTGCAGCAGGACAGAAGCTCCGCTGATCTCCGGTAAGAGGCGACTTTTTACAACAATTTTCTCACCAAAACCTGCCAGTTGACAAGTGGTCGGGAACCATGTTCGCTTGACCGCTCTGATCCATCGTAAAGCTTCACCTCCGGGAATTTTAAACAAGGAAATACCATGTTTTTGTGTGGCTAAAGCTTCCCACCTGCATCTTTCTACTTTGACTTCTCCATTATTAATTGAACAAATTGCAAAAGATTCAGCAACACAGATGTCCAAAATACTGTGTAATTGCGCGATGAAAAGAGACTACTTTTAGCCGCAAGTGTTGCTGGGCTAACATGTCTCCTCCAACCAATAACGTCACAAACACGCTGTTATGTCTTCGAGGACGCATGGCTGTGATTTTTGTGTTCCTTAGCGACGCAGCAAGCAAGCAGGAGCAGCGTGGAGGTAGGATGAAGTTATTTCAATGTATTTCAAGCAATATAAAAAAATACAAACTGAGGACGCTAACCAGCGTGGAGCTAAGCAAAACCAAAATGTCCCCAAGGGTGAAAAAACGAAGAAGGCTAGACTCTACAAAGGAAACTAGATGCGAGGAGAGAAAAAAGGAGAAAAGTAACTGTTGTCTATAGCAAACATTGACCCAGCAACTATTGCTGGGTGACAGCACACTATAAAGGGAGGTGATGAACCAAAACACCTGGTGGGAACAGTAATTGCAAAACTGAGACAGGTGAGGAGAATTAGTGCCCATAGAAACAGACAGTAACCAGGGAAAGAGGGTGCACCCAGGAAACAGACTAACACAGAAAAACTACCAAACATAAATCATGCCACACGCGTCATCATACGCGTCATCATTCCGCAACGTTTTCAATAGGAAACTGCAGGAAATTTAAAATTGTGATTTAGTAAACTAAACCGGCCGTATAGGCATGTGTTGCAATGTTAATATTTCATCATTGATATAGAAACTATCAGACAGCCTGGTCGGTAGTACTGGGTTTCAGTAGGCCTTTAAGTGCAATACAGGATTGTCATCTTCGGTGAGGGATGTTTTAAATAAACTCTATCGTTTGTTTTAAAGCTCAAATACCTCTACTTTATTATCCAGTAGAGTTACTTGTTTTTTTTCCGTCTTCCTATCCATGCTGTTTCTGCTTGTATCGCTGTGTGTGTGCGCCCTGACAAACCTGCGCCCCCCACTCGGCAGTGTCACCGCCGCACGGTAGCTTGCGGGTGAAAAAAAATAGTAAAGGCATTCAAAGACATTATAGTAAATTTTTTAGGTCATTAGTACTACAATACTTAAGTGCTGGTATACTGTACAACCCTATCTGTGTATGAAATCAATTAGTATTTTTCTACGTATTTTGTGATGTATTACCTCCTTGGAACTAAAACGACAACTCACAATTTTATTGTATTTTTTAAATTTTCATGTTCAATTTTCATTGTAGTATCTTCTTGCAATTAATGCATCGCATGTACAAAAGTATGGTTTGCTTATGTAACTTTAGTTTCGGCACCTTTTCTGCATGGGTGCAGTCTACCATCCCTGGCATGTGCCTGGCGCACTGTCATTATTTGACCCATGCTTGTGCATTTCTCTTTTTGATTGTTGGCTCATGATTCTTCTTCACTCCCCTCGCTGTCATCTGCAGCTGCACTCCCCTGAAATTGTTGACCAGTTCTCTGTAGCTCAGCAGGGGCCTACTATAACTAGACTTGAGCAGATTTCACATTAAGAATAGATGTACATCCGAATTCAGAAAAAAAACGTACGTGAGTAAAAATTCAGATGTATGGAAGTGTGAACCCACACAGATCCAAGCACATTTCTTTGTTACATTGCAATCAACGTGGAATTGATTGCCCGTACACATATTGGAATTAGCTATCTGTGCATTGTGGCCAATCACAAGTCAGTATGAGGTGTTTGTTTCTTGTGTTTGGATGGATTGCCAGCAGGTTGAAATTGTTGTCTACTTCAGGAACTGTAGGCTGAAATAAAAATGAAATGGTCAGGCTTCAGGAAAAAAGTGAGGAAAACAATGGATGTACATCGCCAATATAGACGAGTGTTTAAAAGGATATAGTCGCTGCAACTGGATATGGGCGAGTTGTCCCTTTTTTTCCTCACCCCTGTGTCGCCCCTGCCCCCCTCAAGCACAGGGCTCAGTGCCTGCGGACGAAAAGATGTAATCTTGCAATCTTTTAAATGTAAACGTGCTAGCACATCACAAAGGATACAAAAGACTTTAAATATTTTTTTGGATTACTCAAGTTATTATTAAAACACAGGAGAGCTTCTCGCAGTAGCAGCCATAGAAGTGAAGTCTTCTCCGGTCTCTGAGGTGCCAGTGTGTGGCAACCGCCAGTTTCTGCTGCTGCCCGCTAGAGTCACAGAAACACAGTGACAAAATGATCGCCTATACGAATTAGTAGACGTCCTCAGAAATATGAATATTAAACCCTAAATGCATTGGTGAAAAAATATATATTGTGTCCTTGCCTCATTTTTTTTTTTTTTACATTGTTTAAGTGAAATCCTGGCATAGGCCAAATGACTACCTCTGTGTGTTGCCAAAGTATCCACAGCCTGTCAGGCACAAATTTAGCGTGAGGCAACGCACATTTCCACGTCAACATCTGTCTTGATACATCTCGTATTTGCTGTGAACGAGGACGTACGCCAGGTTTTTGTACGATAGCAAGCTTGTTACGTAAGGCCTCAGGTTATTTGCCAAATAGAGTTTGAAGTCCAGGATCCGCTAGGTGTTCTTTTGCAGTTAGGTTAAACACAAGGCTTTTACTGGATCCAGGAATTTGTAACGGCAACATCACAGAAATAGGAAGTCACGCGCAAGTGCTATATCATGTGTCTGCTTGTCATGCGATTTGTGAAATGGTAAATTGATTATACTTGTATAGCGCGTTTCTACCTTGAAGGCACTCAAAGCAGTTTGACACTATCTGCACACTGATAGCGGGTTCTGCCATGCAAGGCCCTAACCACGACCCATCAGGAGCAAGGGTGAAGTCTTGCTCATGAACACAAGGGACGTGACTAGGATTGCGGAGCTCAGTGTGCAGTCACAGAGCTCCACACCAACCTGCTATGACTGTAGGTCTTCTCACCATGGCCGGCTCTACGAGGGGGCAGCGCCCCCTTAAGTAAATGTCTTGCCCCCTCAAATCAAAATTTGAGAAAGCAAATTTGAATAAACTCACAAAATTACTACATTACAAGTTGACAAAATTATCTGCACTAGCGGAAAAATCCGCCGAAAAAGGGACACACACGATATAGTAGTGTCGGCTTCCCTCTCATCCCTCCCTCCGCTGTGCGTGTATTCACCATTCCACAGGCTGCGCAGCAGACACACACCCGCACACACCCCTCAGCCCTCAGTAAACATCCAATCACTGTTGCAGTATGAAAGTAAAAGAAAAGGAAAAGTTGTCTACATTTATCATATACTTGTTAGGAAGGGTGTATTTGTGTAGTCTTCTGTCATAAACACGTTTATCGTCGCGGACTTTCGGTGGTACGGAGTTCCTTTTTTTTTTTTTTTTTTTACAACATGACGAGAGCATTGACAGCGGAAGCTCTGAGCAGCAGTGGTTTGGAAGGCAGAGAGCCTCCACTGTCCCTGTAACAAGCTACAAGTCATTGATGCTGTTAATGACTGTAAAAATTAAACAAGGTTAGCAGTCCTCCTCTGCTGTCCTCTGTTCAGAGCGGAGTCCCTAGCAACGGCCCGTTTTACTTAGCAACGGTCTGGCAATCGACTGCTGGAATTCTTTTTCTGTTGTTTTTCTTGTAATTCTACATAGTCAACCTTTAATGTTTCAATCTACATTTTGTAAGGAACAAATTATAAGTTTCATTTGATATGACCAAGACACCTAAAAACAAAAACAGAGCCGTTTTCATCAATTTACAAGCAAGTGGGCAACACGCATACATTGGAGTGAATGAATTTTGTGCCCAGATGAGTGCCCACGTCCACTGCATGTGACAAACTGAAGACAAGTGACCTGTGTCTGACAGACCCCTACGTAAAGCCCCGCCCCAGGCTGTAGTCCTGCACTGTTGTTGTTTTTCTTCATGTAATCACAGCGGGTTTTTTCTGTTGTTGTTCAGGCTTACTTATTTTCTGGTCCAGCTTCCAGCAGCTCACAAAGAGAAAGTTAATGCTCTGTAATGCATCCATTTTTCAGAGCATTTAAAAAGTGTAGTCCTGCTCCTGCATGTAGTAGTAGCAATGACGCTACTGCTAGTACATCAGGGACAGCAGATAGCAATACTGCACCTTTAGCACCAGCAAGCACTGTTTCTCCTGCACCAGCTCCCTCCGTCCCCCCAACAAGCACTCTCCCATAGCAGCCTGCTCAGCTACCCAGTGACTTAAATGGCAACACACCATCTCAGCCAATACAGGGTGGCTACACAAAGCGTGCATTTGGTACAACATTAAGATCATTCAATCCTGCCTGGTACCGCACACGACCATGGCTAGAGTATTCTGTTGTGCGAGACGCCTGCTTCTGTTTCCCCTGTCGGAAATATGGCAGCGCTGTTATTGTTCCCCCCCCCCCTGAGGGATTGCCACCTTATTGTGGTCAGGGGGTTTGCGTGCCTTAGTGACCGTAAGAGCTATACCAGCAGGAGCTTAGTCTTCAGGTGGGACACCCAAGTTGGACAGGTCTGAAGGTAGAGGCCTGACAAAGTGCAATCCACTACTCCAGGATGGGGTTGGACACATAGCTAAAGACCCACTTCAATGAAGAAAGCATCGTTACTATAAGCACAGAAAAAAAAGTGCTGGAGCATGATGTGTACACATGATGCCCCCGTCACATTTCTGACTGCCCCCTCATATAAGCATGCCTTGAACCGCCCCTGCTTCTCACCTGGGCTTGGATTTAGTCTTTCTTTGACCACCGAGTGCAGACATTTAGAAGAGTGTTCCCATTTCCAGTTGATGCAATCAGAACTGTCATACCAGTTGGAATTGACAATTAAGACTCTCCTAACAATCATCACTAATCCTCGCCTCCATTGCTTTTCATCCCGCATCAAACGTGGATTGGGGCCAAATTTTTTTGTTATGGATAAAGTTGCTTAAGGTTCCTTGACCATCCATTTATCCATGAAGTTAATTTATGTTAAATAGTGGTCTAAGTACCGGTGGCTTTTTGTGGGAACAGTTTCAACCCTGCGTAGGACTGCTGCTGCCCAAAATGTCCAACCTTTTGATCCACAAATGTGTCTCTCCCTTGATAAACGGTACTTCAAATTCCCGCATTAGACCACCTGGAGAAACAAGGATAAGTACCTTAATGCTGGTAGAGTATGGTTTGTTAGCATAAAATATGCTTGATAGCACAACAGTCAAATAAAAGGGGTCATCGTTGCTGACGTTTTTTGCTTTTGGCTGGGTAAGGCAGGTCGGTAGACAGATTACAGTATTTGTAATCTGTCTACCGACATAATATAACGAACTGTACGGTTTTATTCTCTTGCTTCTGCCTGACTACTGACTCACTAAGATGGGACGTAAATAACTTCTAACAAAACGTTCATTAAAGGTCATATTATGATTTTCTTTTCTACATTTAAAACACATAAGTAATCGAAAACAGATTAAAACACATTTTTTTACATCCCGTTTTTAAACTGCTTTCTGACCGTCTCTCAAGCATGTGCCTTTTTGTGGGCGGTCTTATTTACGTGGTTCTATTTGGACTGGGTCTTCTCCTAGTTATCTGTGTAGTAGTTTTTAGACCTTTCATAGCTAGTCTACTAACCAACATAGATTTAACTATATAAATATACGCTAATTTGTATTAGAAATGGCAACAGCGGAAGGATGCATGTGCGTGTACCAGCCTGTCTGCCCCACAAGAGTATGGCTAAAAAGGAGCTTAAACACTACAGCCAGGACTACAATAGCGAACTCGACTAAGCTCTCTGGGTAGTACTTTTTCATATACGGAGATATCCGCTGATGAGACAGAGCAAATAACGTCACAGGACAACCTAAATTCTAAACTGCTCGTTTGGAGGAAGTGTGGAGAATGGCCAGATTGTTTTATAGTTATCCCTGCAGTGCCTCTGCGGTATGATTTCAAATTTTTGGAATTTATGGGAATCCCGATGATAATCCCAATACACATAAACAGGTACCATCAGGTTACAAAAGTTGGTATTTGCTTAATAAGGCCCCTTTTTAAATAAAATATAAAAGCTCTTAAAATACTTACTTTATTTAACCATGTATTGCAGTGTGCCATAGTTGCAAAGGACATTAAAAAACACTGATACCGTCTTATGCCCGAGAGGAAGGTGAAATAGGCTCTAGCAACCCCCGCGACCCAAAAAGGGACAAGCGGTAGAAAATGGATGGATGGATATTAAATTGATAAAATCACAATATGATGCAATTTTATTTCAGAAAAATAGGCCTTAAAACATTGCAACTTCTGACCGAAGTCTGTCTCATACAAGCAGTGAACTGTTTTTTTTTGTTTTTTAAGACAAACTGAACAGTCCAGTTGCGATTGATTGATTGCCCTGAGAATACAATGACCTGGATGAATGAGAACAGCCATAGACTTTGCAACTTTTGCACAAACTTTTAAAAAACTGCTACCACAATCCTTGAAAAAAAATAGCTCAAATTCCTGGAGGGACTGATTGCTGGAAAAGAGACTCAAGGTATTTGGAGGTCACAGAATTTTTTTGTTTTTTTCCCCAGTATCGCAGAGCAGCCAGAGCCCGGTGAGCGCATGGTCCAGGTGGTCAAATGGTACCTCTCTGCCTTCCATGCGGGAAGGAAAGGCTCTGTGGCCAAGAAGCCCTACAACCCCATATTGGGAGAGGTCTTCTTCTGCCATTGGGATTTGCCTTGCAAGACTGACGAGCCGCCAACACACATTGTGAGATTACCCCCACCACTACCAACTATAATTATTTTAATGGTTTGTTGTTAGTCATGTTCTTCTCCTCCTCTGCAGGACACACAATCAGAAGGTCCTGTCCCATGGTCTTCAGCAAACAGTATCAGTTTTGTGGCAGAGCAGGTTTCTCATCACCCACCTAGTGAGTGACCTTCGTCTCTAGCTAATTACATGATGCTGGTTCACCGGCCCAAGAAATTTGTCCGGCGTTCATGACTGTAATTCACCTGCTGTCTCATTTACACACACACGGCTTGGACAAGCACACACACAAAAAAGCAGTCCCGGAGAAGCAACTAACAATTTGCAGTCATGTTGTTGACACTATAGGCAAAACTCAGTGATAGCCAACTTTAGTAGCTAATATTGCTCTCCTAGCTTACAACACACAAAGTTATTGTGTGTGTTACGTATGCTTTAAATTTCTATTACTGTGTGCGAAAAGCCCGAAGAATATGGAGGACATAATACCGAAAACTGGAACATTAGCATTCTTCTATAGGAAGCTATGTGATGGTAACTAATAGCCTCTTTTAATATTAAAACAACGCTCACAGGAGCCCACTTCTTGTGCCTATTCGTATTACATTCTTCACATTCCTTGTTTGTTCATTTTTGAGTAGGTGCTGTGAGAAAGCAATTATAGACCAGTATCTCTCCTATCTCAATTTTCAAAAGTGCCTGAAAAACTGTTTGTTAATAAATTAGACTGCTTTATTGAAAAACAAATTATTAAATGAAAATCAATATGGATTGCGATCAAATAGGTCTACGAGCTTGGCCATCATGAACATTATTGAAGAGATTACAACTGCATTTTATCAAAATAAATACACAATAGGTTCATTGATTTAAAGAAGGCATTTGACAGTATAGATCATCAAATTCTCATTTCTAAATTATATACTTATGGAGTTAGAGGAGTTGCACTGGACTGGTTAACCGGCTATTAACAACAACGACAGCAATATGTTGAGATAGATGATACCGTAATAGGTCAGAATGTATGAATTATGAATGTGGAATTCCACAAGGTTCGATTTTAGGATCCAAACTTTTTATTTTATATATAAAATAAATTTTACAGTACGTATTATTCGCAGACGATACAAGTTGATACTTTTCAGGAGATGACTTGAAAATCTTAGCCGATAATATTGAAGAGAAAATGGTTATACTAAAATTGTGGTTTGATGTAAATAAATTATCTTTAAACTTGGAAAAGACCAAATGTATGGTATTCAGTAATAAAAGAAAGATAGATGTTAGTTTATCCATAAACAATATGAAAATTGAGAAGGTGTCTGAAATCTGATTTCTTGGGTCATCTTAGATGAAAAGTTGACATGGGAAGCTCATATATTGCATGTGAAAAATAAGGTATCTAAAAGCTTATTTATTTTTGAACAAGGTTGAATACAGTTTCCCGTATAATACAATGACAATGTCATATTGATCAATTATTCTACCTTATTTCAATTATTGTGCAAAAATATGAGGAAATACATACAGCAACATAATGCCTTTATTTCTTTCACAGAAAAGAGCAATCCGTATCAATTTTACAGTGGTATATAGAGACCATACTAATCCACTCATTAGGGCAGGATTATTAAAACTAAAATTTATTGTAGAATTGGATACTCTATTAGTGATGTTCAAAGCTAAAAATAAAGTTCTTCCGAAGGACTAGCAAAAGTTATGTGTTCACGTCTGAAGATGAGAACCACAGAAGGCTGTATGATTTTAAACATCGAAGAATGCGAACAAATCTGAAAGAAATGTGCTTGTCTGTTGCTGGTGTGAAAGCATTGAATTCTCTAAACACAGACTTAAAAAGTTGCAAGGATATCTTTGAATTTAAAAAGAGTTAAAAAAAAGAGACAACTGGAATTATATCAAACTAATTTTTGATTTTGATTTGGACGTGTCATTGTTAAAATGCTTAAACGAAAATTACAAAGTATGTTGGAGTTCGGGTGTTGGTGGAGGGGACAGTTATAAAGTAATTAAAATAATTTGTGTCAAAAAGGGGACAGATAAATATAAGAATAGTATTCTTTCATCTGCTCCTTTCTGATCATGGAAATGTATAAGAAGCAAAAACAATGAAAGTGTCAACTGTACATGGCTTGTATATATGCATTTTCATGAAAGGAATAAGAAGAAATGATGATGAAAGCAAAACATGCATAGTTATTGGTTGTTTTCTAAAACCCCTTTTTTTATTTTTTTATTGTGTAGGCGCCCCACATAAGTGCTTTTTCTGTTTTCTCTTTCTGCAGTTTCTGCATTCTACGCAGAATGTTCAAGTAAGAAGATCCAGTTCAATGCTCACATCTGGACCAAGTCTAAATTCCTGGGCATGTCCATAGGTGTTTATAATATTGGCCAAGGTATGCTAATTCTGCATTCTTAATGCCCATGTTTCTCTTTTGGCTTCATGTTGTTGTTGTGCTAATTCATTACATTCTCCATGCAGGCTGCGTGTCATGTTTAGAACATGATGAACATTATATCCTCAACTTCCCTAACGGATATGGCAGGTGCGTATCACTCTCCACAGCCATATCATCAATGCAGGTTTGACTGACCTTTGTCGATCTGTGCAGGTCCATTCTGACTGTGCCCTGGGTGGAGTTAGGTGGCGAGTGCAACATTTCATGCTCCAAAACGGGCTACAGTGCAAACATTGTGTTCCACACAAAACCGTTCTACGGAGGCAAGAAGCACAGAATCACAGCTGAGATTTTGTAAGGAGACTACTCAAATATTTATTGCCTATGAAAAAAAAGAAGCTCTCTGGCGTTTTTAATGACCATGATATTCTTTATTTTGCAGTGCACCGAATGATAAGAAGTCTTTCTGCTCTATTGAAGGCGAATGGAATGGAGTGATGTATGCCAAGTGGGCCACTGGAGTGAGTTCTCGCTCAAGCTTTAAAATACATTAAGTATGTGACTGCTCAGAGAGGACAAGTCAAGTATTCACACTTACACTAATATGTGTCATAAGAATTACACACTGCACACTTGAAACTCCAAGACAACAACCTCTTTGAAAACAATATCTGATTGGAATGAACATGTACCGTATTTTTCGGATTATAAATCGCTCCGGATTATAAATCGCACCTGCCGAAAATGCACAATAAAGAAAGAAAAAAACATATACGTCGCACTGGAGTTTAAGTCACATTTTTGGGGGAAATTTATTTGATAAAAACCAACACCAAGAATAGACATTTGAAAGGCAATTTAAAACAAATGAAGAATAGTGAACAACAGGCTGATTAAGTGGGCGTTATATGACGCACAAATAACCAACTGAGAAGGTGCCTGGTATGTTAACGCAACACAAATCATGGCAAGAGTCATTCAAATAACTATAACATATAGAACATGCTATACGTTTACCAAACAATCTTTTCACTCCCGATGATTAAATCCAATGAGATTTTCTTTCTCGGTGTCGCCTTTGGTATGCGCCCCGCTAGCGTCCGTTCTTTCTGCTGCTCGATTGCTGTTCTCTGCAGCATATTTCTCGATGTCCATCTTGTAATCTGCAGTATATGATTTCCTTTTTGGTGCCATTTTATTTCAGTCCTCCTAAGTTTTCATAAGTTACTGCCAATGTTGATGTAATCCATTTTAATACCTCCGGCAGTAGCGTATAGCATATAGCAAGCAGTTAGCATACCATGATCCAGAATGCATTTCTGCCATGACCCGCCCCCACCGAATTCTTATTGCTGATATGTGTGTGACGATTGCGGACATTTTCTTCGTAGCTCAGGCGAATTCAATAAATAATAATATTTAATATTTTACGGTAATGTATTAATAATTTCCCACATAAGTCGCTCCGAAGTATACAGGACTGTCTCAGAAAATTTGAATATTGTGATAAAGTCCTTTATTTTCTGTAATGCAACTAAAAACATGAAAATGTCATACATTCTGGATTCATTACACATCAACTGAAATATTGCAAGCCTTTTATTATTTTAATATTGCTGATTATGGGATACAGCTTAAGAAAACTCAAAAATCCTATCTCAAAAAATTTGAGTATTTCCTCAGAACAAAGAAAAAAAAAAGATTTATAACAGCAAAACAAAATCAAACATTTGAAAATGTCACAATAATGCACTCAGTACTTGGTTGGGAATCCTTTTGCACGGATTATTGCATCAATGCGGCGTGGCATGGACGTAATCGGCCTGTGGCATTGCTGAGGTGTTATGGATGCCCAGGATGCTTCAATAGCGGCCTTTAGCTCATTTGCATTATCGGGCCTGGTGTTTTTCAGCTTATTCTTCACAATAACCCACAAATTCTCTGAGGTTCAGGTCAGGGGAGTTGGCAGGCCAATGGAGGACAGTAATGCCATGGTCAGTACACCAGTTACTGGTGGTTTTGGCATTGTGGACAAGTGCCAGATCATGCTGGAAAATGAAATCATCATCTCCATAGAGCTTTTCAACAGATACAGCTTCTATAGCCATATTCCCATGGTCAAGCCACTCCTGAACTCTAGACAACGGAAGTTCCCTCAGTCAGCAATGGTTTGGGGAGCCATGTCAGCTGCTGGTTTTTGGTCCACTGTGTTTCATCAAGTCCAGAGTCAATGCAGCTGTGTACATGATTCCATCTGTCGTAAAGCTCAATGGAGAAGTCCCAGATCCGAGAGTCAGGTTAACATTTTGGTGCATTATTAAATAACCCATCAACATTTATGTCATTCATGGTCCAATTCATTTTAAGGATCTAGTAGGACGTTTAATTGGTCAAACCTAAATCAAATGTAACTTTATTGGGTGTAATGGAAAATGTAATCGCAAGTAAGAGACAAAAGATATTTAGGGAAAGTAAATAAAAAATGACTTTTTCTTTCATTATGATCATGATTTCTAGTTATGTTAGATCAGCAGAGAATACCTTGCTGGCCTTAACGACTCACCACTGGCTGTATTCGCATTAATTGAGCAGATTCATCATTACTGCATCCTTGTAACATTTAACATTTAGCAGTATGCAGCCTCTCAGGATGAAATGTCAAAATTTACCACAGCCTGTCGTGCTTCTATTCTTTGAAACGTTGGCTCGCCGGCAGCGAATCTAAGCATTTGCACACAATTTTGCGACTTCTCTGCAAATTTTAATCCTTGTATATCAACTGTATTGTAGGAGAACACAGCATTTATCGACACAAAGAGAATGGACATCATTAAGAAGAAAGTGAGGAAGCTGGAAGACCAGCTGGCGTACGAGTCTCGAAGGTGTGTCATTAAAACTGTTTAGTAATCTTACGTATCGTTTGTATTTGAAACCCAACTGATAACTTCAACCTTTCCCACCCACTTTGCAGATTGTGGAGAGATGTGACGCTGAACCTAAAGCTCAAAGACATCGACTCTGCAACAGAAGCCAAACACCGGCTGGAGGAGAAGCAGAGAGTGGAAGCCAGAGAGAGGAAGGAGAATGAGCAGCAGTGGGAGACCCGGGTGAGGCTAGCGGTCGTATATTCACCTCCCGCAGTTAAAGTTTGAATATTTTCTCCCTAAATGTTTTGAACTCCTGTTTTCATGTCCAATCACGTTCAATACTTGCCACCATGAAACTTTTAGACGTGTTGCTGTTAAAGCGATAAAATTCAATCATGGACTACCAGACATGCAAAAGGATTAAAACTCAGTTTATCTTTTAACATACAGTGTACAACCTAAAATGTGCTTTTCCTGCTACTAACTGTCAAGGCAAACTTCCTTTCGCTAGCATTCCTGGAAAGCATCCCAACTAGGGCTGCAACTAACAACTACTTTGATAGCTGACTAGTCAACGATTATCTTCATGTTTAGTCGACAAATCTGATTATAAATGATAAATGGGTTGTACTTGTATAGCGCTTTTCTACCTTCAAGGTACTCAAAGCGCTTTGACACTACTTCCACATTTACCCATTCACACACACATTCACACACTGATGGAGGGAGCTGCCATGCAAGCCGCCAACCAGCACCCATCAGGAGCAAGGGTGAAGTGTCATGCTCAGGACACAACGGACGTGACGATGTTGGTACTAGGTGGGAATTGAACCAGGGACCCTCGGGTTGCGCACGGCCACTCTCCCACTGCGCAACACCGTTATAAAGCATGAAACTATTTAATGGCTGTAATTTAACCATGTGCTTTTAAATTCAGCTTAAGATATTCTGGCATGTCTTAACCAACAAAGATGACAAATTCATTCAGAAATATTTGTTTATACAGTTACTCTGCCGCTCATTAGGCTGTTACAAAAACCAAAATAAATAGTAAGCCATTGTCTATTTAAAAACGAGGAGAGGCCCAGTGCTGCCAAAAACTAAATATATTTGTTTATGAAAAAAAAAAGACAGCAACAATAAAAACACACCAAAGCAATCCAATTTCCTCAAAAAGAAACAAGTGTTACCATATTTTTTTTCATATTTTAGTTTTTAAAAAATCTACTAATAAAATGCATAAGAAATGGTGTAATAATAGTATTCACTGTTAGAAGCGGCCCTCTGGGGTCAAACATAACTGTGACGTGGCCCTCAGTGAAAACAACAACACCTCTGTAATAGACTATTATTTCTGCTAATTCTATCTTTCTAACCGATTGTATATTTGTTTTATGATATCGACGCCACGGTGCCAAATGTTCGTGTGTATGTCTGTGAGTGACCTTTGTTATTGTGCCAGCACTGCTTCACACTTAAGTTCTCGGCGAACTTAAAAAAAAAACTTGGATAAAGAAACTTTCATAAGGTGTAGCTGGCGGAAAATTATAGTTAAATCAATTTTTCACACGACTTGGTCTCTTACTTGTTTGCTAGCTAGCAAGGTAACAGAGTAAGTATTTTACCGAGTTGAGATCGACTGACATAATGCAGCTGATTGTTCCCGTGTCACAGAAGTACTGCAATAAAAAGCCTGGTCCATTTTGCAAATCAAGTAAGGTATTTATGTCTTTAACAAGATTAGGGTGAAATGTTCCCATACTTTACATGTTTTCACCTGTGATGTTGTGGCGAGTGGCCGCCCTGACTCGTTACCGTCCGGAAAAACAATTAATGACAACGCAGACTATTTGTTGACAGTTTCAACAAATCCATTTGTCCCCAGGCCCAACAACATTTTTATCTTCATCAAATATAAAAAACAGTGTACCCCTGTAACGACGCATTATGTAATTATGTATTTCATTTTCACCTCGTTATGTAATTCCGTAATAGTCTACCACAAACAAACATTGGCAGATTTTCTAATTTGTTAGAAATTGCAAAATTTGTTCCAGAATGAGGGTGCTGGACTTTTTTTTAAATAAAATTTAACAATTTATCACTGCCATTTTTAGTTTTTTTTTTTTAGATGTGATGAAAATCTAAATATTTCATTCAAATATATATATATATATATATATATATATATATATATATATATAGTACAGCCCAAACGTTTGAACACACCTCATTTCGCTGCGTTTCCTTAATTTATTTACATTGTAGATGGTCACAGAAGGCATCAAAACTAGAAGTGAAAACCATTTCAGGTGACTATCTTTTGAAGCTCATGGAGAGAATGCCAAGAGTGTGCAAAGCAGTAATCAGAGCAAAGGGTGGCTATTTTGAAGAAACTAGAATATAAAACATGTTTTCAGTTATTTTGCCTTTTTTTTTGTTGAGTACATAACTCCACCTGTTCATTCATAGTTTTGATGCCTTCAGTCACAATCTACAATGTAAATAGTCAGGAAAACTCATTGAATGAGAAGGTGTACTGTATAAAACATATTAAAATGCCATGAGAGAAACACGTGTGTGACATCCAGTATAATAATGTTCTCTGTGTGTCTGCAGCTATTCCACGAGGATGGGGAGTGTTGGGTGTATGACGAGCCGCTCTTAAAGAGACTAGCCTCTCCAAGGCAGTGAATGGAGTGACACACAATACAAACACACATGCATTAGGTATCGTACACATTGTAGAGTCTTCATAAGAACTCTTTTGCAACTTTCTTCTCCAAGCCTTCTACTGACTGACGGCAGAGGGCTTTCTGTACACAGCTTTGCATTCGACTGTAAAAACAACGGCAATGAATGATATTAAATGAAAAGCAGCTAAATATCTTCCAAGGTGATTTAGTAACTCCTTCAAGCGGGTGCCCTCTGGTTGTGATTTTGGCCTCTGCGTTCCAACTGAGGCCACTTCCTTCATAGGTTTTTGTAAAGTGTTGACATCGAACAATAATCTTAACACATATAAAACAAAGCTTGGCATCTCAGGGAATCTGGTGACTGAAGAAAGCAAGCCGCAGCCCCCTCAAAATGTCAGACAGCCTTAAAACCTTAACTCGGTGGGGAAGGACATTCTATGCTTGCCCGCATTTCGTTATATAGCTTGTTTATATATAAATATAGATATATGTATGAGACATATAATATTATTTTTATTTTATTTTATTAACTTTATTTTTCCTGACAATAGTGTAAAATACTAGCGCATATTGAAATGTCCCATCTTAAGGTACCAATCATGTTTGCTGTTCTGCTCCCATTTCAATTTAGGTGTCATTGTCTCCGGTGTAATCTTGCACAGTAAAGCCCCACAGGAGCCATATAGCAACCAATGGTATATAATATGCAATCTAGTGGTAATCAACAATGTTTGGGAGAAGAGGCTTAAGAGACTTTGATGTGCACACAGAACAAACAATGTTTTTGTCATCTGGAAGTATTTGACTGTATGAACAAAAGACTGTTTGTGGATTTGTTGTTCTTTTTCCAGACCACTTGCCCATGTCGAGGATATTTTCTTCACGATGAATTGATCGCCTTGCTCGGGGAAGGAGGAGGGTGCGACTGACCAAAAAAAACAAAAACGGTTTTGCGAATTTTGCTGCTGTTTTTTTTATATATCGCTGCTAGTTTTCTTTTCATAAATCACGATGAGGGTGATGCTTTTCCGACGACACCTTTTTGTTTCTTCCAAAAAGTTTTTCATTTCTTTATTTTACAGTAACATAGAAGTTGGATTGAAATGCGATTGATGAGATACAATAATAAACAAATTTCACCTGACTACGCCAAAGAATATGTGCTTAAATCTGGATGTATTTGCTTCAGTATTAGGTCCCTAACATTCCTTTTAATATTAATCCAGAACTCTTAATCCCACAAACGTGTGTAGACCTTAACAGAAATGACAATACTTGAGTAATTAAATATAGATACACTTAAGAGATGTCATTGTGCTGCTGTAGCATTGCAATGTATCACTGTTCCCACATTTTATGTTACAGCCTTTTTCAAAAATGTTTGACCTCAAAATTCTACAGACAATACCCCATAAGGATAAGGTGAAAAGGTTTTGCTTGTTTTTTTAATATTGTATTTTTAGAAATCACATGTAAGTAAGTATTCACAGCCTTGACTCAATACTTTGTTGATGCACCCTCAAGTTGTTTTGAATAACTTTGGGCAGTTTTGGCTGTTCCTGTTTGCGGCACCTTTCAAGCTCCATCAACTTTGATGGGAAAAGTTGTTTTTCTTACAGGATGTCTCCGTACATTGCTGCATTCATCTTTCCTTCCGTCCTGTGTAGTCTCTCAGTTCTTTCCACTGAAAAACATCCCCAAAGCATGTTGATGCTTCCACCGCCATGCTTCACTGTAGGGATAGCATAGGAATGGTGCCTGGTTTCCTTAAAACATTCCAAAGAGTTCTGTCTTTGTCTCATGGGACCAGACAATTTTATGGATATTGGCAAACATATTACTATTGTATTACTAAAAAATGTCTCCCGCCTGGCTACCATTGTATTTTTTTTTTTAAGTAAATAAGCTTTGTGTAGGATTTTGTGGGCACTGTACGTCCTGTAGATCAGGGATGTCAAGCTCGTTTTCATTGAGGGCCACGTCGCAGCTTCTAACCGCAAATTTAAGAATTTTGCTCTGGATTTAATTATATTAAAAAAAATTAGTAGACTGTCGATTTTACAGTAAAAACTTTACATTTACAAAATGTTACTGTAAAAAAATATGTTTTCTTATAACATTTATGGTAACTATAAAAACCGTAAGTAGACTAAAAACCGTTTTAAGTAGACTGTCGATTTTACTGTAAAAACTTTACATTTACAAAATGTTAGTCAAATAGTGCTTTTTTTTTAATTTCATTTTACAGTAACTATGAAAACAGTACCACCATATTCTTTTTTACGGAAAAAGCTGGCAGTTTAGTTGCCACAATGTTACTAATAAATTTACCGGTATATTGATTTTTACAACATTATATAGTTCATGGAAAAACAGTACAAGTTCTTTTTTTATACTTAACTGCCAGTTTTTGTACTGTAAAAACAAAGGTATCGTATTTTCCATTAACAATAATACACCATTAAAAACAAGGTTTACTGTCAAAATATGGCAGCTCAGTCAGTAAAATGCTGTAAAGAACACCGTAAAATGTATTGTCATTTTTATTAATTTGATGGGTAGTTTTCTGTAAAATCATAATTGATGCAGATACTTAAAAGGTTTATTTTTATCTAGACCAAAAAAAATTGGAAAGTATAATATACAGTAATCTCCTCTCTGAGCTGCAACCTTATCGTGGTAGAGGAGTTTGCGTGTCCCAATGATCCTAGGAGCTATGTTGTCCGGGGGCATAAAGCCCCCTGGTAGGGTCTCCCAAGGCAAACAGGTTCTAGGTGAGGGATCAGACAAAGAGCAGCTCGAAGACCTTTATGAAGAAGAAAAATCATGGACCCAGATTTCCCTCGCCCGGACGCGGGTCACCGGGTCCCCCCTCTGGAGCCAGGCCCGGAGGTGGGGCACGATGGCGAGCGCCTGGTGGCCGGGCCTGTTCCCATGGGGCCCGGCCGGGCACAGCCCGAAGAGGCAACGTGGGTCACCCCTCCAATGGGCTCACCACCCATAGCAGGGTCCAAAGAGGTCGGGTGCATTGTGAGCTGGGCGTCAGCCGAAGGCAGGGCACTTGGCGGTCCGATCCTCGGCTACAGAAGCTAGCTCTTGGGACGTGGAACGTCACGTCACTGGGGGGGAAAGAGCCTGAGCTAGTGCGCGAAGCCGAGAAATTCCGGCTGGATATAGTCGGACTCACTTCGACGCACAGCAATGGCTCTGGAACCACTTCTCTCGAGAGGGATTGGACCCTCTTCCACTCTGGCGTTGCCGGCAGTGAGAGGCGACGGGCTGGGGTGGCAATTCTTGTTTCCCCCCGGCTCAAAGCCTGTACGTTGTAGTTCAACCCGGTGGACGAAAGGGTTGCCTCCCTCCGCCTTCGGGTGGGGGGACGGGTCCTAACTGTTGTTTGTGCTTATGCACCAAACAGCAGTTCAGAGTAACCACCCTTTTTGGGAACACTCGAGGGAGTACTGGAAAGTGCTCCCCCGGGTGATTCCCTTGTCCTACTGGGGGACTTCAACGCTCACGTTGGCAACGACAGTGAAACCTGGAGAGGCGTGATTGGGAAGAATGGCCGCCCGGATCTGAACCCGAGTGGTGTTTTGTTATTGAACTTTTGTGCTCGTCACGGTTTGTCCATAACAAACACCATGTTCAAACATAAGGGTGTCCATATGTGCACTTGGCACCAGGACACCCTAGGCCACAGTTCCATGATCGACTTTGTAGTTGTGTCATCGGATTTGCGGCCTCATGTTTTGGACACTCAGGCGAAGAGAGGGGGGGAGCTTTCTACCGATCACCACCTGGTGGTGAGTTGGCTGCGATGGTGGGGGAGGATGCCGGACAGACCTGGGAGGCCCAAACGCATTGTGAGGGTCTGCTGGGAACGTCTGGCAGAGTCTCCTGTCAGACAAAGTTTCAATTCCCACCTCCGGAAGAACTTTGAACATGTCACGAGGGAGGTGCTGGACATTGAGTCCGAGTGGACCATGTTCCGCACCTCTATTGTCGAGGCGGCAGATCGGAGCTGTGGCCGCAAGGTAGTTGGTGCCTGTCGGGGCGGCAATCCTAAAACCCCTTGGTGGACACCAGCGGTGAGGGATGCCGTCAAGCTGAAGAAGGAGTCCTATCGGGTCCTTTTGGCTCATAGGACTCCGGAGGCAGTGGACAGGTACCGACAGGCCAAGCGGTGTGCAGCTTCAGCGGTCGCGGAGGCAAAAACTCGGACATGGGAGGAGTTCGGGGGAGCCATGGAAAACAACTTCCGGACGGCTTCGAAGCGATTCTGGACCACCGTCCGCCGCCTCAGGAAGGGGAAGCAGTGCACTATCAACACCGTGTATGGTGCGGATGGTGTTCTGCTGACCTCAACTGCGGATGTTGTGGATAGGTGGAAGGAATACCTCGAAGACCTCCTCAATCCCACCAACACGTCTTCCTATGAGGAAGCAGTGCCTGGGGAATCTGTGGTGGACTCTCCTATTTCTGGGGCTGAGGTAGTTAAAAAGCTCCTCGGTGGCAAGGCCCCAGGGGTGGATGAGGTCCGCCCGGAGTTCCTTAAGGCTCTGGATGCTGTGGGGCTGTCTTGGTTGACAAGACTTTGCAGCATCGGGTGGACATCGGGGGCAGTACCTCTGGATTGGCAGACCGGGGTGGTGGTTCCTCTCTTTAAGAAGGGGGACCGGAGGGTGTGTTCCAACTATCGTGGGATCACACTCCTCAGCCTTCCCGGTAAGGTTTATTCAGGTGTACTGGAGAGGAGGCTACGTCGGATAGTCGAACCTCGGATTCAGGAGGAACAGTGTGGTTTTCGTCCTGGTCGTGGAACTGTGGACCAGCTCTATACTCTCGGCAGGGTTCTTGAGGGTGCACGGGAGTTTGCCCAACCAGTCTACATGTGCTCGGGAAGTCCTGTGGGGAGTGCTCAGAGAGTATGGGGTATCGGACTGTCTTATTGTGGCGGTCCGTTCCCTGTACGATCAGTGTCAGAGCTTGGTCCGCATTGCCGGCAGTAAGTCGAACACATTTCCAGTGAGGGTTGGACTCCGCCAAGGCTGTCCTTTGTCACCGATTCTGTTCATAACTTTTATGGACAGAATTTATGGACACGATTTCAATAGTACTTCCCATTGTGTTGCTGTTGATATTTTTACCTCAAAACATGTACTATCAAAGTATCAACATTTTGATTTGAAAATCAATTTTAGAGCATTAAGATCTGGCACTCCTTTTATTGATATTCAAGTATCATTCCGCACATCTTAACTAGTCTGAAGTTGCCAAGTACTCATGTATGGACGACCCACCTCCGGCTACACGATCACCTGGCCGCCGCAGCTACATCCATCCTACTGGTCTCTTTTTGATGACAAGGTAATTCCCCTGCAATCAAAGTCACTTGTACCTTGATGTGTCATTTTCTGTTAGAATTGCTTTGTATACATATATTTATAAAGTACGAAATTACATAGCGTCACAGTCAGCATCACGTGTACCGCCACATGCTAGCTAGCTAAGTTTTCGTCATTTTTGTCAGCGTGATTATAAAAAAAAGATATTAACTTGCAACATATGTGCTACGACTTGCAGCAATGTGCTTGCGTATGTTAGACACATGCAAAGTCATAGTTTTATGCCCAATGCATCGTTTAAGTGTGCTTTCCCTGAATGAGTATAGCTGTATTTGAGAAAAAACCCTATGAACCATAATGCTTAGTCTACCCTTCCTGTGGATGAAGATGTGGAGTTGACTGTTCATATCATCCAGCTGTTGATGGCCTATTTTGATGAAAGAAGAGGTGCACTGATACTTCTTGCAGATGTAAGTTTAGCACTATGCATTCTTGAATTTTAATTAAATGATGCTCCAAACTGCCATGTTATATTTTGTCACAAGTCATCACGGTGACCTATTTTTTCTACAGATGTCTGCCACTGCAGGCGATGTGGAGCGGACACTGACCCTCCTGATCAGTCCACGACTGACACTGCTAGGTAAGTGTCTCATGGAGCGCAGAACATAAGTCTGTTTGTCCTAAATATATTTATACTATGCTCTCCTGCAGATGTATTTGTATGATTGTTGTTTTTGTCATTTCGAACATTGGAAAGTAATGATTTGCAGCAGTACACCTTAGAACTGTGGTTCTTAACCTTTTTTCAGTGATGTGATTTTTTTTTTAATTCAAGTACCCCCTAATCAGAGCAAAGCATTTTTGGTTGAAAAAAAGAGATAAAGAAGTAAAATACAGCACTATGTCATCACTTTCTGATTTATTAAATTGTATAACAGTGCAAAATATTGCTAATTTGTAGTGTTCTTTCTTGAACTATTTGGAAAAAAAAGATATAGAAAAAACTGAACACTTGATGAAAAATAAACAAGTGATTCAATTATAAATAAAGATTTGTACACATAGAAGTAGTCATCAACTTAAAGTCCCCTCTTTGGGGATTGTAATAGAGATCCATCTGGATTCATCAACTTCATTCTAAACATTTCTTCACAAAAAAATAATATTTTAAACATAAACAATATTTATGGAACATGTCCACACAAAAAAATCTAGCTGTCAACACTGAATATTGCATTGTTGCATTTATTTTCACAGTTTATGAACTTACATTCATATTTTGTTGAATTATTATTCAATAAATATATTTATAAACGATTATTGAATTGTTGCTATTTCTAGAATGTTTTTTTAAGAAATCTCACATACCTCTTGGCATACCTTCAAGTACCCCCAGGTGTACACGTACCCCCATTTGAGAACCACTGCCTTAGAACAGTGGTTCTCAAATGGGGGTGCGCTTACCCCTCGGGGTACTTGAAGGTATGCCAAAGGGTATGTGAGATTTTTCTTTAAATATTTTAAAAATAGCAACAATTCAAAAATCCTTTATAAATATATTTATTGAATAATCCATCCATCCATTTCCTACCGCTTATTCCCTTTGGGATCTCGGGGGGTGCTGGTGCCTAGCTCAGCTACAATCGGGCGGAAGGCAGGTACACCCTGGACAAGTCGCCACCTCATCGCAGTATTTATTGAACAATACTTCAACAAAATATGAATGTAAGTTCATAAACTGAGAAAATAAATGCAACAATGCAATATTCAGTGTTGACAGCTAGATTTTTTGTGGACATGTTCCATAAATATTGATGTTAAAGATTTCTTTTTTTGTGAAGAAATGTTTAGAATGAAGTTCATGAATCCAGATGGATCTCTATTACAATCCCCAAAGAGGGCACTTTAAGTTGATGATTACTTCTAGGTGTAGAAATCTTTATTTATACTTAAATCACTTGTTTATTTTTCAACACATTTTTTTTTTTTGTATATTTGTTTTCCAAACAGTTTAAGAAAGACCACTACAAATGAGCAATATTTTGCACTGTTATACAATTTAATAAATCAGAAACTGATGACAAAGTGCTATATTTTACTTCTTTATCTCTGTTTTTCAACCAAAAATATATTTTGCTCTGATTAGGGGGTACTTGAATTAAAAAATTGTCCACGTGGGGTACATCACTGAAAAAAGGTTGAGAAACACTGCCTTGGGAGACTAGATGTAAACAGAGTAAAGAGAAAGCGATATATTTTTGGGTGTAAGGTGGCCATTCAAAATACCTTTAAAATGCTACCCATATTGGATACTGTTTAGGAACATAAACTGCATTTCTTGACTGTTCCAGTTGCTGGTGACAAAGTCACAATAAAACGTTAGATGATCAGCATGGAAGGTGATGTCATCTGCGAAGGCGTCCAACCTAGCTTCATCTAAGGGCTTGCTGCCCTTCTTGCCACCTACTATGTGTTCAACTTGGAATACCAAGAGGAAGGTGCTCGGACATTGGAATTTGTTCAAAGGTAAATCCTCTTGATACTGTTGAATACTGATAGGATATTGTGCCCCTTTTCTCACCTCTTTTCAGGAATTTCACTTGTCATTTCCCCAATTTTGTGCCTTAAATCAATGACTCTTCTGTTCCTTTGTGGACCTTCTTATTACAAATGTTTCTTTTGATAGCAAGTTGAAGATGGCATGTTCATCCAAAGTGTGATGCTGGATTCAGAGTAAATGAATTATTACCACATTAAATGTTTTTTGATCTACAGTAATTCTTTTTGGCCACCAGACCTGTCTGTCAAACATATCAACATCTCAAACCACAGCTACCTCATCTTTGTGCAACTTGTTCCAACCGGTCTAAACAATCCAGTCGACCAACATGGTTACCAAAATGAGGCAGGTTGTGCTTTGAAATGGACATAAAGCCAGGTGAAGAGAATGAATCTGTTTCTGCCCTCCCTCTTTTGATACCCTGCCTTTTGTTGTTTTTTTTGGCATGCATTACAACAGATTAAATTGTATTACAGTAGGTACGTTTCCAAAACACTACATAACAAACTAGAAAAGCATGTGAAGAGTGCAGACTACCACAATAGGGTCACTGGCAGCGATATTTTGGTGTGTCCAGATATGACGTTAGGTAGGAAATTATTTTCTAGTGCGCTGGGGACTGCTCCTGGCTCTTAGCCTCTATCACAGCTTATAACAGTGGGGTCTCTGACCAAATCCTTAAAAAGAAAATACTGGATCCAGACAGTGATCTGGGTCTCCACCAAAATCTAACAATCTGTTCTTTAGCTGGATACCCACCTTGTGCGAATATATGATCAAAATCCGTTTGAGCTGTTTCCAAATTTTGCAAATCCACTAACATCAACAAAAACATAACCTCCTAGGCAGAGGTAAATATGTAAACGTGTCAAAGAAGTATCCATGTTGCATGCTCCTGTGCAGTAATATGCCAGATACACAATGTCATTACATGGTTGTTTTGTCTGCCAATGAAGGAATTATAAATGTGCTATCAAAAGATGGCAAAAGATAGACGGAGAGAAATACATAAATAGAGAGAGGGATTTGGGAGGTTTTAGCATTGCCTTCCTCTCTGAATTTGTCTTAATGGGTTTTAGAGCAATCACTCATCTATAGCTGTGGTTATGGTATAGGCTCACATATATCTTAAAATGTATATGAATATTTGTGCAGTGTATATTCATAAATTAACAATGTGAGGGGAGTTCTGTATCGACTGCAAGTAATCTTCAATCACAACAGAACATCTTATATGCTTTCTCTGTTTTTTAGGCGATTCATTGGCATTAACCCTGAGAGGGGAACAAATGCTAGCCAGGGTAAGGTGGTGTCCAAGAAGACCGGGAAGCTGGTCCAGAAAAAGGCAGCAACTGTAAATCCTCACGTACTTACTTACTTAGGCCCATCGCTCCCAATGGAGCATAGGCCATCAATGACTCCTCTCCATGCAGCACGGTTTTGGGCTGTCCTTTCCGCCTCTCCCCAGCTGGTTCCCAACCTCTTCAGCCCCGCCTCAGAGTCCCGCCTCCAGGTGTTTTTAGGCCGTCCCCTCTTCCTCTTTCCCTGTGGGTTCCACGTCAAGGCTTGCCGTGTGATGGTAGTTGCTGGTTTCCTAAGGGTGTGCCCAACCCAACCCCACTTTCTCCTTAGTATTTGTTTCTCCACTGGCTCCTGATTCCCTTTCCTCCAGAGTTCCTCGTTGCTGATTTTGTTTGGCCACCAAATCCTGAAAATCCTCTTCAGACAACTGTTAATAAACGTTTGTAACCTTTGTACGGTCTTCTTTGTCATCCTCCATGTTTCAGAGCCTCACGTAGCCACCCTTATAAAAATTCTCACAGACTTTGGTGGGGCTTTATGTTGCCCGACCACTGAACACTGGGTATGCCATGTTCAGTTAGTTTAGTCAATTGTGCAGTTCAGTTTTGTTTTACAAATTTTTCCATTGCACATGATCCCAACTTGTTTTGTTCTAAATGTTAAAAATGTTCTTTGAAAATGTGTGTGCCCTCTCTGATTGTGAAGCAGAGCCACTATGAATGGAGGTGTGTGTGTGGGGGGGATGTTTACATCATATCCAAATGGACATTTTCATTTTGATCCTTTTGATTGTTATCTGGATGTAGGAACCACGTTCTCTGATGCCATCGTTTGTTCCGGTTGCAGGAGTTGCTTAACATTGTTTTAAATATTAAAATGTTAATTTAAAATGTGTGTGCTTTCTCGGATGGTACAACAGAGGCACTATGTTTGGGGGTGTGGGTGTGTCCTGGTGGGAGGATATCTAAATGGACATTTTCATTTTGATTATCTAGTTCTATGGACTGTTCTGATGCTAAAGTTGCTTAACATTGTTCTAAATGTTAAAATGCTTCACTGAAAAAAAGAAGAATGCACTAAATGTACATTGAATGTGTTTGATGCGCTTTAAAATAATTGGTTAATGAAAGCATAAACTTGCAAGGCCATTTCTCCAGTCATTTTTATGCCAGCAGATTGCAGGGGTTTTGGTTTTGAAAAATTAAAAGTTCAACTCATTAACTTCTTGTGGCATTACACTGTAAAGCTCAGTCTATAGTGCTTACAATTATTTTACTGTAATTAACTATCATGCACATTACAGTAGATACACTAAAATAACAGTGTAATGCCGCTAAACAGATGACAGTATTATGCTGTCAAGCATATATTTGATACAGCACAGTACTGTGATACCTTTTACAGTAATATACTGTAGTCATAAATCACAGTATGTGTGCTGTAGAAAAACAGTTTTATACTGGAACCATTAGCTGCCAGTAGGTTACTGTAATTAAACGGTGAAATTTCTTACAGTGCAGGTAATATTTCTATGGTGCTGGGATATACATGACTTAAACTTTTCAAAGCTCCTCTTCGATCACCAATTTTCGACCTCAGTATTTGTTCAATTTTGGTTACGGCCACTATGCCATACAGACCTGATTGGTGGATTGTCCCTCTGGTAAGTTTTCTCTCCACAGAGGAATCATTGGGTTCTTGGTCACATCCCTAATTAGACTAAAATCAATGCAGCAATGTACAGAAATATCCTGGATGAAAACCAACATTCCCTATCCAACCTGATGGAGCTTGAGAGGGTCTGCAAAGAGGAAAAGGTGTACCAAGCTTGTGGCATCGTATTCAAAAAGAACTTGAGGCTGTGCATCAACAAAGTATTGAGCCAAGTTTTAATACATTTGCTAACTGCTTAAAAAAAATCATTTTGGGGTATTGTTTGTAGAATTTTGAGGACAAATGTCAATTTGTTTCATTTTCCAATAGGGCTGTAACATACAGACCAGCCTGTTCACCGCGACAATAGCATCACCAAGAAGAGGTCTAAATCCAAAGAAAAAAAGTCTGCTTATGTAGAGTGAAAACAGCCCCTCTAGCCCAGAAAGGAGAAGAGCTGCTTCTTCAAAACAAGGAACTGGCCAAAACAGCTCTGTGAGCCGACAAACAGGGACCCTTAAGACAAAACACTTTACAAAACAAAGTGTTTACTAGCGGACATAAGATAAAAGCAAGGAGGTCACAAGAAAAAGCACTACGCGGGAAAAACTAGCTGCTTTAAACATGACTATGGATTATGAAAGAACAATTAAAAATGTGTAATTCTCACACCGGGCTTCACGGTGGCAGAGGGGTTAGTGCGTCTGCCTCACAATACGAAGTTCCTGCAGTCCTGGGTTCAAATCCAGGCTCGGGATCTTTCTGTGTGGAGTTTGCATGTTCTCCCCGTGAATGCGTGGGTTCCCTCCGGGTACTCCGGCTTCCTCCCACCTCCAAAGACATGCACCTGGGGATAGGTTGATTGGCAACACTAAAATTGGCCCTAGTGTGTGAATGTGAGTGTGAAAGTAGTCTGTCTATCTGTGTTGGCCCTGTGATGAGGTGGCGACTTGTCCAGGGTGTACCCCGCCTTCCGCCCGATTGTAGCTGAGATAGGCGCCAGCGCCCCCCGCGACCCCAAAAGGGAATAAGCGGTAGAAAATGGATGGATGGATGTCAGAGAAGTTAAGTCCCTACCTTTAGTCAAAAGTGATTTATGACCCCCCATAAAACAATGATTTATGACCCTCAAGGTCAAAGGTCAATGATTTATGAGGGGTCAAGTTCAAAGGTTAATGATTTATGAGGGGGTCAAGGTTAAAGGTCAAGGTTAAAGGTCAGGTTCAAATGTCAGGTTCAAATATCAAGGTCAAGTGGGTGTGGCTTACCCGGAAGAGGGTGGAGTTAAGACCTGCGGTGGGAGTGGTTAAACCAGGAAGAGGGTGGAGTTTTAAACAGAAAGAGGGCAGAGTTAAGACCTGCGGTGGGAGTGGTTAAACCAGGAAGAGGGTGGAGTTAAGACCTGACAGGGAACAGAGGAGGGTTCAGTTTTTTTAAGAAAGCAATGTCATCTGAGCAGCATGTGACCATATATTTGATAGTTTAAATGTTTACGATCGTTTGAAACAACTTCCAGATTTCGATGTATTGATGGCTGGGAATGTTACGTGTGGAGATGTGGACACGCACGCACTTCACACACACACACACACACACACACACACACACACACACACACACACACACACACACACACACACACACGAGGGGTACAAAAGGGCGGTGTAAGGCTTAGTCATTATTTGGAGCTTTATACGTTAGCGTAAAGACTTTGTTCGATTCGGTCATGATTAGTGAAACGCCTGTTTCGATTTATAAAAATAATAAAACTTACATTGACGCTCCGCAAAAAAGTCGAGTGTTTCTAAATCGTATTCAGATGCCGCCGACCGAATCTTTGCGTGAGAAATGGGATTTGGAAGGGGAGGGATCTTTTGGATTTGTATTCAGATACGAAATGGGGGATATCTGCTTATTTCAGCTAAAAGAAAGAAGAGACGGAAGCCCTTTCTCGATATTTTCATCGTTATCTATCGTGGATTGGGAAGTTTTTGGTGGACACGCACACACGCACACACACGCACACACACACACACTTCACACACACACACACGCACACACACACACACACACACACACACACACGCACACACACACACACACACACACACACACACACACACACACACACACACACACACACACACACACACACACACACACACATTCGTACGCACTGAAACAACTTCCGTACCTCACGAAAACATATTTAAACAGATGGAAAAAACTATCGCAGAACACAGTGTCACGTAGCAACTGGTCTTTACGGTCGTTTGAATCAACAGGTCAGTTTGGGGGACAAAAGGAGGGTTCAGTTTTTACTGACTTCCCATCTGACAGTTTAAATGTTTATGACCGTTTGAATCAACAGGACACGCACGCACACACACACACACGCACGCACACACACACACACACACACACACATACACACACACACACACGCACACACACACACACACACACACACACACACACACACCATTACCTCTGCTTTACCATGTTATTAGACATTGGTTTAACTCCATTTAAGCATTTAAACGTTAAAAGCATTACACTTGTACGACGATGTAATACCTTTTTTTTTTTTTAACAGCCGATGACGACGAAGTGAAAGACGATGAACTTTGCTTAAACGGTCTTACAAAGTTGGAAGATGATTTTCGAGGTGTGTTTAAACCTTCAAATTATTTAATATTATGTGTATTCATTATTTAGTTTCATAGAGGATTTGCCGTAAGATCCTAACGCGATCGTTTTAACACAATCGCAGTCTGGTGAGTCAAATGATTCTCATTTTACAAGAAAAAAAACATGCGGTATACGATACATATATACATATATTTACTTACAGATTTTCCGTTTACATCTCTTGCTCACTGGTCTCCCTTAAAGCTGGCGGGTCCGTCAACGGCCGTTCCAGGCAGAGGAGAAGGCTTGATTGTGCCAAAGACTCCAGACATCGAATCCTTGCTCCGAGGGGAAATCATCGAAAACGACGGTGAATGTCCGACAGGCACCCGCTGTAAGTTTTTCTCGTTTTCTGTAAGCTTTTTAAGATTCTCAGGAGCTTTAAAGAGCTCCTCTCATTCCAATGTCTTTCGCTCAAATGAATTTCGCGCCTAAGGGGAATGGGCGGGGACTGATTCCGGAGGTGGGCGGTTGTTTCCGCCAAGCAACCTTCTGGTTGAAATGGAGTGTGGATCAAGATGGATCCCTACTCTATATTCTTTTATTTAACCCAATGTTTTTTAAATACGTGTATAATGCTTTATATCCTATGGGTTGTGAATTCCATCCTACAATATCTTCCAAGGAACCCAAAGAAATGTTACCACACCTCCCGCTTTATTTATTCTATAGATTGCCTGAACTATTTCATAAACTAAATCTTGTCTTGTTTCTGATGCTATGTTTTTTATGCTCATCAATGCACTGTTGGACTGCGAGCACACAACTACTTTCCTTGCTTTGTTTTCCTCTATCCAGTTAACTGCCATATAAATTGCTACCATTTCCCCCGTAAAAACAGATAGTTTATCACTGATTATTTTATTTAATACTATGTTTCCTTGTGGGATAACTGCTACAGCTCTTACCTTTATTTTTTTTTATATAGTTTTTGATGCATCCGTATATATCATATCTCAATCCATTTTTCTATCCGGTAACTATTTAAATTTCTATTCTTTAGTAATTGCATGTTTTCTTTTGGGTTATCAAACATCCACGGTGGTATTGCAGGCATTGGTACTGTAGGACTAACTTTAATATTGTCAATTTTAACTTTATTACATATGTCTCCTATAATCCACCCAAAACTATTCTTTTTTGTTTTCTCTTTTTCTTGGCAGATTGGTAGCACTGGACAAGTCGGATATCCTTGCTTGGATCCTTTTAAAGTTGCCCGATAAACTGCTGAGAGTTGATCTCTCCTCTTGTCCAAAGGTTTTTCGTTCATTTTTACTTGTAATACTGGCACTATGGTTGATGTAGTAGCTCCACAACATAACCTTAAAGCCTGTGACTGGATCCGGTCTATTTTCCCAAGTCATGTTTTTGAAGCAGATTGGTAAATAATGCATCCGTAATCAATAACAGATGGAATTAAAGTTATAAATATATACATGTATTGTTTTCAACGTTAACCTATCAGCCCCCCAATCATTACCCCTCAAAGACCTCATTATATTTAACACCTTTTTACTTTTTCCCCTATTTTTTTATTTTCCGGAAGGAACACTCCTGAAGGAATAAATAAAGTACTATCTAATCTAATCTAATCAAATCTATTTTGCTGATGTGGGTTGACTAGTTCATATTTTTATCAAACCATATTCCTAAATATTTAAATACTTGTACCTCTTCTATATTTTCACCTTAGAGTTTTTATTTGGAGCTTGTTTTGTACTTTTGTCTTTGTAAAATGTATGACTTTTGTCTTTCCAACAGAGAATCTTAAACCTCAAGCCGTTCCCCAGTCTTGAACATTATTTACCACTTTGTTAGTTTTTTGATTATTTCTTTTGACTCTAAATAATATACTAGTCTTTCATTAATCTTTTTTTTTTTTTTTTTCCATTACTTTTCCCCAAATTTATAATTTCCTGCCTCTTCTGGGTCTTACCCTGACTTGCATATTGGAATTGTTACCGCTAATTTTCCCCTCTGCCGGTCATTCTCCTTCTTCATATATCCTGTCATATCATTTCAAGACCACTTCTTTGACGATGCCACCTAAGTTTTTGATCATTTGATAACCCGCTAGGTCTTTCCCCGGTGACGTATTTTTAACCTTTTTCAAAATTCGAACCATTTCATTCAAAGAAAATGTCATATCCATAGTGTTGGTAAAGCTATTAACGTTGTCTTCCATCATTTCCCCAATATTTAAACTCATTGTTTTTTCTCTCTTTTGTTTTTCCACATTTCTCAAATTATCATTACTGTGCACTTTAACACATTTTTTTTGCTAAAGGTTCTGCTGTTTCTTTACCCGTGACTACATCTTCTTTAATAAATGTGGCACATCATCCTCTTTACCCTTCATTCCTATCTTTACGAATCGTTATATATCCTTTTATTATAAAGTTTAATTTTGGCTTCAGCCCTGTTTCTTGAATACAAATTATACGTGGTTTAGTTTTCATATTTTTAATATATCCCTTTAATTCATGTTCGGTTGCTATCAAACTTCTGGCATTCCACCGGACCATTAACAGGGTGTTGGAATGTGGTAACATGACTCCGTCACGTCTACTCTCCGTAGTACAGCTTGCACCCGGTACCAAGATAGTTCTTTCAACAACTTTGATGCTGCTTTGACAATTATTTTGATCTTCTCAGTCTTATTTTTACTTTCATTTTGTATCAAAGCTGAGTTGTGCTCTCTGGTTTATTTTGCAAATGAACCGACAGAACATGATCATGTACAAGACTCGCCTACCCACAATGCACTGCAGCCCAACGCTCCTGGTCGGATGTTTTTTTCGGGGTTCATGGAGAGATGCGGTAAAGAGTGGTAGCCAAGACACACGGTCACACACGGTCACACACGGTCACACACGTTCACACTCGGCAATTATTTTGACCTGGGGAGCAGATATAGAGGAAAAAATGTGTCTGGGGGGCCGGGATATCTGATTTTCAGGTACAAAAAACTTCACAATGACACAAAATAAACACAACAGTTAAACCTCACACTAAAATCAAGACATTGACTTGTACGTTCAAAAGACAGAATAGAACAAGTCAAGACATGCAATGCCATCTACAAAATGTTATGTAAATGTTAGTCATTACACACGCGGCTATGGTTTTGATGTATTTGTTACAGACATGTTTACGTCAAGTAACATCACATGGTTCCATTTGCACCTTTCAACAAATCTGAAAAGGAATATTAAGAAGTAAAACTTATATTTAATCCTACCTCTTCTCCGAGCACACGGTGACTGTACATACGGGTCGAAAAATGTTGACCTAATTCAGCATTTCTCAAAGTGTGGGGAATAGAGACATGACAGGTGGGGCGCGAGGAAAGGGAGGACATTTTTTATTTTTGATTTTTTTTTTACTATGCTTTCATTTTCTATACACACTGTAAATCACTTTGTGATTCTGTCTGTGAAATCCGCCGTATAAATAAATGTAAATTACTTATTTTTCCTGTAGGCTTTAAATTTCTCGGCAGGAGCGAAAGTTTGACAGACATAGCAACAGTAACTTTTGCAGGCAGGGCTAAGAGGAACAAACTTTCGCGCGGATGGGTAGCAGGCTAATGTGCGGACCACAATTACACAAAATGGATACATTTGCAACTCGCACCTCAAAGGTCTGCGGAGAAACAAAAATATGACGGGTCTAATCAACCAAAAAGTCAACCTAAAAGAAAATATGGCGAAGGGTATCTTGCTCTTGGATTCACGGCAGCGGAGGTGGGGGCAGAGGAGAGACCCCTGTGTGTTCTTTGTCTAAAACGGCTAGCAGCAAACAGCATCAGGCCCAACAAAGTAAAGAGACAACTCGAGACCACACATGATGTCCAATAAATTGTTTTGTTGGGGCGATGGGGGTAGGTGGGCCTTGAGTCTAAAGTGGTGATGACAGAAAAAAAAAAAAAGTTTGAGAAGCCCTGACCTAATTGTACGGATCTCACTTTAAACGGCAAACCGATCATTTAAATGTTTTCACTTTGAATATGAAACGAGGAGTAAAATGTACAATGTACAATATTATCAATTATTTCACAAGGACATGTTTTAAGGATATTGTACAGTATCATTAAATCTAAAATGAATGTGATCACTTTCAGGATCATTTTATTTTTAGCCAGTAAACAACTGTTATGTACTTTTGAATCGGGTTTTCCCCTTTAAATAACAAAAATTATAGAATTTTACAATATTCATTATTATTAAATATTAAATGTGCCAACTAGTTTTACGGCATACATCATCCCCCCTTTACCCATTTGTTAAAAAGACGAAAGTTGATGCGAACGCCTACGTGCTGTCAGAAAACTAAAAGAAGAAGAATGCCTTTGTGCAATTACTGCTAATAAATCAATCAATAAAATGCATCAGTCAAATAGTACAGGCAACTTCGTTAACATGGAGCCACAGACAATTTCATTCAAAAAGTCCCAATTGCTAACATAAAGATACAACAACAAATAAAGGCAAAGAAGGCCTAGTAGGTAATTACAACAACAGACAAAGTATTAAAAATATCGGTCCAATAACTGCACAGGGATGGGCAGAGCCAAAACATGTGTAGCAAGTAAGCTGGAGACTGTTGACACTGAAATAAGGCTATATGTGGCACAGATACAAGATTTATAAACTCTACTTAAACCCCCACTTAAGAACTTTCAGTTTTGGTTTATATTGGCCGCACCAGTGAACCAAAGCGATGGCGTTTTCCCAAAAGGAAAACCACATTTACCATGAGGACTAGCGCATATAGCGTCCAACTGACACGATAATGCCACAATGATTCTGTATTACTGAACTTTCCACAGTAGGAACCTACATTCGTTTTCTACCACTTATTCCCTTTTGGGGACGTGGGGGTCGCTGGCGCCTATCTCAGCTACAATCGGGTGGAAGGAGGTGTACACCCTGGACAAGTCGCCCCCTCATTGCAGGGTCAACATAGATAGACGGACAACATTCACACCAACCTACATATTTTACTCAAACCTTATATTTGCAGTTTGAAGTCACTGCATTGTTTTTTCCTTGTACAGTTCTTTTGAGTTTGTTGCGTGGTTGGTCAGTGTGGAACTGCAAAGTATCGCGCTGGTGGGTATTTATTGCCACCACACAAATTTCCAGTAGCTAAAATTAGTATTATTATTCTGATTTGAGCATTGAAAGTCACTTACTAGTTTAGCAGGAACAGATCCAAAGCAGCATTGGTCTAAAATCTCTTGTCTTTTGACCTCACGCAAGTTAGTGAAAGTCGTGCCATTGTTGATCCTTGATTGTCCCTCCCTTTTTTTTTTTTTTGAAAACCCGATTCAAAAGTACATAACAGTTGTTTACTGGCTAAAAATAAAATGATCCTGAAAGTGATCACATTCATTTTAGATTTAATTATACTGTACAATATCCTTAAAACATGTCCTTGTGAAATAATTGATAATATTGTACATTGTACATTTTACTCCTCGTTTCATATTCAAAGTGAAAACATTTAAATGATCGGTTTGCCGTTTAAAGTGAGATCCGTACAATTAGGTCAGGGCTTCTCAAACTTTTTTTTTTTCTGTCATCAGCACTTTAGACTCAAGGCCCACCTACCCCCATCGCCCCAACAAAACAATTTATTGGACATCATGTGTGGTCTCGAGTTGTCTCTTTACTTTGTTGGGCCTGATGCTGTCTGCTGCTAGCCGTTTTAGACAAAGAACACACAGGGGTCTCTCCTCTGCCCCCACCTCCGCTGCCGTGAATCCAAGAGCAAGATACCCTTCGCCATATTTTCTTTTAGGTTGACTTTTTGGTTGATTAGACCCGTCATATTTTTGTTTCTCCGCAGACCTTTGAGGTGCGAGTTGCAAATGTATCCATTTTGTGTAATTGTGGTCCGCACATTAGCCTGCTACCCATCCGCGCGAAAGTTTGTTCCTCTTAGCCCTGCCTGCAAAAGTTACTGTTGCTATGTCTGTCAAACTTTCGCTCCTGCCGAGAAATTTAAAGCCTACAGGAAAAATAAGTAATTTACATTTATTTATACGGCGGATTTCACAGACAGAATCACAAAGTGATTTACAGTGTGTATAGAAAATGAAAGCATAGTAAAAAAAAATCAAAAATAAAAAATGTCCTCCCTTTCCTCGCGCCCCACCTGTCATGTCTCTATTCCCCACACTTTGAGAAATGCTGAATTAGGTCAACATTTTTCGACCCGTATGTACAGTCACCGTGTGCTCGGAGAAGAGGTAGGATTAAATATAAGTTTTACTTCTTAATATTCCTTTTCAGATTTGTTGAAAGGTGCAAATGGAACCATGTGATGTTACTTGACGTAAACATGTCTGTAACAAATACATCAAAACCATAGCCGCGTGTGTAATGACTAACATTTACATAACATTTTGTAGATGGCATTGCATGTCTTGACTTGTTCTATTCTGTCTTTTGAACGTACAAGTCAATGTCTTGATTTTAGTGTGAGGTTTAACTGTTGTGTTTATTTTGTGTCATTGTGAAGTTTTTTGTACCTGAAAATCAGATATCCCGGCCCCCCAGACACATTTTTTCCTCTATATCTGCTCCCCAGGTCAAAATAATTGCCGAGTGTGACCGTGTGTGACCGTGTGTGACCGTGTGTGACCGTGTGTCTTGGCTACCACTCTTTACCGCATCTCTCCATGAACCCCGAAAAAAACATCCGACCAGGAGCGTTGGGCTGCAGTGCATTGTGGGTAGGCGAGTCTTGTACATGATCATGTTCTGTCGGTTCATTTGCAAAATAAACCAGAGAGCACAACTCAGCTTTGATACAAAATGAAAGTAAAAATAAGACTGAGAAGATCAAAATAATTGTCAAAGCAGCATCAAAGTTGTTGAAAGAACTATCTTGGTACCGGGTGCAAGCTGTACTACGGAGAGTAGACGTGACGGAGTCATGTTACCACATTCCAACACCCTGTTAATGGTCCGGTGGAATGCCAGAAGTTTGATAGCAACCGAACATGAATTAAAGGGATATATTAAAAATATGAAAACTAAACCACGTATAATTTGTATTCAAGAAACAGGGCTGAAGCCAAAATTAAACTTTATAATAAAAGGATATATAACGATTCGTAAAGATAGGAATGAAGGGTAAAGAGGATGATGTGTCACATTTATTAAAGAAGATGTAGTCACGGGTAAAGAAACAGCAGAACCTTTAGCAAAAAAAATGTGTTAAAGTGTACAGTAATGATAATTTGAGAAATGTGGAAAAACAAAAGAGAGAAAAAACAATGAGTTTAAATATTGGGGAAATGATGGAAGACAACGTTAATAGCTTTACCAACACTATGGATATGACATTTTCTTTGAATGAAATGGTTCGAATTTTGAAAAAGGTTAAAAATACGTCACCGGGGAAAGACCTAGCGGGTTATCAAATGATCAAAAACTTAGGTGGCATCGTCAAAGAAGTGGTCTTGAAATGATATGACAGGATATATGAAGAAGGAGAATGACCGGCAGAGGGGAAAATTAGCGGTAACAATTCCAATATGCAAGTCAGGGTAAGACCCGGAAGAGGCAGGAAATTATAAATTTGGGGAAAAGTAATGGAAAAAAAAAAGATTAATGAAAGACTAGTATATTATTTAGAGTCAAAAGAAATAATCAAAAAACTAACAAAGTGGTAAATAATGTTCAAGACTGGGGAACGGCTTGAGGTTTAAGATTCTCTGTTGGAAAGACAAAAGTCATACATTTTACAAAGACAAAAGTACAAAACAAGCTCCAAATAAAAACTCTAAGGTGAAAATATAGAAGAGGTACAAGTATTTAAATATTTAGGAATATGGTTTGATAAAAATATGAACTAGTCAACCCACATCAGCAAAATAGATTTGATTAGATTAGATTAGATAGTACTTTATTTATTCCTTCAGGAGTGTTCCTTCCGGAAAATAAAAAAATAGGGGAAAAAGTAAAAAGGTGTTAAATATAATGAGGTCTTTGAGGGGTAATGATTGGGGGGCTGATAGGTTAACGTTGAAAACAATACATGTATATATTTATAACTTTAATTCCATCTGTTATTGATTACGGATGCATTATTTACCAATCTGCTTCAAAAACATGACTTGGGAAAATAGACCGGATCCAGTCACAGGCTTTAAGGTTATGTTGTGGAGCTACTACATCAACCCTAGTGCCAGTATTACAAGTAAAAATGAACGAAAAACCTTTGGACAAGAGGAGAGATCAACTCTCAGCAGTTTATCGGGCAACTTTAAAAGGATCCAAGCAAGGATATCCGACTTGTCCAGTGCTACCAATCTGCCAAGAAAAAGAGAAAACAAAAAAAGAATAGTTTTGGGTGGATTATAGGAGACATACTGTATGTAATAAAGTTAAAATTGACAATATTAAAGTTAGTCCTACAGTACCAATGCCTGCAATACCACCGTGGATGTTTGATAACCCAAAAGAAAACATGCAATTACTAAAGAATAGAAATTTGAATAGTTACCGGATAGAAAAATGGATTGAGATATGATATATACGGATGCATCAAAAACTATATAAAAAAAATAAAGGTAAGAGCTGTAGCAGTTATCCCACAAGGAAACATAGTATTAAATAAAATAATCGGTGATAAACTATCTGTTTTTACGGGGGAATTGGTAGCAATTTATATGGCAGTTAACTGGGTAGAGGAAAACAAAGCAAGGAAAGTAGTTGTGTGCTCGCAGTCCAACAGTGCATTGATGAGCATAAAAAACATAGCATCAGAAACAAGACAAGATTTAGTTTATGAAATAGTTCAGGCAATCTATAGAATAAATAAAGCGGGAGGTGTGGTAACATTTCTTTGGGTTCCTTGAAAGATATTGTAGGATGGAATTCACAACCCATAGGATATAAAGCATTATACACGTATTTAAAAAACATTGGGTTAAATAAAAGAATATAGAGTAGGGATCCATCTTGATCCACACTCCATTTCAACCAGAAGGTTGCTTGGCGGAAACAACCGCCCACCTCCGGAATCAGTCCCCGCCCATTCCCCTTAGGCGCGAAATTCATTTGAGCGAAAGACATTGGAATGAGAGGAGCTCTTTAAAGCTCCTGAGAATCTTAAAAAGCTTACAGAAAACGAGAAAAACTTACAGCGGGTGCCTGTCGGACATTCACCGTCGTTTTCGATGATTTCCCCTCGGAGCAAGGATTCGATGTCTGGAGTCTTTGGCGCAATCAAGCCTTCTCCTCTGCCTGGAACGGCCGTTGACGGACCCGCCAGCTTTAAGGGAGACCAGTGAGCAAGAGATGTAAACGGAAAATCTGTAAGTAAATATATGTATATATGTATCGTATACCGCATGTTTTTTTTCTTGTAAAATGAGAATCATTTGACTCACCAGACTGCGATTGTGTTAAAACGATCGCGTTAGGATCTTACGGCAAATCCTCTATGAAACTAAATAATGAATACACATAATATTAAATAATTTGAAGGTTTAAACACACCTCGAAAATCATCTTCCAACTTTGTAAGACCGTTTAAGCAAAGTTCATCGTCTTTCACTTCGTCGTCATCGGCTGTTAAAAAAAAAAAAGGTATTACATCGTCGTACAAGTGTAATGCTTTTAACGTTTAAATGCTTAAATGGAGTTAAACCAATGTCTAATAACATGGTAAAGCAGAGGTAATGGTATGTGTGTGCGTGTGTGTGTGTGTGTATGTGTGTGTGTGTGTGTGTGTGTGTGCGTGCGTGTGTGTGTGTGTGCGTGCGTGTCCTGTTGATTCAAACGGTCATAAACATTTAAACTGTCAGATGGGAAGTCAGTAAAAACTGAACCCTCCTTTTGTCCCCCAAACTGACCTGTTGATTCAAACGACCGTAAAGACCAGTTGCTACGTGACACTGTGTTCTGCGATAGTTTTTTCCATCTGTTTAAATATGTTTTCGTGAGGTACGGAAGTTGTTTCAGTGCGTACGAATGTGTGTGTGTGTGTGTGTGTGTGTGTGTGTGTGTGTGTGTGTGTGTGTGTGTGTGTGTGTGTGTGTGCGTGCGTGCGTGCGTGCGTGCGTGCGTGCGTGCGTGCGTGCGTGCGTGCGTGCGTGCGTGTGTGTGTGTGTGAAGTGTGTGTGTGTGTGCGTGTGTGTGCGTGTGTGCGTGTCCACCAAAAACTTCCCAATCCACGGTAGATAACGATGAAAATATCGAGAAAGGGCTTCCGTCTCTTCTTTTTTTTAGCTGAAAACTGAATACGATTTAGAAACACTCGACTTTTTTGCGGAGCGTCAATGTAAGTTTTATTATTTTTATAAATCGAAACAGGCGTTTCACTAATCATGACCGAATCGAACAAAGTCTTTACGCTAACGTATAAAGCTCCACCTCCTCTGCGTGTGTGTGTGTGTGTGTGTGTGTGTGTGTGTGTGTGTGTGTGTGTGTGTGTGTGTGTGTGTGTGTGTGTGTGTGTGTGTGTGTGTGAAGTGCGTGCGTGTCCACATCTCCACACGTAACATTCCCAGCCATCAATACATCGAAATCTGGAAGTTGTTTCAAACGATCGTAAACATTTAAACTATCAAATATATGGTCACATGCTGCTCAGATGACATTGCTTTCTTAAAAAAACTGATCCCTCCTCTGTTCCCTGTCAGGTCTTAACTCCACCCTCTTCCTGGTTTAACCACTCCCACCGCAGGTCTTAACTCTGCCCTCTTTCTGTTTAAAACTCCACCCTCTTCCTGGTTTAACCACTCCCACCGCAGGTCTTAACTCCACCCTCTTCCGGGTAAGCCACACCCACTTGACCTTGACATTTGAACCTGACCTTTGACTTTGACCTTTGACTTTGACCTTTAACCTTGACCCCCTCATAAATCATTAACCTTTGAACTTGACCCCTCATAAATCATTGACCTTTGACCTTGAGGGTCATAAATCATTGTTTTATGGGGGGTCATAAATCACTTTTGACTAAAGGTAGGGACTTAACTTCTCTGATGTCCGATAATGGCTCTTTTGCCGATACCCGATATTCCGATATTGTCCAATTCTTAATTACCGATTCCAGTATCAACTGATACCGATATATACAGTCGTGGAATTAACACATTATTATGCCTAATTTTGTTGTCATGCCCCGCTGGATGCATTAGACAATGTAAAAAGGTTTTCCAAAATAAATCAACTCAAGTTATGGAAAAAAAATGCCAACATGGCACTGCCATATTTATTTTTGAAGTCACAAAGTGCATTATTTTTTTTAACATGCCTCAAAACAGCAGTTTGGAATTTAGGACATGCTCTCCCTGAGAGAGCATGATGAGGTTGGGGTGGAGGCTGTATATTGTAGCGTCCCGGAAGAATTAGTGCTGCAAGGGGTTCTGGGTATTTGTACTGTTGTGTTTGTGTTGTGTTACGGTGCGGATGTTCTCCCGAAATGTGTTTTTTCATTCTTGTTTGGTGTGGGTTCACAATGTGGCGCATATTTGTAACAGTGTTAAAGTAGTTTATACGGCCACCTTCAGTGTGACATGTATGGCTGTTGACCAAGTATGTATTGCATTTACTTGTGTGTGTGTGAAGCCATAGACATTATGTGTCTGGGCCTGCACACAAAGGCAGTACCTTTTAAGGTTTATTGGTGCTCTGTTCTTCTCCCTACGTCCGCGTACACAGCGGCGTTTTAAAAAGTCATAACATTTACTTTTTGATACAGATCATTTCCAATATTACATTTTAAAGCATTTAGCATCTCTACTTTTAATAGTTTCGATAACCACCTCGACCCCCATCCTAAAAATGGTTTGGTCCACACCGTTCCTCTTACGTTTCTTTTTTATCGGCATAAAGTGAGCGCAGGCGAACTGTGGTGTGCCCCTCAAATAGCGAGGCCAGGAGTAGGAGCAGGTGCCTATTGGACATCAAAAACTAACCATCGAGAGTTAAAACATTTAGTCTACATTTGTTCATTCATTTAATGTCTGGAATGATACATGTGACTTACGTTAACTGTCATCTGAATGCGCTACACTCTGGACAAGACGTCAGTTTAAAAAAAAAAATTTAAAAAGTTGCCAGTTTATTGTACAGCAGGGGCCCCATGGAGGAAATAATGCTAATTATCTATGAAATAAAACACAAGATGTTAGTACATCAATTGGGGAAAATAGAGGGACACATTTTATGGCAGCACAGAATTATGCTGAAATATTCTGTATCCGCTACTGACTTTTTTTTGTAATTAATAAAATGAGTCCAATTTCACAAGTTTTGTACAATGCCAAGTCTGTACATATAATCCACGTGATGTTAGTACATAGTTTAGAGTCGGCACCCGGGGGTGGACCGCTCACCTGTGCATCGGTTGGGGACATCTCTGCGCTGCTGACCTGTCTCCGCTCGGGATGGTCTCCTGCTGGCCCCACCATGGACTGGACTCTCACTATTATGTTAGATCCACTATGGACTGGACTTCCACAATATTATGTTACACCTACTGGACGTCCATTGCATCCGGTCTCCCATAGAGGAAGGGGGTTACCCACATCTAGAAAAGAATAGACTAGAAAGTACTTTATTGATCCCTGGGGGAAATTCAGCACCACAGTTCGCTCACAAAAGACAATAATAATAATAAATATGATTTATATCATATTATATATAATATAAATATATACATGTATTCTGCGATGTGAAGTAAATTATATTTATATAGTGCTTTTTCTCTATTGACAAAGCGCTTTTACATAGTGAAATCCAATATCTAAGTTACATTTAAATCAGTGTGGGTGGCACAAGTGGGTAAAGTGTCTTGTCCAAGGACACAACGGCAGTGACTAGGATGGCGGAAGCGGGGATCGAACCTGGAACCCTTAGGTTGGTGGCACGGCCACTCTACCAACCGAGCTATACCGCCCCCATATAGAAATAGTAAGTTAATACAAATCAGTAGTATACCACTCTGCTTTTCCGGCACTAAGACATACAGATTAATGACACGGCATGTGATGCTCCAGAACAGTGAAAGGTTACAATTAATTGTTTGTTTTTCCCCCCAAATAAATTCTCCTCACATTGATTGTCTGAATGTGAGTGTGAATGTTGTCTGTCTATCTGTGTTGGCCCTGCGATGAGGTGGCGACTTGTCCAGGGTGTACCCCGCCTTCCGCCCGATTGTAGCTGAGATAGGCGCCAGCGCCCCCCCCGCGACCCCAAAAAGGGAATGAGCGGTAGAAAATGGATGGATGGATGGATTGATTGTCTCTCTGACTTCCAGAGGTTTTCTTTTCCAGCTGTCAACAAGGAGATCAGTCACAGTTTCATTGTAGATTTCCATATAAGATACCCTCAGAAGAAACTTCTTATTCGGACAATTTGTTTTAATGGTTTGGAACATATCTTAGACAGCCATTGGTATGATACCAGGGGCGTGGCCACTGCCCATCATAGTGAATGTCTTCCTGAGGATGTCTGTCTGTAAGCAAATATGGTGCCGTTGTATCCTTCGACAGTCGAAACAACCAAGGGCTTTGCGATCGCCTGGTAAAGTTGATCGGTTGTTTGTTCCACGGTGAACACCCGGTCAAAACCTCCAATCATTTGTAGTAGCTCTCCAAGGTTTCTCATAGTCTTTCACATTGACACCCCACTGGGTTGTGAGTTTTTCTTTGCCCTTATGTGCACTCTGAACCGAGGACGTCGTTGTGGCTTGTGCAGTCGTTTGAGAGACTTGTGATTTAGGGCTATATGAATAACCATTGATTGATTGATTGATTGAGCTTGATGGACGGACGTGGGACACATTTTCTGGCATAAAAAAAACGTGATTTTTTGGGGCGGGGGGGGGGTTACATGGAATTGTGTCTACTCTGTAGTGTTTGCTCCCATTTTATTGGTGTTATTTTATAATCTATAAGACAATGAAATAAATATTAAACCAAATTACAGGATGTTATTTGTGTAATTTGCAGAAAATAGGCCCGCCGCTCTGCATTATGACACTATACAATAGAGAAGCATGTGCAGCAACGTGAATACAAGTACAACACGTCATGTACGGATGAAGAAAAGCATTTATTCAGGCAGGAATGCCACATGTTACACTAGCAACATTTTTGACAAATGAAGTGTATTTCTGGTCCTTTCGTCCTCGTTCGGACAGAAGGGCGACACGGCAGTGCGGCTTGATCAAAAGAGACGTCAGGGACGCTTTACTGCACTAAAAGTTGCTTAATTACAAGCGAGCGTCATTATACAGGACTGCAGTTCCCTGGAGAAGGTCATCGATCCATTCAGCCATCCATCCATTTCTACTGCTTGTCCAGGTCAAGAAAATGAAGCACTCCTAACTTGGAGGAGCCAAACCATCAGTTATATATTCCTTTCTCTGTCTGGGTGTGTGCTAAGTCAGAACAGTACAACCTGACCATGTACTGTAAGGAGATGTTCGTGTGTAGTGACTAGGACAGGGGTCGGCAACCCAAAATGTTGAAAGAGCCATATTGGACCAAAAATAGAAAAACAAATCCGTCTGCAGCCGCAAAAAAATTAAAAGCCATGTTAAATAAAGATAGTGTGTCATGAGATATAAATTTAGTTATGAGGACTTAAAGGAAACTAAATGAGCTACAAATGAGGCATAATGATGCAATATGTATATACAGCTAGCCTAGATAGCATGTTAGCATTGATTAGCTTGCAGTCATGCACTGACCAAATGTGTCTGATTAGCACTCCACATAAGTCAATAACATCAACAAAACTGACCTTTTGTGCATTCATGCACAACGTTAAAAGTTTGGTGGACAAAATGAGACAGAAAAAGAAGTGGCATTAAACTCGTCTTAGAAAGTCGGAGAAAGTTATACATGTAAACTAACTACAGTGAGTTCAAGGACCGCCAAAATTAGTAGGACAAAACAGCGCTCACCAAATACTCGAATCAATGAAGCATATTTAATACAAACAGTGTGCTTTATAACAATTAGGGAGGTTTGTGTCATGTTTGTCCTCCTACATAAACCATATTAAAACATAAAATATGTTTTTTTCCCACTCATCTTTTTCTATTTTTCATATATTTCTGAAAAAGCTCCGGAGCCGCGGGTTGCCGACCCCCGGACTAGGAAGACAACAGATAATAATAAATTGTAGGTTTGACGTATAGGATAAACATAGAATTTCTACTGTAGGATACAGCTATAACTTTTGCATTCCGAAGGCTGGTGTTATAGCTTCTTCTCGTGATAGGATAGGATAGGTCTTTATTGTCATTGCACAAGTACAACAAAACTTTGTTTCCAGCACAAACCCATTCAAGATTAGACAAACAAACAGTGTACAGGGTTACAGAACAGGAACGCTGATGAGTCGCCACGTAAAAGATGGGGAAAAAGCTATAACGCTGGGGAAGGATGAGTTTAAAAAAAATACAATCTAGACTGGGCTCCTAAGGGGGCCTAGTCTGGAGTGGTAAAAAAAACCTCCATAGCAAAGCACATATACATATTACAACATACATCTTGAGATATCTAGCAACAGAGGGAAGGGAGTGTGGGGTCATGGTGGTAAGCCCCAGCTCTCAGGCGCTAACCATCCTTGCATCATGTACCATGAATTGATTAACGTGGACCCCGACTTAAACAAGTTGAAAAACTTATTCCGGTGTTACCATTTAGTGGTCAATTGTACGGAATATGTACTGAACTGTGCAATCTACTAATAAAAGTATCAATCAATCAATCAATCAATCAATCACCCCTACGGGATTTGCGTCGAGGGCGTTGGATTGGGGGCTGTGGGGTATGTATGTGTGTGGCGTATAATTTTGTGGATGCATGTTTGTGTGTAAGCCTGCAGTGTGTCTTTGTTCCGCGGCCTTGATGTCATGTGGTCGTTAGTCCAAAGTCAACAACAACAGGTGTGTGTCCATGAAAGACAAGAATGAAGTTTGTTGTGTCTTCGCCGCACTGTCCTTTGGGAGAGTCTCGAAGCCAGGGAAGCAATTCAAGTTAGAATGTTTTGTATACGAGTGAAAATTTAATTTGCTTTTCATTCTAAATTGTCTATGAGTGGTCCTCAAACCTGAGGGGGCTGACAGTCCCATGTGATCCAAAATCACAAGAGTGTCCACAGTTCTTCCCGCATCCTCCAATCATTTGTGGCAGCTTTGGGGTACTTTGAAGACTGCCAGCAACTTCCAATTTGTCGACAAACCAGAGCAACGCTTACTCCAATCAGCAGATGTCCTGTTGTCATAATTCCGAATAGGTGGATCTCTTCATATCCTCGACTTAAAAGGGTCACCAGGCATGCGGCACTCCTTTGATTGATTGAATGAAACTTTTATTAGTAGATTGCACAGTTCAGTACATATTCCGTACAATTGACCACTAAATGGTAACACCCGAATAAGTTTTTCAACTTGTTTAAGTCGGGGTCCACGTTAATCAATTCATCCTTCTTCTCCCAAGAGTCCGTCACGACAAGCAGGTTCCCCTAAACCCAAGATATGGTCAATTTTGTTTAAGCCAGTGAAATTGTTCCAATGTTGATTTGGAGAGCAGTGCAAAAAGAGGCAACAAGAAAGTTAAGACAAGACAAAGTGTTAAGGTCTCAATAAAGGAATCCAAGTTTAGATCAGTAAAAAAATTATATTTAATAACCAAAAATCACTGGAGAAAATAATTCAAACGTAACAAAAAAATCAGCTCCAGGAAGATAGGGTCAAAAGTCTGTTCACCATCTGAGGAAATACAAAAACAGGAATCAAAAAGGGTTCAGGGCAAAGGTCATAATAAACGAGTTCAGGCTGGATTGTACCGCAGGCAACGGACGAACTGGCATTGGCTGGGTGGAGATCCAGGGTTTAAGTCAGGTGGTTGATTAGATGCAGGTGGGCTCAGATCACTGGCAGCAGACCTGCAACTGATGACCAGGGAGGGGACTTGCAGACACAAGAGGGGAAAAAAAGGCAAGAGAACCACCCTCATGACACAAAGAAGAAAGCAGGAAAGGGGAGTGTCCGCCCTCGATGAGTGCCAGACAGAAAATGAGAAAGTGAGAGAGCTAATTCCAGTCGGTACTGCGAATGTCCAACTGAGGCTCCTTCTCAACCATTATTTATTTTCGCTTTCTCCAAGTTGGATATAAACATTCACCATACGTAGAACATAATATGAGTTCTTTAAATCACTTCACAATCGAAGCATGATGGTAATAATCCAGATTTTGTATCATTTACATTGCTAATAACTTGGAAGTGTTGCCGCTGTCTGAAAAAGGCACAGAGTTCCGCCCCGTGCACGCAGGGATACAAAACATTCCAGGGATACCGAATTTTGCACGACACCTGTTGGGTTGTCTGATGAGACTTACAGTGAACAAACAAGACAATTTAAACTTCAACTAAAATTAGATGAGGCCTGTTGTTATTTGTTTTATGTGCTCTTTGTTTTACTTGCACATTTAAGTTAACTATCTTGAGCCAGGACACCTAGTTGTTGTTGTTTTTTTTGTATATCAGTGCTTGATTGTTCAATAAAATTAAATACAAACCAGCTATTTGTTGAGTGGTTAATTGAAACTGTTTTTGCAATCAGTGAAATGAGTAAAGACAATTATATCATTTACGTAATACTCTGACTTGTTAAGTCAGCAGTCATAAATAAGGACACAAGTTGGGTGTATTACACCGTCAAGAACACTGAAAAACAACACCATTGAAGGTGGCATTGATTAGGGTGCAGCAGTGTTCTGTAGATGTCTGCTCCTCAACGTTACTCGGCATGTACTGGCATGGCATGGATTCCTTTAAGTTTCAGCTTTTCAACCATACTCTTCCCGGAACCTAAAGACTTTGGTTTACCAAACGGAAATATTTCATATATTCGCCTTGAACAAAAAGCATCTTCCTTTTGTACAAGTAGTGATTTTAAACTATGTTTATTTCATTGCATCTTCTGACCAGTAAGCATTGTAGACCATTACAATGTGAGAAAGTTCACAGTCTACAGTACTGGCCAAAGATTTGGACATAACTTCTAATTCAAGGTGTTTTCTTTATTTTCATGACTATTTCGAATGTAGATTGTCACTGAAGGCATCAAAACTATGAATGAACACATGTGGCATACTTGCCAACCCTCCCGGATTTTCCGGGAGTCTCCCGAGATTCAGCGCCTTTCCCGAAAACCTCCCAGGACAAATTTTCTACCGAAATTCAGGCGGACCTGAGTGACGTGTCAACAGCCTGTTTTCACGTCCGCTTTCCCACAATATAAACAGCGAGCCTATCCAATGACGTTATAACTGTAGAATGATCGAGGGCGAGTTCTTGGTTTCTTATGTGGGTTTATTGTTAGGCAGTTTCGTTAACGTCCTCCCAGCCCAGTAACAACACACAACAACAGCGGTCACATTTTCGTCTACCGTAAAACAGTTTGTCTACCGTAAACAGCAATGTTGTGACACTCTTAAACAGGACAATACTGCCATCTACTGTAAATAGAATAGAATAGAATGTAGAATAGAATGTACTTTATTGATCCCTGGGGGAAATTCAGCACCACAGTTCGCTCACAATAAACAATGATAATAATAAATAACATAATATATATTATATTTTATATATAATATATAATATATGAATAATATATATATATATTCTACATATATTCTACATTTAAGTGCAGTCAAGGAACATATGCCTTATACAGTCTGATGGCTGTCGGTATGAAGGACCTCCTGTGTTGTTCTGTGTTCCATTTTGGGAGTCTGAGCCTTCCACTGAACGTGCTCATTCTCTCCACAAGGTCCGAGTGTAGTGGGTGGCAGGTGTTGTCCATAATGGCTAGGAGGTTAGCTAGACTTCTTCTCTCTGACACCTCCGCCAGAGAATCTAGCTGTGCATGCATATGGTTAGAAAAATAGTGACAGAGAATATGGACAATTCAACCCTTGACTCAACAATGAGTAGATGAGTGTTATGTGTGTGTATACGTGTAATTAAATGAACACTGAAATTCAAGTATTTATTATATATATATATATATATATATATATACTGTATATATATGTATATATATATATATATATATATAATAAAATAAATATATACTGTATAGATAGCTAGAATTCACTGAAAATCAAGTATTTCATATATATGTATATATTTCAAGTATTTCATATATATATATATATATATATATATATATATATATATATATATATATATATATATATATGAAATAATTGACTGTTAACCACGCACCGACCCGACCATACCCCCCCCCCCCCCCCCCTCCACCACCACCTCTGACCACGGAGTTATGTACTTCACAAAATAAGGTGAAATAACTGAAAATGTTTTGTATTGTAGTTTCTTCCAAATAGCCACCCTTTGCTCTGATTACTTTTTTGCACACTCTTGGCATTCTCTCAATGAGCTTCAAGAAGTATTCACCTGAAATGGTTTTCTCTTCATAGGTGTGCTTGAAGCAAAAACAAACTTAAATAGATATATACAAAGTGTCGCTTGCGTACTTGGGCTAAAGTTATAGTTGAATTTTGAATCTATTTTTCACACAACATTGTGTCCCACTTGTTTTCTGGCTCGCAAGAAGACGAGCTAACTATTTTACCCAGTTGAGAGTGACCGACATCATGCAGCTGATTGTTCCCGTGTCACAGATGTACTGCAATAAAAAGTAAGGTCCACTTTGCAAAATAAGGAAGGGATTTATGTCTTTAACAAGACTAGGTTGAAATGTTCCCACACAGACTATTTGTCGACAATGTCAACAAATCGTTGCGTCCCCAGGCCCAACCACCCTTTTATGTTTCCTTAAATGTTAAAAAAAAATGTTTACCCTTCGAACCCCGCTGTAATAACGACCCATCATGTACAGTAATAATGTATTACATTTTCACCTCATTATGTAATTTTGTAATAATCTATCACACAAAAACATTGGGAGATTTTCTGATTTGGTAAAAATTGCAAATATTAATTCAGAATGAGGGTGCTGGATTTTTTTAAATAAAGTTCTGCAATTTAGAATTATGTCATTTTAAGTTGTTGTTTTTAAATGTGATGAAAACCGAAATATGTCATGCATACAGTATACAGTACAGGCAAAACGTTCCAACAGGCAAAACGTTCGAACACACCTTCTCATTTAAATGTGTTTTCTTTATTTAGGTTTTTTTTTTCCTTCAGGCAGTGGTGAACAAAATAAACAGTTTTAATTTATAAATTGAAAATGTTGCAGACCAAAAGGCTGAAGTTGAACACTTATTGCGCCGAACCCTAAAAAAAAATTACTATTTACATTGTAGATGGTCACTGAAGGCGTCAAAACTATGACACCTGTGAAGTGAAAACCCTTTCAGGAGACTACTTCTTGAAGCTCATCGAGAGACTGCCAAGAGTGTGCAAAGCAGTAATCAGAACAAAGGGAGGCTATTTTGAAGAAACCATCCATCCATCCATCTTCTTCCGCTTATCCGAGGTCGGGTCGCGGGGGCAACAGCCTAAGCAGGGAAACCCAGACTTCCCTCTCCCCAGCCACTTCGTCTAGCTCTTCCCGGGAGATCCCGAGGCGTTCCCAGGCCAGCCGGGAGACATAGTCTTCCCAACGTGTCCTGGGTCTTCCCCGTGGCCTCCTACCGGTTGGACGTGCCCTAAACACCTCCCTAGGGAGTCGTTCGGGTGGCATCCTGACCAGATGCCCGAACCACCTCATCTGGCTCCTCTCGATGTGAAGGAGCAGCGGCTTTACTTTGAGTTCCTCCCGGATGGCAGAGCTTCTCACCCTATCTCTAAGGGAGAGCCCCGCCACACGGCGGAGGAAACTCATTTCGGCCGCTTGTACCCGTGATCTTATCCTTTCGGTCATGACCCAAAGCTCATGACCATAGGTGAGGATGGGAACGTAGATCGACCGGTAAATTGAGAGCTTTGCCTTCCGGCTCAGCTCCTTCTTCACCACAACGGATCGGTACAACGTCCGCATTACTGAAGACGCCGCACCGATCCGCCTGTCGATCTCACGATCCACTCTTCCCCCACTCGTGAACAAGACTCCTAGGTACTTGAACTCCTCCACTTGGGGCAGGGTCTCCTCCCCAACCCGGAGATGGCACTCCACCCTTTTCCGGGCGAGAACCATGGACTCGGACTTGGAGGTGCTGATTCTCATTCCGGTCGCTTCACACTCGGCTGCAAACCGATCCAGTGAGAGCTGAAGATCCCGGTCAGATGAAGCCATCAGGACCACATCATCTGCAAAAAGCAGAGACCTGATCCTGCGGTCACCAAACCGGAACCCCTCAACGCCTTGACTGCGCCTAGAAATTCTGTCCATAAAAGTTATGAACAGAATCGGTGACAAAGGACAGCCTTGGCGGAGTCCAACCCTCACTGGAAATGTGTTCGACTTACTGCCGGCAATGCGGACCAAGCTCTGGCACTGATCGTACAGGGAGCGGACCGCCACAATAACACAGTCCGATACCCCACACTCTCTGAGCACTCCCAACAGGACTTCCCGAGGGACACGGTCGAATGCCTTCTCCAAGTCCACAAAGCACATGTAGACTGGTTGGGCAAACTCCCATGCACCCTCAAGAACCCTGCGGAGAGTATAGAGCTGGTCCACAGTTCCACGCCCAGGACGAAAACCACACTGTTCCTCCTGAATCCGAGGTTCGACTATCCGGCGTAGCCTCCTCTCCAGTACACCTGAATAAACCTTACCGGGAAGGCTGAGGAGTGTGATCCCACGATAGTTGGAACACACCCTCCGGTCCCCCTTCTTAAAGAGAGGACCCACCACCCCGGTCTGCCAATCCAGAGGTACCGCCCCCGATGTCCACGCGATGCTGCAGAGTCTTGTCAACCTAGACAGCCCCACAGCATCCAGAGCCTTAAGGAACTCTGGGCGGACCTCATCCACCCCTGGGCCCTTGCCACGAGGAGCTTTTTAACTACCTCAGCGACTTCAGCCCCAGAAATAGGAGAGTCCACCACAGACTCCCCAGGCACTGCTTCCTCATAGGAAGACGTGTTGGTAGGATTGAGGAGGTCTTCGAAGTATTCCTTCCACCTATCCACAACATCTGCAGTCGAGGTCAGCAGAACACCATCCGCACCATACAAGGTGTTGATAGTGCACTGCTTCCCCTTCCTGAGGCGGCGGACGGTGGTCCAGAATCGCTTCGAAGCCGTCCGGAAGTCGTTTTCCATGGCTTCCCGAACTCCTCCCATGTCCGAGTTTTTGCCTCAGCGACCGCTGAAGCTGCACACCGCTTGGCCTGTCGGTACCTGTCCACTGCCTCCGGAGTCCTATGAGCCAAAAGGACACGATAGGACTCCTTCTTCAGCTTGACGGCATCCCTCACCGCTGGTGTCCACCAAGGGGTTTTAGGATTTCCGCCCCGACAAGCACCAACTACTTTGCGGCCACAGCTCTGATCGGCCGCCTCGACAGTAGAGGTGCAGAACATGGTCCACTCGGACTCAATGTCCAGCACCTCCCTCGTGACATGTTCAAAGTTCTTCCGGAGGTGGGAATTGAAACTTTCTCTGACAGGAGACTCTGCCAGACGTTCCCAGCAGACCCTCACAATGCGTTTGGGCCTGCCAGGTTGGTCCGGCATCCTCCCCCACCATCGCAGCCAACTCACCACCAGGTGGTGATCGGTAGAAAGCTCCGCCCCTCTCTTCACCCGAGTGTCCAAAACATAAGGCCGCAAGTCCGATGACACAACTACAAAGTTGATCATGGAACTGCGGCTTAGGGTGTCCTGGTGCCAAGTGCACATATGGACACCCTTATGTTTGAACATGGTGTTTGTTATGGACAAACCGTGACGAGCACAAAAGTCCAATAACAAAACCCCACTCGGGTTCAGATCCGGGCGGCCATTCTTGCCAATCACGCCTCTCCAGGTTTCACTGTCATTGCCAACGTGAGCGTTGAAGTCCCCCAGTAGGACAAGGGAATCACCCGGGGAAGCACTTTCCAGTACTCCCTCGAGTGCTCCCAAAAAGGGTGGGTACTCTGAACTGCTGTTTGGTGCATAAGCACAAACAACAGTCAGGACCCGTCCCCCCACCCGAAGGCGGAGGGAGGCTACCCTTTCGTCCAACGGGTTAAACTCCAACGTGCAGGCTTTGAGCCGGGGGGAAACAAGAATTGCCACCCCAGCCCGTCGCCTCTCGCTGCCGGCAACGCCAGAGTGTAAGAGGGTCCAGTCCCTCTTGAGAGAAGTGGTTCCAGAGCCCTTGCTGTGCGTCGAAGTGAGTCCGACTATATCCAGCCGGAACTTCTCCACTTCGCGCACTAGCTCAGGCTCTTTCCCCCCCAGTGACGTGACGTTCCACGTCCCAAGAGCTAGCTTCTGTAGCCGAGGATCGGACCGCCAAGTGCCCTGCCTTCGGCTGCCGCCCAGCTCACAATGCACCCGACCTCTATGGCCCCTGCTATGGGTGGTGAGCCCATTGGAGGGGTGACCCACGTTGCCTCTTCGGGCTGTGCCCGGCCGGGCCCCATGGGAACAGGCCCGGCCACCAGGCGCTCACCATCGTGCCCCACCTCCGGGCCTGGCTCCAGAGGGAGGCCCCGGTGACCCGCGTCCGGGCGAGGGAAATCTGGGTCTATGTTTTTTCTTCTTCATAAAGGTCTTCGAGCTGCTCTTTGTCTGATCCCTCACCTAGAACCTGTTTGCCTTGGGAGACCCTACCAGGGGGCATAAAGCCCCCGGACAACATTGCTCCTAGGATCATTGGGACACGCAAACTCGGTAAGGTGGCAGCTCAGAGAGGAGTATTTTTTTGAAGAAGAAGAAACTACAATATAAAACATGTTTTCAGTTATTTCACCTTTTTTTGTTAAGAACATAATTCCACATGTGTTCATTCATAGTTTTGATGCCTTCAGTGACAATCTACAATGTAAATAGTCATGAAAATAAAGAAAACGCATTGTATGAAAAGGTGCATCCAAACCTTTGGCCTGTACTGTATGTTAATATGCCTCAAAACCTTGAACAAACAGGAGCTGCCTCATGTACAAGTAGTGATTTTAAATTACTTTTATTTAAATGTATCTTTTAACAAGTAACAATACAAACAATTACAGCGTGAGAAAGCAATGGTACACTGCAAAAACTGATTTCTTAGTAAGATTAAGTATTTATTTTCTGTCTAAGATATTTTTTCTCACTAAGCAGATTTTATGTTAAAGTGTTTTACTTTTTTTTAAGGGTTTTGGTCCTTAATTATCTCAGTAAGATATTACAGCTTGTTGCTAAGATGTTATGACCTATATTGTGTAAAACATTCTTGAAACTAGAATATCAACTGATGCAAAGCTGTGTCATCAACACTCACAAGTATAAAACTGCTTTTTCAAAGTAATAATTTATTACTTCAAGAATGAAAAAAAAATCATGATGCCGAGCGCATATCATTATGTCAGGATAATGGCACTAGCATTTACTTAATTTAAGAATATTTTTTTACATTTTGAGCAAAAGGGTCTCATTTTTTTCTACAAAGAAAAGTACACTTGTTATTAGTGAGAATATACTTATTTTAAGGTATTTTTGAGTTCATTGAGGTTAGCTAATTTTACTTTTTTTGGAAAGTCTTGGCAAGCAGGATTTTCTTGTTCTATTGGCAGAGAGAGGGGTTCTGACCACGGAGCCCATGCAGGACCCACCACTCACTGTGACAACAGCAGAGGTAAGTACAGTTCTGAGGAGAACAAACCCACGAAAGGCAACATCCCTGGCCAGGCCCTCAGGGTGTGTTCATCAGAGCTGGCTGACGTACTTGCTGACATATACAACTTGTAACTAACACAAACTGTTGTCTCCACCTGTTTCAAGACCACCACCATTGTGCCCCTGCCAAAGAAAAACACTGTGACCTGTCTGAATGACTATCGCCCTGTTGCACTCACCCCAATAGTGATGAATTGCTTTGAGAGGATAGTCATGTCACACATCAAGAAGACCATCCCAGACACACTGGACCCTCCACAGCAGGGGTCTCAAACATGCGTTATTATGCAACCCGCGCTTTGATATGACAATTTAATGTTGGTGCGGCCCGCAAGTTTAATATGAACGGCGCTTGATAGGTCATGCTTGCCAATGTCCCCAGTTTTCCCCGGGAGACCCCTGAATTAAAGGGCACTAATTCTCTCGAAGCCTCTGTCCATATTTACCAGATCAACAATAATCAGGGTGTGCCATACTGGCACTGCCTTTAGCGCCCCCTACATCCTGAACTGACAGCGTTCAAGTTCAGTTGTATGTTGCATCTGGACATGTGACACGCACATGTGTTATTGCAAGACATATTTGATCAACAGCTACACACGTCACACTAAGGGTGGCCGTAAAAAAACTTTTAACACTGTTACAAATATGTGCCAGACTGTGAAGCCACACCAAACAAGAATGACAAACACATTTCGGGAGAATTTACGCACTGTAACACAACTTAAACACAAGAGAACAAATACCCAGAACACCTTGTAGGGCTACAATTGAGTTTGAGACCCCTGCTCTACAGTTTGCCTACCAGCAGAACCGATCCACTGAGGATGCAGTCAACACCGTCATCCACACCACCCTCACCCACTTAGAGGGCAAGGGCACCTATGCCAGGTTATTATTCATCAACTACAGCTCTGCTTTTAACACGGTCATCCCACAAAAACTCACTGCTAAACTCCTCACTGTTAGTCTGACACCAACTCTCTGTGACTGGGTCCTGAATTTTCTCACAAACCGGCCCCAGTCTGTCAGAATCGGCAACCAGACATCAGGCACAAAGGTTCTAAGCATAGGGACCCCTCAAGGCTGCGTGCTGAGCCCCCTATTTGTACACCCTCTTCACACAAGACTGTGTGGCCTCCCAGAACAACACCGGTATCATCAAGTTTGCAGATGATACTACGGTCGTCGGACTGATCACCAGGGGAGCTGAGGCAGTGTACAGAAGGGAGGTAGCGGAACTGGTGGCCTGGTGTCAGGATAATAATCTCTCCTTGAACACAGACAAGACCACTGCGTGGCGCAGTGGGAGAGTGGCCGTGCGCAACCCGAGGGTCCCTGGTTCAAATCCCACCTAGTACCAACCTCGTCACGTCCGTTGTGTCCTGAGCAAGACACTTCACCCTTGCTCCTGATGGGTGCTGGTTGGCGCCTTGCATGGCAGCTCCCTCCATCAGTGTGTGAATGTGTGTGTGAATGGATGAATGTGGAAGTAGTGTCAAAGCGCTTTGAGTACCTTGAAGGTAGAAAAGCGCTATACAAGTACAACCCATTTATTATTGACGCACAGAGAAGGAGTGCACAGTACACACCTCTGTACATAGGGGTTACAAAGGTAGACAGCGTGAAAACCTTTCAATTCCTCGGAACCCACATCAGCGAGTACCTCACCTGGTATCACAACACCCAACAAACAATAAAGAAAGCCCCGCAGCGACTGTACTTCCTAAGAAGGCTGAGAAAATTTGGCATGCCACACAAATTTTTCAGCAACTTCTATAGAAGTACGGTTGAGAGTGTCCTTACCAGTTCAATCACGGTCTGGTATGGAAACTGCACTGCGAAGGACAGGAAGGCACTCCAGCGAGTGATTAAAACTGCTCAGTACTGTACACATCAGGAGTAGCCTTCTCCTCACTACAGGACATGTACTCTACCAGGGCCACCAGGAGAGCACACAACATCATAAAGGACAGTACACATCCCCCAGCACAGTCTCTTCAGCCTCCTACCATCAGGCAGACGATACAGGAGCCTGAAATCCAGGACTACGAGACTGACAAACAGTTTCTATCCACAGGCCATCAGGCTTGTGAATGCCCCCATTTTTACTTTTGTCTTTTTGAACAAAAGACAGCTACCTTGACCACCCCCGAACTGTGAACCATCTGTAGACACTTTTCACCTTTGATCACTAAAGACACTTTAACTGCTGCTGTGACCCAAAGTCACCTCCATATTTATACTGTTGACTGTCAATCAGAATGTGCAATAATGTTATGTTACTTACTGTGCCTTGTATATACATTTTTTTTTTTTTTTTTTTTTACCGTGTGACTTGTTGAAGGGTGGACTAGCAAAGTAAGATTTTCATTGTACGGCAAACTGTCTGTTTAACTGTGCATATTACAATAAACAATCTTGAATCTTGAGATGATTTTGCTTAGTTCAAATAAAATACTCCTCATTTTTGTATTTTTGTTTTGTTTTTGAACACTGACTTTTTTGCATTGTAGGTTCTTTTTTTTTAAGCCACATTCGACAGAACGGAGTCCACACCGATATTCTTTCAAAGGCCCCAGAATTCCTAGCAACGGCCCTGTTGTTTATTACTGGAATTCAGGTTTATCCCAAGTGAACCACAGCCAGTGAGTGCTCACACATGCATAAACACAAGCAGGGTTGCAGGCAAAACGTGTCCTGGATTTTCAGTGATGTTGGTGTTTTCTACACTAACAAATGGACTGGACTGAAATTTGGACGATTTGTGTGTTCTCGGCATAAACAAGTCGAATTATGGATTGGATAACGACGATTACTCCATTTTTACAATAAGAAATTACTTGATACTGGCTTGATGTATTTAAGTAAATAATGTACTGGCTAACTGTAAAAAAAGAAAATACATGTTCTAACCAGAAATGTGAGTACTGTTTTTCCATGAATTATTTAACGTGGACCCCGACTTAAACAAGTTGAAAAACTTATATGGGTGTTACCATTTAGTGCTCAACTGTATGGAATATGTACTGTACTGTGCAGTCTACTAATAAAAGTTTCAATCAATACAATCTTTTGACTAAATAAGGCTAACATGGCATATCTTATTGTGATATTCACATGTCGTTAATCTACTTTAACCAAAGTTATACAGCACTACGAATGCGCAATTATCTTTCTTCGATCCTCTTGCTGTGAGGCCCACTGACTCTTACATGTTTATGCATCCTTTGCTGTTGTCATTTCATAGACAAATTAGTGTATATTTCTAACTTATGTGTCCAATTGTTTGTATCTTTGTAGATGATGCTAGATATGTACAAAATAAATCACTACAGTATGTTATTTTTGAAACCGGTTTAGTTTGCCGCGTATGCGGATCAGACACGGGTCCGCTCAGGATCCGCTGTCCGACTGTACAATTTTCAGAGGCGGAGTGGATTTTCTAAGCCAGGGGTCGGCAACCCGCGGCTCCGGAGCCGCATTCGGCTCTTTGTCCACTCTGATGTGGCTCAGCTGCACAATCGCCAACCCCCACGATTGTTACGGGGGGGATTCCCGTTCTCGGAGCCTCTTCCGGACATCACCCGGGGTCAACATTCTTCGATTTTCACTCGGACAACAATATTGAGGCCGTGCCGTGATGGCTTTACTTTTAGCGCCCTCTACATTTTGACGCGTTCCACAAAAAAATTAAAAAGACAATGGGAACCGCAACCATTCTCACGAATATCTGCTGGTGGTCACCCATATAACAATGATAAGGACGTGCCATGAAGCCATTGCCTTTGACGCCTTCTACAACATATGCAGACAGCTTGCCAGTCCAGGTACATGTTGTACGTGGCTTCTGCAGATACACGTACACGACTGCAAGGCATACTGGGTAAATCAGAGTACACTGAAGGCTGTGATATAAACAACTTTAACACTCTTACTAATATGCACCACACTGTGAACCCACACCAAACAAGAATGACAAACACATTTCTGGAGAACATCCTCACAGTAACACATTATAAACGCAATATAACAATTACCCAGAATGCCATGCATCCATGACTCTTTCAGACCCCCACGCCCCCAACCCCGCCCACCTCAACCGACGAACGGAAGGGAGGGGGGAAGTGGGTTTTGGTGCTAGCGGGGTGTATAATATAGCCTGAAAAAGTCATTGATCCATAGCATTCTGGGTAATTATTATGTATGGTTTATAATGTGTTACAGTGCGAATGTTCTCCAGAAATGTGTTTGTCATTCTTGTTTTGTGTGGGTTCACAGTGTGGTGCATATTAATAAGAGTCTTAAAATTGTTTATATCACAACCTTCAGTGTACTCTGTGTTACCCAGTATGCCTTGCAGTCGTGTACGTGTATCTGCGGAAGCCACATACAACATGTGACTGGATTGGCAAGCTGTCTGTATATGTTGCACAAGGCGTCAAAGCCAATGGCTTCATGACATGCCCTTATTACTGTTATACGGGTGACCACCACCAGATATTCGCGAAAATGATTGTGGCTCCCATTGTCTCCCTGAATTTGTGAAACGGGTCAAAATGGCTCTTTGAGTGGTAAAGGTTGCCGACCCCTGCTATAGGCGGAGCCAAAACAAATGTGACAGTAACGCGGGTTGGGCGACTTGAGAGCGGATCCGTATAGGAGTCTCCTGCTGTGTGGGTGTAGTTGGAATTTGCTCTAACTTTTTTTTATCTTGATAGATTGAAAATTAATCTCAGGATTCTAAGAACATTACTGTCATATTGAGTAAAAAACTAATTTTTGTGTTTGCAAACCTTACATAAGCATATGTTTCTTGTAAATCTTACAAAGATACATTATTTCAGGCATTATTAGACATTTTTTGTTTAGGAATTATGTTTAAATAACAGTCATAGTTAGTATGACAGTTATACTCCAACATTATCACATAATTTATTCAGAAAATATAAATAGGGACAAATAAGGTATATACTATTAACCGCAACAGGTAATTGTAAAAAAACAAAAACAAAAAAAAACCTTATGATTTGCACATTTTCAGAATGTGCTTGTTCTATTTTTAAACAAAGAAAACGATCTTAGGTTGTCTTTATTTTTAAGTTATCGTGTCGTGATTTTACCAGTCCGGCCGACTTGGGAGTAGATATTTCTCCATGTGGCCCTCCATCTAAAATGAGTTTGACAACCCTGTTAATGTTTTTTTATGGTTTTCTTAGCCCCAGTGTGTGAATGTGAGTGTGAATGTTGTCTATCTGTGTTGGCCCTGTGACGAGGTAGCGACTTTTTCAGGGTGCACCTCGCCTTCCACCCGAATGCAGCTGAGATAGGCTCCAAGCACTCCCCGCGACCCCAAAAGGGACAAGCGGTAAAAAAAAATGGATGGATGGATGGATGGATGGTTTTCTGTCTGCTTTCTGCTTGTTTGCAGTTTTCTATTACGACCACTAGGAGTCGTACAATTTTCCCATCGGCCTGTGCGGCACAGCATATATAAAGCTCCCACCCGTAAGAACCACCCCTTTCCAACGTCTACCAACAGTAAGTTAGCAACCTTTTTTTCTTCTTCTTCTTTTTTTTTAGAGTACTGGTCGATTTGCTACGTTTTTTTCTCTGTCAACTACGTTTATTGTCGGGATTACATCATAACGTGAAATGCTTAAAAAACTTGTTTTGATAGTTACCGTTTTAGGCCTCGGCCGCCATTTCGACGACTGCCAACATACTTGTAATGTGACTAACTTAAAATGTCAGGGTTAAGACCTCGTCCCATTGCTATATGATGACAAAATGTTGGTAGGGACATCTGAATCGATGTGAGGAAAGGCCAACTGTCCTGACCGCATGGGGCGTTGACACGTGTTTAGCATAGTTCGACGTTAGCATTTTGCTGAAGCTAGTTATCCCTTCCATAGTATAACTAACTGATCGCTTATAATTCTGTTATGTTTTTTTCTAGTTACATGCTTCTCACGATGTCAATCCACGAAGACCTGCAGACATGCAAAATGGTCAGTTGAATGTTTTTCACTCATTTAAGCCTTCTCTGAGATTTTCTGAGTAGAACTCTGGATCAGGGGTCTCCAACAATTTTTCTTCATTCGATTGGCAATTAAATTTAACTTTATTTTCAAAGCCGATCTCCACTTAAACTGCGTGGTCATTGCTTTTATGCTCGTTTGTGGTAATGTAACTAAAATGCTTGAATTCAATGGTGAATAGCTTGAGCAATTCTTTGAACCTTATTTTATTATTTTGAACCTTATTTTTGATCTGCTCATAATCAATTGGGTAGTTACCAGTTGTAGACCCCTGCTCTGGATTAGAAAAATATGCTTTTTACTAGGGGTGTAACAGTTTGTTTAAAGATTCGATTTTAAATCTCCGGTTGCTGATGTGATTCAGGGCCAATATATTTTTGAAATGATACAATTCAAAGAGTTCAATTTGATTCAGCATTTTTTTTTCTGTTTAGCAAATCAATTTCAGTATACATTTAGTCTATGCTGGACACTGCATGCAACGTTATCTATAGTCCTGTTGTGCCTTGTTAGGGAATTGAGTATAAATTGAGGATACAGGTAAACCCTAAATAAAACAAGCACAATACCAATGGCGCGCATTTTCAAAATGCACGACCACATTTTGCAATTTTAACGTCAAATCAAATTTCTATCGGATTTATCACTATACAGTGTACATCCACGACTGAACTACTGACTAAACTACTACCAAGTGTGGATTCAGGCCAGGTGGCCTATTTCAAGTTCCAGGTAACCCTACATTATATCTTATAGTTAACCAAGTTGTGGTAGTTAAGTCAGTAGTTCTGTCGTGGATGTACACTGTATAGTGATGAATCACATTAACATTTGATTTGATATTAAATTTGCAAAATGCGGTTGCGAATTTTGCAAATTTCACGCCATTGGTATTATGCTTACGATAACAAAGTAGGGCTGGGCGATATGGCCATTTATCTCTCTCTCTCTCTCATATATATATATATATATATATATATATATATATATATATATATATATATATATATATATATATATAGTGATATTTTGCTTTGTTCTTGAATGCACACCTGATGTATATAATCACAGAAGTATGACTGTGTCTACATTAAAACATTCTTGTTCATACTGCATTAATATATGCTCATTTAAAACTTTAATGCAGAAAGGGAAATCACAATGAAATCAACTTGGCAAAACTTTTTTGTTACGCAATGGCGCAAACGTTTGTGTCGTTTCAAACCAAAGTGCAAGATTGTCAGACATTTTAAATCAAGCTATTAGTGCACTTTTGTGCACGATGTCACAAGATATTTTAGTGTCAAAAATGATCTGTTAATTGGAAATCAAATAACAGCGCTGCTACTTTTTGTAGCAACGCTTTTGCCGCATAATTGAACATATTCCCGCTTGAAGCTAAATCACCGCCAGACAATGCACCCCGTGCTTTTTTTTCTTGGGAATTCTTCCTTCATTTGTTTCCAGGTTGGCACCGCTCACTCGTATTACCACTCAACGCACCGTTGGCGTACACAGCTGATGTTACCCATGTAGCTACCTCTCTGCTTAAGGGGGTGTGTGACGTATGTAAGAAGGTGTGCTTGTTTTCTAGATTGCACAGATAAGCCCGCGATAGAGTATATAGATATATATCGCCCAGCCCTATAACAAAGCATACAACAATTTGGCTAACTTACTGTTTGACAGAATACATTTGTTGGAACTGTCTACCGGTATTTTTCTCAATTACTAAGCTTATGTAATGCATACAGAAATCCCAGCCGAATAAATGATTTGGTGTCTATGGGGTTTAAGCATATAAAACAGTCCACGAGAAGCAACAATTTGCAGTCACGTTTGTATGACTGAATACGTTGGATGACTGCCAACGCTAGCTATTCAAATTGCTATTAGCTAATGTGTTGCGTATGTGGAAAGTTGGCGTCCTCTATGCAAATTTTGCAAACTGCTTCTTTATAATGTTTAATTAACCAGAGGGTAGCTTTTCTGATTATTTTTAAAAACTACAGTAACTTTTACATTTTAGCAGATTTTACCTGTCGAATAAAATTCCCCGACTCGGCCATATCTGTATCGGAGCAAAGATTGACATACATGAAATGTAGGACTCTAAATATCGATTTGTTGAGCCCCTTTTTTAAATATGGTGTAAATTTCATAGAAAACACCCAAGAGTTTTTTTTATCTATTTTTTTTTTGCTGCCTTTGATGACATTTTATTTGCTACTCTCGACCAAATGGATGACGATGCAAACAACCACCAAGTTGATATCTGAGGCAGTGACTGCTTATGTACTTAAAATATTGAGTATATAATTGTTTGACTTAAACTTATTTTTTGTGCAGGTCCAGTTGCTGTGTAAAGATCCTTGACTGCAAGGAGAGGTAATCAAAATTTAAGCTTTAATAATTATTCATTTGTCAATGAATTGTGAAACAATGGGAGTCAAGGAGGGAAAACTGATTTTGACAAAAGGCTTAGTGAGTTGCACCTATTTGAATGGTGCACTTCCTTAACGTCTACTTTATAGAAAAGGACAGTTTGTTTTGTCAAAGGAAAATCCGCTAACGTATGCACGTAGAACAAACTATATTCTGCTGCAGTGAAAAATTAAGTGCAGAATAAATGCAGTCATTTTGATGTGTTGGCCTGTGAAGTTTCAGGCATCAAACCAAAGTGACTTAACATGTCTGTCCTCTTTCTAGGCATAGGCCGCATACCACAAAAGATGGTGAGTAAATGTTGTGTATTGCCAAATGAATAACTTGACGCAATGATGACTGCATAGTTCAGCGGATTGTCCGTGAAGAAAAAAAAAATTTGTCTTTCGACCCTATCTGAGGTGTCTCCTGAATGTCTGTTCAGGCCCTTTTCAAGTGAGTGGTTACTTATGGTTTTGTTTGGTCTTTTTAGATTCCTGAGCAACCCAACACCACATATGGTACGTTTTTGTTTGACTAAACAACTTGACACTACGATGACTGCATGTTCAGCCGATAACCCCTGAATAATTAAAGTTCTTTCCACTCATTCTAAAGTTGTCAAAGATTTGAATTGTTGGGTTTATCTTTTTAGATGTGCAAAGAGGAACCGATGCCATCTTGGGTCGAGTAGACATGGTGAGTATGTTAAAGTTTGTTAATTTACCACAAAGGCCATACTCAAGTGTGACCTGTATTATGGGTGATTATATATTCATAATACAGAAGTTTTTAAAAATTATTTAAATAGATTAGGTGCAATTCAATGCATTAGTATTGTCAGTTCCCCGATCAGCATGTACTCACAATTGAAATATGATTGTGGTTTTAATTGTGAGAAGTAAATGGCATATGATTAGCTCTATATTAAGTTTAAGCTTTTCTAATTAAAATTTTATAAGCCTATGTTAACAAAGGTTACAGTCACCTGTGAACAGTGCTAGGCTATGAGGTAGGGCCTGAATCCATCAGGAGTGATGAATAGAATCAGGTTACTGATCCAGTTGAGGAGACTTGCATTTTACTGATCCTGACTTTTTTTTTTTTTTATTTTTTTTTTTTGAGAAACCATTTGAATCCATATAATGCCCTAATTGTTGTATCATTGCAGATAGTGCCTCTGATGGCTGTTTGAACAGGTATGGACTGAATTGGATTCTTGTCACAAATGAATGTATGGTAGTCTGGCCTGTGTGATGACAAACTACTACACTGAATGTTCTGTTGTGGAGTTAGTAGTATTAGCTCTAGCTGATTGGTCAGCTCATTTAATTTGCCCTTTTTAAAAAAAAAAAAAAAAGTATATCTTAACTGAATATTGGTTTATCACTCCAGATGTCATCCTGCCTTCCACGGAATACTCCAGTTCACCAGTCAAGCATGGCAGACTTAAGGGTGAGTAAGCATAAGAAGGATGAATGTTATAGAAAATATTTCCTGTGACATGCACATGGAACAAAATATTCTGCTGTTAAAAAAAAAAAAAAAAAAAAGCTTGATGTTTGCCTGGAAAGTTCCATAGGCATAATCAAAACCAAATGGCTTTAAAATGTCTGTCCTCTTTTCTAGGTAAAAGCTGCATACCAAAAAAGATGGTGAGTAAATGTTGTGTATTGCCAAATAACTTGAGACAATTATCAGGAGTGATGAATAGAATCAGGTCACTGATCCAGTTGAGGAGACTTTCATTTTACTGATCCTGACTTTTTTGTTTTTTGAGAAACCATTTGAGTCCATAGAATGCCCCACTAATTGTTGTATCATTTCAGATGGTGCCTCTGATGGCTGTTTGAGCAGGTATGGACTGAATTGGATTCTTGTCACCAAATGAATGTATGCTAGTCTGACCTATGTGATGACAAACTACTACACTGAATATTCTGTTGTGGAGTTTGTTGTATTAGCTCTAGCTGAGTAGGTCAACCCGTTTAATATGAACTTTTTAAAAAGCTAGTGTGTATCTTAACTGAATGCTGGTCCATCGTTCCAGATGTCATCCTACCCACCATGGAATATTCCAGTTTACCAGTCAAACATGGCAGGCTTGAAGGTGAGTTAAGCATAAGGATGATACCATGATTGGTACAGTGATATCTTTACTGTCATGTAAATGTGGATGACTTGTGGCAACTGAGTGACCTGTTTATAAAATATTCATTTGTCTTTGTATATTGAGGTAACTTTTCCTTTTTGTCTGTCGGAAACCTTGATAAACTTAAGTTGATATTTTTCTAATTACTGGTATATGGAAACGCCACTGTCTGACGAGATTCTGCCAAATTATCTCTGATTATAACATTATTGTTCCATATTTCTGAGACAGTGGGCAGCAAAATATAATTTTTTGTTTTACAAATATTGAAACAACCCGCCTGAAAGGCCTCAGGTAAAGTTAAGCGCAGCCTTGAATGACCTGAACTTTTCACTCATTCTAAAGTCAAATATTGTGTTGGGTTTATCTTCTTAGATGTGCAAAGAGGAACAGATGCCATCTTGGGTCAAGTAGACATTGTGAATATGTTAAAGGGTGTTAACCAGAGGCCTTCGTCAAATCTGGCCTGTATTATGGGTGATTAATTTATTCAAAATACAGAAGCCTTTAAAAGTTAAAGATGAGATTTGGTGCAATTCACTGCATTGTCAGTTCCCTGATCAGTATGCATTAAAAATTGGAGTTGGCTGTGATTTTAACTGGCAAATTTATTAAATCACAATTATTGAAATTCAACAATTTGCAAACGGCTAGATTATGTATAAAGTGAACTGTAACCTGCTACCCAAAGATGTACAACAATTCTCACCGAGAGAAGTATAACCTAAAGGAAAATCTAATTTAGAACATTTGTATACTCGTACAACATTTTAAACCTTTTTAGTGTATCAGTATGTGGAATTTAAATTATGGAAAGGATTAAACCAGGCACTAATAGTAAGTTTAAGAGACTGTCCAAACTAAGTGTACTTTGAACAATAAATGTGATAAAAATCTTGAACACTTGGTTTCTTTTTGAGTTAATGTAATTTTTGCTAACTATAGTCTATTGCAGGGGTGCCCACACTTTTTCTGCAGGCGAGCTACTTTTCAATTGACCAAGTCGAGGGGCTCTACCTCATTCATATATATCGTTTGTTTTTATTTATGAAACTTGCATTTTTGTTAACATATATTAAAGGTTTTTAATTATAATGCAATGTTCAACACAGTCATTTCTTTCGTGAATATAAGTTGGAGTATTAACTGATTTGGATGACTTGCATTGATTGGAATCCGACAAGTGAGGATAACGTCGGCATTTTCAAATGGAAAACAAAAGTCCTGTCCAATACCACATGAAAGTGGTTGGTTTTGGCATCTTATTTGTCCAGCTTCCATACTCGTTAAATACACTTTACAAGAAATCCATTAGCTCCGTCTTGGTCATCACAGCCGCCGCTGCCTCTCCACCACAAAAAGATGCCTGACCTGTGGGAAACACTGACATAGTATCATCGTATGCATGATTGAAAAACAAACTACATATGAAAAGTTTTTTTTATATAGAATATAAACTTTTCCAATTAGAATTTCATAAGCCCAGGTAAACAAGGGTTTCAGTCACCCATGAACAGTGCTGGTTTGAGTAGAGCCTGAATCTATCAGGAGTGATGACCAGAATAAGGTCACTGATCCAGTTGAGATTGAATTTTACTCAACCGGACTTTTTATTTTTAGGATGTATTTCAATCCATGACTGCCAATGTAATTCTTGTCTTGTTGCAGATGGTGCCCCTGATGGCTGTTTAAGCAGCTAGGCACTGAATTGTTTTGTCACAAATTAATGTATGCTAGTCTGACCTGTGATGACAAATTCCTACACTGACTGTTGCATTGTGGAGTTAGTAGTTTTAGCTCTAGCTGAGTTGGTCAGCTCGTAAATGTGCCTTTTTATATTTAATAAATAGCTAGTGTATCTAAAATGTTTATTTCTCAAAATGTCGTCATGAATTCCGCGGAAGACAATAGTCAAGCATGGCAGACATGGAGGTGAGCTAAGCGTAAGAAGGCTGAATGTTACAGGAACGTGTTTCCTGTAACATGCAAATAGAACAAAATATTATTTTAATTAAAAACAAAGTAAAGTGACCAGTCATTTTGATGTTTTCCTGGAAAGTTGTATAGGTGTCATCAAACCCAAATGGCTTTAAAATGTTTGTCCTCTTCTCTAGGTAAAGGCTGCATACCACAAAAGATGGTGAGTAAATGTGTATTGCCAAATAAACAACTTGAGACAATGATCAGGAGTGATGAATGGAATCAGGTCACTGATCCAGTTGAGGAGATTTCAATTTAACTGATCCTGACTTTTTTAATTTTTTTAAAGAAACAGTTGAATTTATAGAATATCCCACTAATTTTTGTGTTATTGCAGATGGTGCCTCTGATGGCTGTTTGAGCAGGTATGGACTGATTTGGATTCTTGTCACAAATTAATGTAGGCTAGACTGGCCTACGTGATGACAAATTACTACACTGACTGTTGCATTGTGGAGTTAGTAGTTTTAGCTCTAGCTGAGTTGGTCAGCCCGTAAATGTGCCTTTTTTATATTAAAAAAAAAAAAAGGGAAAATAAATAAATAGCTAGTGTATCTAAAATGAATTTTTATTTCTCAAGATGTCGTCATGAATTCCGCAGAAGACACCAGTCAAGCATGGCAGGAACTGGAGGTGAGCTAAGCGTAAAAAGGCTGAATGTTACAGGAACGTATTTCCTGTAACATGCAAATAGAATAAAATATTTTAATTAAAAACAAAGTAAAGTGACCAGTCATTTTGATGTTTTCCTGGAAAGTTGTATAGGTGTCATCAAACCCAAATGGCTTTAAAATGTTTGTCCTCTTCTCTAGGTAAAGGCTGCATACCACAAAAGATGGTGAGTAAATGTGTATTGCCAAATAAAAACTTGAGACAATGATCAGGAGTGATGAATGGAATCAGGTCACTGATCCAGTTGAGGAAATTTCAATTTAACTGATCCTGACTTTTTTTAATTTTTTTAAAGAAACAGTTGAATTTATAGAATATCCCACTAATTTTTGTGTTATTGCAGATGGTGCCTCTGATGGCTGTTTGAGCAGGTATGGACTGATTTGGATTCTTGTCACAAATTAATGTAGGCTAGACTGGCCTACGTGATGACAAATTACTACACTGACTGTTGCATTGTGGAGTTAGTAGTTTTAGCTCTAGCTGAGTTGGTCAGCCCGTAAATGTGCCTTTTTTATATTAAAAAAAAAAAAGGGAAAATAAATAAATAGCTAGTGTATCTAAAATGAATTTTTATTTCTCAAGATGTCGTCATGAATTCCGCAGAAGACACCAGTCAAGCATGGCAGGAACTGGAGGTGAGCTAAGCGTAAAAAGGCTGAATGTTACAGGAACGTATTTCCTGTAACATGCAAATAGAATAAAATATTTTAATTAAAAACAAAGTAAAGTGACCAGTCATTTTGATGTTTTCCTGGAAAGTTGTATAGGTGTCATCAAACCCAAATGGCTTTAAAATGTTTGTCCTCTTCTCTAGGTAAAGGCTGCATACCACAAAAGATGGTGAGTAAATGTGTATTGCCAAATAAACAACTTGAGACAATGATCAGGAGTGATGAATGGAATCAGGTCACTGATCCAGTTGAGGAGATTTCCATTTAACTGATCCTGACTTTTTTTATTTTTTTAAAGAAACAGTTGAATTTATAGAATATCCCACTAATTTTTGTGTTATTGCAGATGGTGCCTCTGATGGCTGTTTGAGCAGGTATGGACTGATTTGGATTCTTGTCACAAATTAATGTAGGCTAGACTGGCCTACGTGATGACAAATTACTACACTGACTGTTGCATTGTGGAGTTAGTAGTTTTAGCTCTAGCTGAGTTGGTCAGCCCGTAAATGTGCCTTTTTTATATTAAAAAAAAAAAAGGGAAAATAAATAAATAGCTAGTGTATCTAAAATGAATTTTTATTTCTCAAGATGTCGTCATGAATTCCGCAGAAGACACCAGTCAAGCATGGCAGGAACTGGAGGTGAGCTAAGCGTAAAAAGGCTGAATGTTACAGGAACGTATTTCCTGTAACATGCAAATAGAATAAAATATTTTAATTAAAAACAAAGTAAAGTGACCAGTCATTTTGATGTTTTCCTGGAAAGTTGTATAGGTGTCATCAAACCCAAATGGCTTTAAAATGTTTGTCCTCTTCTCTAGGTAAAGGCTGCATACCACAAAAGATGGTGAGTAAATGTGTATTGCCAAATAAACAACTTGAGACAATGATCAGGAGTGATGAATGGAATCAGGTCACTGATCCAGTTGAGGAGATTTCCATTTAACTGATCCTGACTTTTTTTATTTTTTTAAAGAAACAGTTGAATTTATAGAATATCCCACTAATTTTTGTGTTATTGCAGATGGTGCCTCTGATGGCTGTTTGAGCAGGTATGGACTGATTTGGATTCTTGTCACAAATTAATGTAGGCTAGACTGGCCTACGTGATGACAAATTACTACACTGACTGTTGCATTGTGGAGTTAGTAGTTTTAGCTCTAGCTGAGTTGGTCAGCCCGTAAATGTGCCTTTTTTATATTAAAAAAAAAAAGGGAAAATAAATAAATAGCTAGTGTATCTAAAATGAATTTTTATTTCTCAAGATGTCGTCATGAATTCCGCAGAAGACACCAGTCAAGCATGGCAGGAACTGGAGGTGAGCTAAGCGTAAAAAGGCTGAATGTTACAGGAACGTATTTCCTGTAACATGCAAATAGAATAAAATATTTTAATTAAAAACAAAGTAAAGTGACCAGTCATTTTGATGTTTTCCTGGAAAGTTGTATAGGTGTCATCAAACCCAAATGGCTTTAAAATGTTTGTCCTCTTCTCTAGGTAAAGGCTGCATATCACAAAAGATGGTGAGTAAATGTGTATTGCCAAATAAACAACTTGAGACAATGATCAGGAGTGATGAATGGAATCAGGTCACTGATCCAGTTGAGGAGATTTCCATTTAACTGATCCTGACTTTTTTTATTTTTTTAAAGAAACAGTTGAATTTATAGAATATCCCACTAATTTTTGTGTTATTGCAGATGGTGCCTCTGATGGCTGTTTGAGCAGGTATGGACTGATTTGGATTCTTGTCACAAATTAATGTAGGCTAGACTGGCCTACGTGATGACAAATTACTACACTGACTGTTGCATTGTGGAGTTAGTAGTTTTAGCTCTAGCTGAGTTGGTCAGCCCGTAAATGTGCCTTTTTTATATTAAAAAAAAAAAAGGGAAAATAAATAAATAGCTAGTGTATCTAAAATGAATTTTTATTTCTCAAGATGTCGTCATGAATTCCGCAGAAGACACCAGTCAAGCATGGCAGGAACTGGAGGTGAGCTAAGCGTAAAAAGGCTGAATGTTACAGGAACGTATTTCCTGTAACATGCAAATAGAATAAAATATTTTAATTAAAAACAAAGTAAAGTGACCAGTCATTTTGATGTTTTCCTGGAAAGTTGTATAGGTGTCATCAAACCCAAATGGCTTTAAAATGTTTGTCCTCTTCTCTAGGTAAAGGCTGCATACCACAAAAGATGGTGAGTAAATGTGTATTGCCAAATAAACAACTTGAGACAATGATCAGGAGTGATGAATGGAATCAGGTCACTGATCCAGTTGAGGAGATTTCCATTTAACTGATCCTGACTTTTTTTATTTTTTTAAAGAAACAGTTGAATTTATAGAATATCCCACTAATTTTTGTGTTATTGCAGATGGTGCCTCTGATGGCTGTTTGAGCAGGTATGGACTGATTTGGATTCTTGTCACAAATTAATGTAGGCTAGACTGGCCTACGTGATGACAAATTACTACACTGACTGTTGCATTGTGGAGTTAGTAGTTTTAGCTCTAGCTGAGTTGGTCAGCCCGTAAATGTGCCTTTTTTATATTAAAAAAAAAAAAGGGAAAATAAATAAATAGCTAGTGTATCTAAAATGAATTTTTATTTCTCAAGATGTCGTCATGAATTCCGCAGAAGACACCAGTCAAGCATGGCAGGAACTGGAGGTGAGCTAAGCGTAAAAAGGCTGAATGTTACAGGAACGTATTTCCTGTAACATGCAAATAGAATAAAATATTTTAATTAAAAACAAAGTAAAGTGACCAGTCATTTTGATGTTTTCCTGGAAAGTTGTATAGGTGTCATCAAACCCAAATGGCTTTAAAATGTTTGTCCTCTTCTCTAGGTAAAGGCTGCATACCACAAAAGATGGTGAGTAAATGTGTATTGCCAAATAAACAACTTGAGACAATGATCAGGAGTGATGAATGGAATCAGGTCACTGATCCAGTTGAGGAGATTTCCATTTAACTGATCCTGACTTTTTTTATTTTTTTAAAGAAACAGTTGAATTTATAGAATATCCCACTAATTTTTGTGTTATTGCAGATGGTGCCTCTGATGGCTGTTTGAGCAGGTATGGACTGATTTGGATTCTTGTCACAAATTAATGTAGGCTAGACTGGCCTACGTGATGACAAATTACTACACTGACTGTTGCATTGTGGAGTTAGTAGTTTTAGCTCTAGCTGAGTTGGTCAGCCCGTAAATGTGCCTTTTTTATATTAAAAAAAAAAAGGGAAAATAAATAAATAGCTAGTGTATCTAAAATGAATTTTTATTTCTCAAGATGTCGTCATGAATTCCGCAGAAGACACCAGTCAAGCATGGCAGGAACTGGAGGTGAGCTAAGCGTAAAAAGGCTGAATGTTACAGGAACGTATTTCCTGTAACATGCAAATAGAATAAAATATTTTAATTAAAAACAAAGTAAAGTGACCAGTCATTTTGATGTTTTCCTGGAAAGTTGTATAGGTGTCATCAAACCCAAATGGCTTTAAAATGTTTGTCCTCTTCTCTAGGTAAAGGCTGCATATCACAAAAGATGGTGAGTAAATGTGTATTGCCAAATAAACAACTTGAGACAATGATCAGGAGTGATGAATGGAATCAGGTCACTGATCCAGTTGAGGAAATTTCAATTTAACTGATCCTGACTTTTTTAATTTTTTTAAAGAAACAGTTGAATTTATAGAATATCCCACTAATTTTTGTGTTATTGCAGATGGTGCCTCTGATGGCTGTTTGAGCAGGTATGGACTGATTTGGATTCTTGTCACAAATTAATGTAGGCTAGACTGGCCTACGTGATGACAAATTACTACACTGACTGTTGCATTGTGGAGTTAGTAGTTTTAGCTCTAGCTGAGTTGGTCAGCCCGTAAATGTGCCTTTTTTATATTAAAAAAAAAAAAAGGGGAAAATAAATAAATAGCTAGTGTATCTAAAATGAATTTTTATTTCTCAAGATGTCGTCATGAATTCCGCAGAAGACACCAGTCAAGCATGGCAGGAACTGGAGGTGAGCTAAGCGTAAAAAGGCTGAATGTTACAGGAACGTATTTCCTGTAACATGCAAATAGAATAAAATATTTTAATTAAAAACAAAGTAAAGTGACCAGTCATTTTGATGTTTTCCTGGAAAGTTGTATAGGTGTCATCAAACCCAAATGGCTTTAAAATGTTTGTCCTCTTCTCTAGGTAAAGGCTGCATACCACAAAAGATGGTGAGTAAATGTGTATTGCCAAATAAAAACTTGAGACAATGATCAGGAGTGATGAATGGAATCAGGTCACTGATCCAGTTGAGGAGATTTCCATTTAACTGATCCTGACTTTTTTTATTTTTTTAAAGAAACAGTTGAATTTATAGAATATCCCACTAATTTTTGTGTTATTGCAGATGGTGCCTCTGATGGCTGTTTGAGCAGGTATGGACTGATTTGGATTCTTGTCACAAATTAATGTATGCTAGACTGGCCTACGTATCTTAACTGAATGCTGGTCTATTACTCCAGATGTCGTCCTGCATTCCACAGAAGACTTCAGTTTATCAGTCAACCATGGCAGACTTTGAGGTGAGTTAAACCTAAGGATGAATGTTACAGGAATATATTACCACAAAGGCCATTGTCAAATCTTTCCTGTATTATGGGTGATGAATTTATTAAAAATACAGAAGCCTTTAAGTTATTTTAAGATGAGGTGTGGTGCAATTCACTGCATTAGTATTGTCAGTTCCCTGATCAGCACGCATTAAAAATAGGAGTTGGCTGTATGGCTGGGCGATATACAACAATATCGCAGGTTTGTCTTTGTGCGATACAGAAAATGACTATCCTGATATTAGTTCACTTTCTCACGCAGTTTTTAGCTGCAGACATTACACAGGCTTGTCCCACTCGTCTCCTTCTCAGAGTGTAAGCGCACCTTACTCTCGTCATACGTCACATTTGTATACACCCTTACAGAGCATAGAGGTAGTGGCATAACAGTAGCTGTAATGCTAGCGAAGCTGTGAGTGGTAAAACAAGAGAAAAAAGGTGGGAATGATGAATTCCCAAGAAAAACAGCATCGTCTGGCGTCATTATATATTAATGCAGTATGAACAGTGTTTTAATGTAGACTCCTAGAATCATACTACTGTGATTGTGTGTTCATTCTAGACTAAGGCAAAATATCCAAATATGTATCGTGTTATGGCCTAAAAATATCAATATTAAAAGGCCATATCACCAAGTCCTAGTTGGCTGTGATTTTTTTTTTATTGTTAGAAGTAAATTTATTATTGAAATTCAACAATTTAACTTTGCAAACAGCTAAACTATGTATAAAGCAAACTATAACCTGCTACCCAAGAATGTACCACAATTCTCAAGAGAAATATAACCTAAAAGGAAAGTCTAATTTGTATGCTCGTACAACATTTTAGTATCAGTATGCGGAAATAAATAATGGAATGGATTAGCCAAAGAAATCATGGGCACCAATGATTCCGTTTAGGAGACTATCCAAACTGTTGTGTACTTTGTGAACAATAATTGTGATAAAAATCCTGAACAGTTTGTTTCCTGTTTTTGAGAGATTATGTATTGTTTGCGTACTAAAGTCTATATTGGTTCACTGTTCTGTTACAGAGAACAAGGAAATTGGATAAAATTGCTTTGGTATGAAAAGGGGTAGGATTAAATTTAGCTTTTCCGTACACCTTTTCGGACGTGCTGTAATGAAACAACGGGAATTGGGTGATTCATTAAATTGTATTGTATGCATGTTCAAAACTGAAACGGCATATTGGCTCTATAGAATATAAACTTTTCCTATTTTATAAGCCCATGTAAACAAGGGTTTCAGTCACCCATGAACAGTGCTAGATTGAGTAGGGCATGAATCCATCAAGAGTGATTAATAGAATCAGGTCACTGATCCAGTTGAGGAGATTTGAGTTTTACTTATCCTGACTTCTTTTAAAAAAAATTTAAAGAAACATTTTAATCTATAGAATGCCTCGCTAATTTGTCTTATTGCAGGTATGCACTGAATTGTTTTGTCACAAATGTATGCTTGTCTGACCTGTGATGACAAACTACTACACTGAATGGTTGTATTGTGGAGTTGGTAGTATTGGCTCTAGCTGAGTTGATCAGCTAGTTAATGTACCTTTCTTTAAAATAAAAAAGCTGGTGTGCATCTTAACTGAATGCTGATCTATCACTCAGGATGTCGTCGTGCCTTCCACGGACGACTCCAGTTTACTGGTCAAGCATGGCAGACTTAGAGGTGAGTAAGTCAGTGTATGAATGGGAGAATGTGGAAATACCGTCAAAGCGCTTTGGGCTCCTTTTTAAAAAGGGGTAGAAAAGCGCTGTAAAAGTACAACTCATTTACCATAAAGCATAAGCAGGATGACTAAATGTTCGGTACAGTGATGTCTTTAATGTCTGATTGGAAATTAAATATGGATTATAAGAACTCTGAATGTAAATGTAGTTAGCCCATCTGTGGAGTCATCAAAACAAAGCAGATATATGTTAGGCCTGGGTGATGTGGCCTAAATCAGATTTAGTTTTTTTTTTGACGTTTGAGTATCTCATTTGTATTCAGTTTTTCTTTTATTGGTTTAAAATCTGTTTGAAATTACACCATCTTACTCCTAGCAAAATTTGGATTTGCAATGTTTTTTTAGACTCATATAATTTTAGCTCAGTGCTAAACTCCATAAAGTCCCCTGTTTTTTCTTTTTATATCAATAGCCTTTTTTGAAAATTACTTGGATCAATACTGATCTTGCGTATGGCAAATAAACATACATGGAATATAAACAATTGTTGCGCCCTTACTATTAACATATGATGCACTTTTGCTACTGTAATACTTAATGTGCTACTCTTGACAAATGGATGGTGATGTGAACCAAGTTGATATCTGTGGCAGTGATTACTAAAGTACTTAAAATTTTGAGTATCTAATTCTTTGACTTAACTTTTTTTGTGCAGGTCTAGTTGGTGCAAATATCCTTGACTGCAAGGAGAGAGGTATTGACTTTTTAGCCATTTGATTAATTTTACAAGTAACAAGTCAATGATGAGTTGTGAAACAATGGGAATCTCTCTGATTTAAGAGTGAAAGATGGTTTCTATCTGATAAAATACTTAGTGAGTTGTACCTATTTAAATGTGTTACGTTTACTTAATTATGTCTACTTATAGGTGTCTTGGAAGTATGTGCAGCTGTTCAAGTCAAATATTTTCAAAGTGAGGTGAGCAAATTTAATGGAAGGCATACACTTTGTCCTTAAATTAGTTTTGTCCAAGGGAAATATTTCCTGTAACATGTGCATAGAACAAAATTCTGCAGTAAAGAATGACTTGTCATTTTGATGTGTTTGTCTGGGAAGTTTCATAAGCATCAAACCCAAATGGCTTTAAAATGTTTGTCCTCCCTTCTAGGTAAAGGCTGCATACCACAAAAGATGGTGAGTAAATGTTGTGTATTGCCAAATAAATAACTTGCCACAATGATGACTGCATAGTTCAGCGGATGGTCTGTGAAGAAAAAAATAATTTGTCTTTCACCCCTATCTGATGTGTCAGCCTTGCTTTCTGTTCAGGCTCTTTAAGTGAGTGTTTATTCACCCATGGTTTTGTTTTGGTCTTTTTAGATACATGAGCAACAGAACATTTGGTAAGTTTTGTGTTTTGCTAATTAACTTGACACTATGATATGATGACTGCATAGTTAAGCGGATAACCCCTGAATAATTAAAATCATTTTAGCCCTAGGTGCAATTCATTGCATCGTCAGATCCCCGATCAGAATGTACTAACAATTGGAATTTGGCTGCGTGGTTTTGAGATGTAAATGGTATATGATTAGCACTTTATCCATCCATCCATTTTCTACCGCTTATTCTCTTTCGGGGTCACGGGGGGCGCTGGCGCCTATCTCAGCTACAATCGGGCGGAAGGCGGTGTACACCCTGGACAAGTCGCCACCTCATCGCAGGGCCAACACAGACAGACAACATTCACACTCACATTCACACACTAGGGCCAATTTAGTGTTGCCAATCAACCTATCCCCAGGTGCATGTCTTTGGAAGTGGGAGGAACCCGGAGTACCCGGAGGGAACCCACGCATTCACGGGGAGAACATTCAAACTCCACACAAAGATCCTGAGCCTGGATTTGAACCCAGGACTGCAGGACCTTTGTATTGTGAGGCAGACGCACTAACCCCTCTGCCACCGTGAAGCCCGATTAGCACTTTATATTAAATATAAACTTATCCACTTAGGATTGTATAAACCTGTGTACATGAGGGTTTCAGTCACCCATGAACAGTGCTAGGTTATGAGTAGGGCTTGAATATCAGGAGTGATGAATAGAATCAGGTCACTGATCCAGTTGAGGAGACTTGCTTTTTACTGATCCTGACTTTTTTTTGAGAAACCATTTGAATCCATAGAATGCTTCACAAATTTTTGTCTTATTGCAGATGGTGCCTTTAATGGCTGTTTTATTTTTTTATTTTAAAAGCTGGTGTGTATCTTAACTGAATGCTGGTCTATCACTTCAGATGTTGACCTGCCTTCCACATAGGACTACAGTTTTACCAGTCAAGCATGGTAGATTTGGAGGTGAGTTAAGCATAAGAAAGATTATGCCATAATTGGTACGGTGATGTCTCTAATGTCCGAGCTGAAATAAAATGTGGATGATTTGTGCCAACTGAGTGACCCGTTCATAAAATAATCATTATTTGTCTTTGTATATTAGGTAAACTATTGTTTGTGTTTATAGGGAACATTGCTGGATTAATTTGGTAAGTTATTTTCTAATTTTTAGATGGAAATACCACTGTTTGTGATGACAAGATTCTGCCAAATGATCTCTGATTATAAGCATATCCGTTCCTAATGTCTGAGACAGTGAGCTGCAAAATGTTTTTGTTTTTTTTATGTACAAAAACATGGAAATAAGCATCTCATTCCTCCAGGAAAATGAAGAACTGTCTTTAATGACCTGAATTGGATGTCTGGCTGGCCCCTATGTGCATCTGTTTAAACAATCATCTTGTACACTAACCTGTATTTTCAAATAAACAATTGCATATTTTGACTTGTTTTATTACCATAAAGCACTGAGTCTATGTAATGTTATATGGCCCATTATTTACTATACATTTGTAAAGTATATTTTGTGTGCATACACATGCACCTTAACATTTGTTTTGCCGTTTTATGACCTTGTTAGTTGTGTTTTGGGCAAAATCACTGGTTTGCACTAACTTTTTCCCTTAAATGCATTATGTTCACCACCACCCAAATAGAATGAAATGTAATATTTTCTAAAGCTAGACAACTGCTTTCTCAAATAGTGCAGCAATACATAAAAGCAAATAAAGTTCATCATTCGCTCATTCAATTTCAGGCTCATAGTTTCCATTTTGAGAAAAATATCTATACAGGGTGTGACAAGGCAGTACATGTTCTATCAATTTTAACTTGTCTCATAGCCAATAAAATGAACGCTACATGAGATTTGTCAAAATAAGGCTAGTTATAGTTCGCTTAGAGCAGGGATTCCCAAACATTTTGACTAGAGATAATCACTCACATTTTGGGATGTATCATTCTCAATGGGGATAAAGCATGTTTACACTGATCTCTCTGTGGCTAGGAGACCAGTAACAAGCGGAATAAAATGTATTTGGACAGATTTAAAAAAATTAAATTGAGACTTAGTTTGGGGAACGCTGACTTAGAGCAGTTCTCAAATGGGGGTACATGTACCTCTTGGGGGTATGTGAGATTTATACAAATCCAAAAATAGCAGTTCAAAAATACTTGATTGAATAATCAAAATATAAATGTTAGTTCGTAAACTGGGGGAAAAAACGTACAACTACAATATTCAGTGTTGACAGCTAGATTTTTTGTGAACATGTTTCATAAATATTGATGAAATTTATTTTTTTGCTAAATTTTTAGAATTAAGTTCATGAATCCAGATGGATTTCAATTACAATCGAGGATTATTTCTATGTAGAAATCTTTTTAATTGAATTACTTTATTTTTCAACAAGTTTTCGGTAAATTTTGTTTTTTTTTCCCAAAAATCAATCAATGTTTACTTATATAGCCCTAAATCACTAGTGTCTCAAAGGGCTGCACAAACCACCACGACATCCTCGGTAGGCCCACATAAGGGCAAGGAAAACACACCCAGTGGGACATCGGTGACAATAATGACCCAGTGGGACGTCGGTGACAATGATGACTATGAGAACCTTAGGAGGAAAGCAATGGATGTCCAGCGGGTCTAACATGATACCGTGAAAGTTCAATCCACAATGGATCCAACACAGTCGCGAGAGTCCAGTCCAAAGCGGATCCAACACAGCAGCGAGAGTCCCGTTTACAGCGGAGCCAGCAGGAAACCATCCCAAGCAGAGGCGGATCAGCAGCGCAGAGATGTCCCCAGCCGATACATAGGCAAGCAGTACATGGCCACCGGATCGGACCGGACCCCCTCCACAGGGGAGAGTGGGACATAGAAGAAAAAGAAAAGAAACGGCAGATCAACTGGTCTAAAAAGGGAGTCTATTTAAAGGCTAGAGTATACAAATGAGTTTTAAGGTGAGACTTAAATGCTTCTACTGAGGTGGCATCTCGAACTGTTACCGGGAGGGCATTCCAGAGTACTGGAGCCCGAACGGAAAACGCTCTATAGCCCGCAGACTTTTTTTGGGCTTTGGGAATCACTAACAAGCCGGAGTCCTTTGAACGCAGATTTCTTGCCGGGACATATGGTACAATACAATCGGCAAGATAGGATGGAGCTAGACCGTGTAGTATTTTATACATAAAACCTTAAAGTCACTTCTTAAGTGCACAGGAAGCCAGTGCAGGTGAGCCAGTACTGGCGTAATGTGATCAAACTTTCTTGTTCTTGTCAAAAGTCTAGCAGCCGCATTTTGTACCAACTGTAATCTTTTAATGCTAGACATGGGGAGACCCGAAAATAATACGTTACAGTAGTCGAGGCGAGACGTAACAAACGCATGGATAATGATCTCAGCGTCTTTAGTGGACAGAATGGAGCGAATTTTAGCGATATTACGGAGATGAAAGAAGGCCGTTTTAGTAACGCTTTTAATGTGTGCCTCAAAGGAGAGAGTTGGGTCGAAGATAATACCCAGATTCTTTACCGTGTCGCCTTGTTTAATTGTTTGGTTGTCAAATGTTAGAGTTGTATTATTAAATAGAGTTCGGTGTCTAGCAGGACCGATAATCAGCATTTCCGTTTTTTTGGCGTTGAGTTGCAAAAAGTTAGCGGACATCCATTGTTTAATTTCATTAAGACACGCCTCCAGCTGACTACAATCCGGCGTGTTGGTCAGCTTTAGGGGCATGTAGGGTTGGGTGTCATCAGCATAACAGTGAAAGCTAACACCGTATTTGCGTATGATGTCACCTAGCGGCAGCGTGTAGATGCTGAAGAGTGCAGGGCCAAGGACCGAACCCTGGGGAACTCCACACGTTACCTTAACGTAGTCCGAGGTCACATTGTTATGGGAGACACACTGCATCCTATCAGTAAGATAAGAGTTAAACCAAGACAGGGCTAGTCTGACATACCAATTCGTGTTTTGATACGTTCTAATAAAATATTATGATCGACGGTATCGAAAGCAGCGCTAAGATCGAGGAGCAGCAACATAGATGACGCATCAGAATCCATCGTTAGCAATAGATCATCAGTCATTTTTGCGAGGGCTGTCTCCGTGGAGTGATTTGCTCTGAAACCGGATTGAAAGGTTTCACATAGATTGTTAGACGCTAAGTGTTCATTTAACTGCTCCGCAACAATTTTTTCAAGGATTTTTGAAATAAAGGGAAGGTGAGACACCGGTCGGTAGTTTACCATGAGGTCAGGATCGAGGTTAGGTCTTTTAAGAAGAGGATGAATAACCGCTTTTTTGAATGCTAGGGGAACAGTGCCCGAGGAGAGTGATAAGTTTATAATATTTAGCACTGATGGACCTAATAATACAAAGAGCTCCTTGATCAGTCTCCCAGGAAGAGGGTCAAGTAAGCATGTTGTCTGTTTTATTCCATTTACACGTTGTAACAATTCCTCTAATGTTATTTCCTCAAAACGAGAGAAACTATTTTGGAGGGCAGTATCCGCCGTATATCCAATCGTGTCAGTGTTAATAGAACCCCGTTGTAGCTGGGACGCATTGTCTTTAATCTCCTTTCTAATGACTTCAATTTTCTTACTAAAGAATTGCATAAAGTCATCAGCTGAGTGGGTTGAGCTACTGGAAAGGGTCCCTTGTTGGGTTAGCGATGCTACCGTACTAAACAAAAATTTAGGATCGTTTTTATTACGGTGGATGAGATTTGAGTAATATTTAGCTTTAGCTAAGGTAAGCATGCGTTTATAAGTTATTAAACCATCACTCCATGCTTGATGGTGCACCTCAAGTTTAGTCGTGCGCCATTTGCGTTCCAGCTTTCTACATAATAATTTCTGAGCTCTAGTTTCTTCTGTAAACCACGGGGTGCGCTTTTTTGGAGCCTTTTTTAACTTTAGCTGTGCTATGTTATCAATGGTTTCGCGCAGGGTGTCGTTAAAGTTGTTAGTGAGGTTATCAATAGAGCCCACATACTTTGGGAATGGTGCCATAACTGAGGGCAGTAGGTCAGCAAGAGTTGTCGTTGTGGCCGTATTAATGTTGCGGCTGCTATAGCAGTTATTATTATTATTAGTTTGACGAACATGCGTCTGAACCTCGAATTTTATAAGGTAATGATCGGACAATACTTTAGTATACGGGAGTATCGTAACTTTGGAGACGGTGATACCCCTGACAAGCACTAGGTCTATCGTATTACCGTTGCGATGCGTGGGTTCATTTATTATTTGTGTGAGACCACAGCTATCAATTACAGTCTGGAGCGCTACGCACGGTGGGTCCGATGGGGTATTCATATGGATATTAAAGTCCCCCATTATGATTATATTATCGGCGTGTGTCACTAGATCAGCAACGAACTCTGAGAATTCATTGATAAAGTCCGAATAGGGCCCTGGGGGGCGGTAGATAACAGCCAGGTGTAGAGGCAGCGTTGTGACAGACTTCATAGTAAGCACCTCAAACGATTTATATTTATTATTTATGTTAGGACTAAGGTTAAAGTTTTCGTTGTATATTAGTGCGACCCCCCCACCCCTTTTAAGCGGACGGGCAATATGCGCATGTGTAAAGTTAGGACATGCCTCATTTAGCGCAAAAAAGTCGTTTGGTTTAAGCCAGGTTTCGCTGATATAAAATATGAAATATATATATATGAAATAGCTCAAATCCACTACAAATGAGCAATATTTTGCACTGTTATGATTTAATAAATCAGTAACTGATGACATAGTGCTGTATTTTACTTGATCTCTTTTTCAACCAAAAATGCTTTGCTCTGATTAGGGGATACCTGAATTAACAATGTTCACAGTGGTACATCACTGAAATAAGGTTAAGAACCACTGAATTGGAGGATTCGGATCTTTTTGTCAGTTACCAAAGACTAAAGTATTACAAATTCCAGTCCAATCGCTGCACAGGGATGGACAAAGTCAAAACAAGTATTAAACTAGCTGGAGACTTTACACGTAATACAATATTACGTCATACATGTGTAGTACGATGTATTGTATTGCATTGGCTGTCAGGCTATTGACTTAGTGTGACCAGCCGGGCAGTTTTTTGGCAGGGTGGCGTCATTGACAAACCAACGTGTGTGTAGCGAAAGAGAGACCATCCTAGTAGTGATTTAGCGAGACTGAAGATTTGTTTGTGTGGACTGACAACTGTCATGGAAGAGGACAACTGTGTCAGTGGGAGTGAATCCATCCATCCATTTTTACCGCTCATTCCCTTTTGGGGGCGCTGGCGCCTATCTCAGCTACAATCGGGCAGAAGGCGGGGTACACCCTGGACAAGTCGCCCGGCCAACACAGATAGACAACATTCACACTCATCCACACACTAGGGCCAATTTAGTGTTGCCAATCAACCTATCCCCAGCTGCATGTCTTTGGAGTGAATCCTATATCAGCAAATCCAATTTTAATGAGTATACCTCTTTTGCATTCTCACAGAGGCAATTATTTGGCAAGCCGTCTCATACACACTGTATACCAGTGGTCCCCAACCTTGTTGTATCCGCGGACTGGGGGGGTTCTTTTTCCGTTTGTCATGAAAAAGGGACGTTTTTGTGGTTGGTGCACTAATTGTAAGTGTATATTGTGTTTTTTATGTTGATTTAATAAAAAAAAAAAAATTTGATTTTTTAAAATAAAAATGAATTAAAAATTATTCTGCGGCCCGGTACCAATCGGTTGGGGACCACTGCTTTTTACAATAGAGTGGGCATACATTTCGCATCTAAGGCGCTAAATATTTGCCCCGACACGCCTGGGCACTTATTTCGCAGCGAGCACTTATTTCGCTTGACACCGGAAGTAATGTCAATACAGCTCCCCCCCCCCCCGAGTCGGAAATCCAATCTCGATGGGCGTTCCAGTGTAAATCTGCTGCGTCGATGTATTTAGCTACTAAATATGCCAAGTATCAAATGTAAATGTATCAGTTTATTTCGGGTTTCGAAGTCTGGCACCTCCTTCCATCAACATTGACAGAAGTGACTGCTTAATGGCGCACTAGACTCGGCGTCCTGCTCCGGACCGCTGTCGACATCTTCCTCCAATGGTTATCCGCTTCATATCGCCACTGCTTTTGCTGCTGGCTGGATTCACGCACGGCCATTTCTTCCGACTGGACACCCTCTCCAATGCGTCCACGTACTATTTTAATTACATTTACTGCAACATATGGGAGGGGGAGTGTCAGCCCCACCAGGACGATGCGACCCAGCAAGGTATGATATCGTATTTGGTCTATTCACGCATGATATAGGAACACAGTACCTACGGTTGGTTGTGCTTCGTGGACAGTTCCCACCAGGGACATTTGGGCGGCGTTCCCCCAGGACTACATCAGCCTGGCGTACCACTGGTACTGCAGCCTGGGCCAGTGCTGTGAGTCTGGGGACTGCAGGGTGACCAACAATATCACAGGTAACAATTAAATAGTAATAACAGCTCGTAGCGGTTTGACTTTTAACACTACTCTGATAAAAAAAAAAAAAAAACACGGCTATAACTGTACTTTTGTGCATAGTTGATTCGAAAACTGCACTGGTCATTAGACAGCGATGTGCAGTAACAAGGTACATGTAGCTACATTTTCCAGTAGCATAGCTACGTTTTTCTCGAGTAGCTTTTAAAGTAGGGCTGGGCGATATGGCCTTCTTTTAATATCTCAATATTTTTAGGCCATATCGCGATACACAATATATATCTCGATATTTTGCCTTAGCCTTGAATTAAAGGCCTACTGAAACCCACTACTACCCACCACGCAGTCTGATAGTTTATTTATCAATGATATACAAACTATCAGACTCTCAGACATCAATTATGAAATATTAACATTGCAACACATGCCAATACGGCCTTTTTAGCTTACTAAATTGCAATTTTAAATTTCCCGGGAGTTTTTTCTTGAAAACGTTGCGTAATGATGACGTCACGGGCTGTTAGGAAATATGACCGCTGCGCACACACACAGCTAAAAGTCGTCTGCTTTAACGGCATAATTACACAGTATTTTGGAGATCTGTGTTGCTGAATCCTTTGCAATTTGTTCAATTAATATTGGAGAAGTCAAAGTAGAAAGATGGAGTTGGGTAGCTTTAACCTTTAGCCACACAAACACACGGTGATTCCTTGTCTAAAATTCATGGAGGTGAAACTTTACTATGGATCACAGCGAACATGGATCCCAACCGAATGTCAACCAGCAGGTTTCGGTGAGAAAATTGTGGTAAAAAGTTGCTTCTTACCGGAGATCAGCTGAGCTTGTGCCGCCCATAAAGCTGCCGTCGATTTCCCTGAAACACTGCGCATCAACACACCCGTGGACACACCCCTCCGACTATCAGGTACTGTTAAACTCACTGAAACACTAGCAAAACAATAGAACGATAAGGGATTTCCCAGAATTATCCTAGTAAATGTTTTCATATTTACTAGGATAAATCGCATTTTTTTTTTTTTTACTTTTTTTTTTTTCTAGTCCGTCGCTATCAATATCCTCAAACACGAATCTTTCATCCTCGCTCAAATTAATGGGGAAATTGTCGTTTTCTCGGTTCGAATAGCTGTTTTTGTTGGAGGCTCCCATTAAAAACAATGTGAAGATGTGAGGAGCCATCAACATGTTACGTCATCGTCTGCGACTTCCGGTAGACGCAGGGCTTTTCTCTTAGCACGGAAAGTTGCGAACTTTATCGTGGATGTTCTCTACTAAATCCTTTCAGCAAAAATATGGCAATATCGCGAAATGATCAAGTATGACACATAGAATGGACCTGTTATCCCTGTTTAAGTAAGAAAATCTAATTTCAGTAATCACAGCAGTATGATGATTATATGTGTCTACATCAGGGGTCACCAACCTTTTTGAAACCAAGAACTACTTCTCGGGTACTGGTTAATGTGAAGGGCTACCAGTTTTATACACACTTAAATAAATTGCCAGAAATAGCCAATTTGCCCAATTTACCTTCAATAAATAAATCTACACATATAAAAAAACGGGTATTTCTGTCTGTCATTCCGTCGTACATTTTTTTTCCGTCGTACATTTTTTTTCCTTTTACGGAAGGTTTTTTGTAGAGATTAAATGATGAAGAAAAACTCTTAATTGAACGGTTGGAAAGAGGAGAAAACACAAAAAAAATGAAAATTAAATTTTGAAAAATAGTTTATCTTCAATTTCGACACTTTAAAATTCAAAATTCAACCGAAAAAAATGAAGAGAAAAACTAGCTAATTCGAATCTTTTTGAAAAAATTTTAAAAAAGAATTTATGGAACATCATTAGTAATTTTTCCTGATTAAGATTAATTTTAGAATTTTGATGAAATGCTTTAAATAGGTTAAAATCCAATCTGCACTTTGGTATAATATGTAACAAATTGGACCAAGCTATATTTCTAACAATGGCAAATCATTATTTCTTCTAGATTTTACAGAACAAAAATTTTAAAAGAAATTCAAAAGACTTTTAAATAAGATTTAAATTTGATTCTACAGATTTTGTAGATTTGCCAGAATAATTTTTTAAAATTTTAATCCTAATAAGTTTGAAGAAATATTTCACAAATATTCTTCGTCAAAAATCAGAAGCTAAAATTAAGAATTAAATTAAAATGTATTTATTATTCTTTACAATAAATAAAAAAATACTTGAACATTGATTTCAATTGTCAGGAAAGAAGAGGAAGGAATTTAAAAGGTAAAAAGGTATATGTGTTTAAAAATCCTAAAATCATTTTTAAGGTTGTATTTTTCCTCTAAATTGTCTTTCTGAAAGTTATAAGAAGCAAAGTAAAAAAAAAAATATTTTAATTTAAACAAGTGAAGACCAAGTCTTTAAAATATTTTCTTGGATTTTCAAATTCTATTTGAGTTTTGTCTCTCTTAGAATTAAACATTTCAAGCAAAGCGAGACCAGCTTGCTAGTAAATAAATAAAATTTAAAAAATAGAGGCAGCTCACTGGTAAGTGCTGCTATTTGAGCTCTTTTTAGAACAGGCCAGCGGGCTACTCATCTGGTCCTTACGGGCTACCTGGTGCCCGCGGGCACTGCGTTGGTGACCCCTGGTCTACATTAAAACATTCTTGTTCATACTGCATTAATATATGCTACTTTTAAACTTTGATGCAGAGAGGGAAATCACAACTAAGTCAATTGACTACAACTGTATTTATTAAACAGTTATTAAGCAGTGGCACAAACATTCATGTAATTTCAAAACAGAAAGTGCAAGATTGTCAGAGACATTTTAAACAAGCTATTAGTGCTGTCACTAAGATGACGTATTAAAACAACACTAAATTAAAGTGAATTTTTGTACAGAACGCCACTACAATAGTTTAAAAAAAATAAAGTGCACTTTTGTGCATGATGTTACACAAGATATTTCAATGAGTGTCACATAAAAATGAGCTGCATATCAAATAGTATATGTCCTAAGTCAGTGGTTCTCAAATGGATGTACGCGTACCCCTGGGGGTACTTGAAAGGCCTACTGAAACCCACTACTACCGACCACGCAGTCTGATAGTTTATATATCAATGATGAAATATTAACATTGCAACACATGCCAATACGGCCGGTTTAGTTAACTAAATTACAATTTTAAATTTCCCGCGGAGTTTCTTGTTGAAAACGTCGCGGAATGATGATGCGTGCGCGTGACGTCTCGAGTTGGAGGGGACATATTAGCGCAGCACCACTAGCGGCTAAAAGTCGTCTCTTTTCATCGCGCAATTACACAGTATTCTGGACATCTGTGTTGCTGAAACTTTTGCAATTTGTTCAATTAATATTGGAGAGGTCAAAGTAGAAAGATGGAGGTGGGAAGCTTTTAGCCTTTAGCTACACAAACACACGGTGTTTCCTTGTTTAAAATTCCCGGATGTGAAGCTTTACTATGGATCAGAGCGGTCAAGCGAACATGGTTCCCCACCACTTGTCAACCGGCAGGTTTCGGTGAGAAAATTGTGGTAAAAAGTTGCCTCTTACCGGAGATCAGCGGAACTTCTGTCGTGCTGCTGCTGCCGTGACTAATTCCCTCGTGGACACACCCCTCCGACTGTCAGGTACTATATAATCTCACTAAAACACTAGCAACACAATAGAAATATAAGGGATTTCCCAGAATTATCCTAGTAAATGTGTCTAAAAACATCTGAATAGCTCAAATTGCAATTGCCTTTTTTTTTTTTTTTACTTTATTTTTTTCTAGTCCTTTTTTCTCAATATCCTCAGCCACAAATCTTTCATCCTCGCTCAAATTAATAGGGAAATTGTCGTTTTCTCGGTCCTTCTTTATTATGCATTTTCGGCAGGTGCGACTTATACTCCCGAGCGACTTATACTCTGAAAAATACGGTATATGCGTGACAAGGCTGGGACTAGGTGAAACTCTGTCAGTGATACTTGAACTAGACTTACCATACGTCCTCTTTTCCCCAGACATGTCCTCTTTTGCGGGGCTGTCCGGGCGGGGTTTCTTAAATTCCTCAAATGTCCGGGATTTTGAGTCAGGGTTGCGTGTATTTTCAATGTACGTTCGGCGTTAAGAAGGGTTGAAAACAAAACAAATTGCAAAGGTGTGAGCACGCAGCAACATTCGTGAGGGAGGGGCGGGGATAGAGAGAGAGATAGAGCGAGGTAGTGGATTGTTTGTCAACAAAAAAACATTAAAAATAACTAAAACATTTTGAAATGAGGAATAGATGTGAAGTTGATGTAGACTCTAGAGATTAAAGCTTTAAATACAAAATGTATGTACAGTGGGGTAAAAAAGTATTTATTCAGCCACCGATTGTGCAAGTTCTCCCACTTAAAATGATGACAGAGGTCTGTAATTCTCATCATAGGTACACTTCAACTGTTAGAGACAGAATGTGAAAAAAAATCCAGGAATTCACATTGTAGGAATTTTAAAGAAATTATTTGTATATTATGGTGGAAAATAAGTATTTGGTCACTTCAAACAAGGAAGATCTCTGGCTCTCACATACCTGTAACTTCTTTAAGAAGCTCTTCTGTCCTCCACTCGTTACCTGTATTAATGGAACCTGTTTGAACTCGTTATCTGTATAAAAGACACCTGTCCACAACCTCAAACAGTCAGACTCCAAACTCCACTATGGTAAGAACATTTGTCATTTGCTATTTAGTTTTCTGTAATTGTCAATTGTTTCATGAAATGTTTTGCACTTTTAGGCCACTATAGTTGTGTGGAGGCCGCAACAAGATACGCCGTAAAGAAAATGAAAGTAGTTTTAGGCAAATATGTAATTGTACTGCGGCAGTAAAATGCTGGAAAAGCTCCAAGAGATTAGAATAAATGAACCGCATTTCGAATACATTTTCAGGAAAATACCCCTTTATGTTTCTAAAATGTGTCAATTATATTTAAAAAGGTTTGTATGAGCACACTTCCTTGAAAATATCAGTTTCAAAAGCACTGTCTGACATGTCACACTTCCTCTGCATTTAGCAGAAAATAAGCCTTTTTAAATCGTGCAAAATTAGCGGAATTTATAAATTAATAATATACCTAGGCCGCAGTTCCATGATCGACTTTGTAGTTGTGTCATCGGATTTGCGGCCTTATGTTTTGGACACTCGAGTGAAGAGAGGGGCGGAGCTTTCTACCGATCACCACCTGGTGGTGAGTTGGCTGCGATGGTGGGGGAGGATGCTGGACCGACCTGGCAGGCCCAAACGCATTGTGAGGGTCTGCTGGGAACGTCTGGCAGAGTCTCCTGTCAGAGAAAGTTTCAATTCCCACCTCCGGAAGAACTTCGAACATGTCACGAGGGAGGTGCTGGACATTGAGTCCGAGTGGACCATGTTCCGCACCTCTATTGTCGAAGCGGCTGATCGGAGCTGTGGCCGCAAGGTAGTTGGTGCCTGTCGGGGCGGAAATCCTAAAACCCCTTGGTGGACACCAGCGGTGAGGGATGCCGTCAAGCTGAAGAAGGAGTCCTATCGGGTCCTTTTGGCTCATAGGACTCCGGAGGCAGTGGACAGGTACCGACAGGCCAAGCGGTGTGCGGCTTCAGCGGTCGCTGAGGCAAAAACTCGGACATGGGAGGAGTTCGGGGAAGCCATGGAAAACGACTTCCGGACGGCTTCGAAGCGATTCTGGACCACCGTCCGCCGCCTCAGGAAGGGGAAGCAGTGCACTATCAACACCGTGTATGGTGCGGATGGTGTTCTGCTGACCTCAACTGCGGATGTTGTGGATAGGTGGAAGGAATACTTCGAAGACCTCCTCAATCCCACCAACACGTCTTCCTATGAGGAATCAGTGCCTGGGGAATCTGTGATGGACTCTCCTATTTCTGGGGCTGAGGTCGCTGAGGTAGTTAAAAAGCTCCCCTGTGGCAAGGCCCCGGGGGTGGACGAGATCCGCCCGGAGTTCCTTAAGGCTCTGGATGCTGTGGGGCTGTCTTTGTTGACAAGACTTTGCAGCATCGCGTGGACATCGTTAGCGGTACCTCTGGATAGGCAGACCGGGGTGGTGGTTCCTCTCTTTAAGAAGGGGGACCGGAGGGTGTGTTCCAACTATCGTGGGATCACACTCCTCAGCCTACCCGGTAAAGTTTATTCAGGTGTACTGGAGAGGAGGCTACGCCGGATAGTCGAACCTCGGATTCAGGAGGAACAGTGTGGTTTTCGTCCTGGTCGTGGAACTGTGGACCAGCTCTATACTCTCGGCAGGGTTCTTGAGGGTGCATGGGAGTTTGCCCAACCAGTCTACATGTGCTTTGTGGACTTGGAGAAGGCATTCGACCGTGTCCCTCGGGAAGTCCTGTGGGGAGTGCTCAGAGAGTATGGGGTATCGGACTGTGTTATTGTGGCGGTCCGCTCCCTGTACGATCAGTGCCAGAGCTTGGTTCGCATTTCCGGCAGTAAGTCGAACACATTTCCAGTGAGGGTTGGACTCCGCAAAGGCTGTCCTTTGTCACCGATTCTGTTCATAACTTTTATGGACAGAATTTCTAGGCGCAGTCAAGGCGTTGAGGGGTTCCGGTTTGGTGACCGCAGGATTAGGTCTCTGCTTTTTGCAGATGATGTGGTCCTGATGGCTTCATCTGACCGGGATCTTCAACTCTCACTGGATCGGTTTGCAGCCGAGTGTTAAGCGACCGGAATGAGAATCAGCACCTCCAAGTCCGAGTCCATGGTTCTCGCCCGGAAAAGGGTGGAGTGCCATCTCCGGGTTGGGGAGGAGCCCCTGCCCCAAGTGGAGGAGTTCAAGTACCTAGGAGTCTTGTTCACGAGTGGGGGAAGAGTGGATCGTGAGATTGACAGGCGGATCGGTGCTGAGCCGGAAGGCAAAGCTCTCAATTTACCGGTCGATCTACGTTCCCATCCTCACTTACGGTCATGAGCTTTGGGTCATGACCGAAAGGATAAGATCACGGGTACAAGCGGCCGAAATGAGTTTCCTCCGCCGTGTGGCGGGGCTCTCCCTTAGAGATAGGGTGAGACGCTCTGCCATCCGGGAGGAGCTCAAAGTAAAGCCGCTGCTCCTCCACATCGAGAGGAGCCAGATGAGGTGGTTCGGGCATCTGGTCAGGATGCCACCCGAACGCCTCCCTAGGGAGGTGTTTAGGGCACGTCCAACCGGTAGGAGGCCACGGGGAAGACCCAGGACACGTTGGGAACACTATGTCTCCCGGCTGGCCTGGGAACGCCTCGGGATCCCCCGGGAAGAGCTAGACGAAGTGGCTGGGGAAAGGGAAGTCTGGGTTTCCCTGCTTAGACTGTTGCCCCCGCGACCCGACCTCGGATAAGCGGAAGAAGATGGATGGATGGATGGAATAATATACCTAAAATATTCCGCATCATCATCTTCAGTAATCTATTTTAGATCTGTTTGCATGAACATGTTCTTTGGAAATTACTTTTTGCAGGCCTGGCTCGAGACCTTCAGACCAAACTGCACGGTCAGCACCTGGCCCAGTCTGTGGTTTTGAAAGCCATCCAGGGTTTCATCAACAACCCGGAGTCCAACAAGCCCCTGACACTCTCCTTCCATGGCTGGTCCGGTACCGGAAAGAATTTTGTTGCCAGAATTATTGCGGATAACCTTTATCGTGACGGGGTGAAGAGCGAGTGTGTGCGTCTTTTCATCGCCCCGTTCCACTTCCCACACGCGAGACTGGTGGACATGTACAAGGTATACACAAGCATATTGGCTCTAATGTGAGGCCTCAGTGCCAGGAACATTCTGGTGTGTACCCAATTAGGGCCTGATTTACTAAGCTCCAAACACCATACGCTTAACAGCATGTGCAATCTTTAAATTAGCATCTACAATTAGTGGGCGTGTTGTGTGTGGTTTACTAACACCGCGTGTCCAATTAAAATGTGGTGCAGGTTGCCTTTTATTAAGGATTTTGTGTGTACTACATGGGGCATCAGCAGGGAGACACTCATTTACTGCACATTCAAGTTATCGTGCTCCTACCTGTGGTGTTTTCAAAGAAGCTGAAGCCATGTAGCACTTTTATTGGGCTTTTGGAAGCAGTCCTGCATCTACAACAGGGGTGTCAAACTAATTTTTACTGAGGGCCACATCGCAGTAGTGGCTGCTTTCAGAGGGCTGATTTTTAAAATTAATTTACATTATCCATGCTGGTAATAACCTGTGATCAATCATGATATTCAAAATGCATATGCATTTGATTATTAGATTTGTTTTATGTATAACTTGCTTTAAAATCCTAAATAAAGGTGACAAGCAGATATTTAACTATTTGTTTTTATCTCACAAAGATAGTTTTGCAATACAGTATATAATAATTGGTGTGTGTGTGTATATATATATATATATATATATATATATATATATATATATATATATATATATGTATATATATACAAACCCCATTTCCATATGAGTTGGGACATTGTGTTACATGTAAATATAAACGCAATACAATGATTTGCAAATCCCTTTCAACCCATATTCAATTGAATGCACTAAAAGACAAAATATTTGGTGTTCAAACTCATAAACTTTATTTTTTTTGCAAATAATAATTAACTTAGAATTTCATGGCTGCAACACATGCCAAAGTAGTTGGGAAAGGGCATGATCACCACTGTGTTACATCACCCTTTCTTTTAAATAATAAATAAATAAATGGGTTGTACATGTATAGCGCTTTTCTACCTTCAAGGTACTCAAAGCGCTTTGACACTACTTCCACATTTACCCATTCAACACTCAATAAACGTTTGGGAACTTAAGAAACTAATTGTTGAAGCTTTGAAAGTGGAATTCTTTCCCATTCTTGTTTTATGTAGAGCTTTAGTCGTTCAACAGTCTGGGGTCTCCGCTGTCTTATTTTACGCTTCATAATGCGCCACACATTTTGGATGGGTGACGGGTCTGAAATGCAGGCGGGCCAGGAAAGTACCAGCACTCTTTTTTTTACGAAGCCACGCTGTTGTAACACATGCTGAATGTGGCTTGGCATTGTCTTGCTGAAATAAGCAGGGGCGTCCATAAAAAAGCTGGCGCTTGGATGTTGTTTTAAAACCTGTATGCACCTTTCAGCATTAATGGTGCCTCCACAGATGTGTAAGTTACCCATGCCTTGGGCACTAATGCACCCCCATACCATCACAGATGCTGGCTTTTGAACTTATGTATACAATATATGGGACTAGCATACTGTAGAGGCCAAAAGTTTGGACGCACCTTCCCATTCAATGTGTTTTCTTTATTTTCATGACTATTTATTTTCATGACTGTACATTGTCACTGAAGGCATCAAAACTATGACACCTGTGAAGTGAAAACCATTTCAGGTAACTACCTCTTGAAGCTCATCGAGAGAATGCCAAGAGTGTGCAAAGCAGTAATCAGAGCAAAGGGTGGCTATTTTGAAGAAACTAGAATACAAAACATGTCTTCAATTAGTTCACTTTTCTTTATAAGGTACATAACTCCACATGTGTTCTTTCATAGTGCTGATGCCTTCAGTGACGATCTACAATGTAGTCATGAAAATTAAAAAATGCATTTAATGAGAAAGTGTGTCCAAACTTTTTCATGACTATTTACATTGTAGGCCTCAAAACTATGAATGAACATGTGGAGTTATGTACTTAACAAAAAAGAATGCCAAGAGTGTGCAAACCGATAATCTGAGCAAAGGGTGGCTATTTTGAAGAAACTACAATACAAAACATGTTTTCAGTTATTTCACCTTTTTGTGTTAAGTACACAACTCCACGTGTCCATTCATGGCAAGAAAGAAATCTCATTGAATGAGGAGAAGGTGTCCAAACTTTTGGCCTGTACTGTATATGTCAGAGAGATGTCATCATCACTTTTCTTTTTTGTGTGTTCTGGTTTAGCAAAATGCGTGTGGACTGAGTCGATGCTCTAATTAGTTTTTTCTTTCTGTAATCTAGAGTCAGCTGAGAGAAGCAATTCGGGACATGGTTCTCCGATGTTCCCAGACACTGTTTATCTTTGATGAGGCTGAGAAGCTTCACCCAGGCCTCATCGACGCAATCAAGCCTTACATGGACCACTATGACAATGTAGACGGCGTCAACTACCGGAAGGGCATATTCCTCTACCTCAGGTTGGTTCCACCTGCAATGGGCCTTATATTGTACAAAACCCAAAACCTGTGAAGTTGGCACGCTGTGTAATTCGTAAATAAAAACAGATTACAATGATTTGTGAATCTTTTTCAACTTATATTCAATCTTTTTTTTTTCGCAAATCATTAACTTAGAATTTAATGGCAGCGACACATTGCAAAAAAGTTGGCACATGAGCGGTTTTACCATTGTTACATGGCCTTTCCTTATAATGTCACTCAGCAAACATTTGGGAACTGAGGAGACCATTTTTTTAAGCTTTCTTAGGTGGAATTCTTTCCCATTCTTGTTTGATGTACAGCTTAAGTTGTTCAACTGTCCATGGTCTCCATTGTTGTATTTTATGCTTCATAATGTGCCACACATTTTTAATGCGGGACAGGTCTGGACTACAGGAAAGCTGTCAGAGTTAGTTTGTGACGAACCCCAAGATGCAGAGATGGAGGCAGGCATTGAATAAGAAAACATGATTTAATCAAAACTAAACAAGAAGAAACAAAAGGGGTACAACAAAAAGCACGCACGAGGCGGGTAACAAACAAAAGGAGCTTAGCATGGAAGCTAGCAAAAACAAAAGGCTTAGCATTGAGGCTAGCATAAACAGAACAGGGAACAAAAGTCGTTACGTGTTGTACAAAGACAAAATAGGAAGCAGGGAACAAAAAACAGTAAGCTACATACATCTAACGAATTATAGCTTACCGCTACGCTGCAACGAATGGGAGCGACAATACAATACAGAAGCAACATGCAGTACGTGAAAATAATCCAGCCCTGACTGGAAGACAAAGCAGGTACAAGTAGGAGCGGGCTGATTGACACCAGGTGTGGCCAGGTGCCAATCAGCGGCAGCTGAGGAGAAACAGCGCACAGGGAAAAAAAACAGGAAACAGACAAAATAACAACGCTGACAGGAACTAAAAACAGGAAATACTAAACACAGACAGAGGAAAAACTAAAACACAAACTGTCAGTGGCAAGCCTGACACAAACCAGTCTAGTACCCGCACTCTTTTACGATGAACCCACACTGTTGTAACACGTGGCTTGGCATTGTCTTGCTGGAAAAAGCAGGGGCGTTCATGAAAGACATTGCTTGGATGGCAACATATGTTGCTCCAAAACCTGTAAGTACTTTTTAGCGTTAATGGTGCCTTCACAGATGTGTAAGTTACCCATGCCTTGGGCACTAATACACCCCCGTACCATCACAGATGCTGGCTTTTAAACTTTGCGCCTATAACAATCAGGATGGTTATTTTCCTCTTTGGTCCGGAGGACACGACATCCACAGTTTCTAAAAACAATTTGAAATGTGGAGTCATCAGAACACAAAACAATTTTCCACTTTGCATCAGTCCATCTTAGATGAGCTTGTGCCCAGCGATGTGTGGCGGCGTTTCTGGGTGTTGTTGATAAATGGTTGTCGCTTTGCATAGTAGAGTTTTAACTTGCACTTACAGATGTAGCGACTGACTATAGTTACTGACAGTGGTTTTCTGAAGTGTTCCTGAGCCCATGTAGTGATATCCTTTACACACTGATGTCGGTTTTTGATGCAGTGCCGCCTGAGGGATCAACGATCACGGGCATTCAATGTTGTTTTTCAGCCTTGCTGCTTACGTACATTGATTTCTTTAGATTCTCTGAACCTTTGATGATATTACGGACCATAGATGGTGAAATCCCTACATTTCTTGCAATAGCTGGTTGAGAAATGTGGTTCTTAAACAGTTTGCTCAGGCATTTGTTCACAAAAGGGTGACCCATGCCCCATTCTTGTTTGGAAATGATTGAGCATTTCATTGAAGCTGCTTTTATACCCAAATGGCACCCACCTGTTCCTGGTCCGTTCGCCTGTGGGATTTCCTAAATACATTTTGATGAGCATTCCTCAACTTTCTCGGTCTTTTTTGCCACTTGTGCCAGCTCTTTTGGAACATGTTGCAGGCATTAAATTCCAAATGAGCTAATATTTGCAAAAAATAACAAGGTTTTCCAGTTTGAACGTCGAATATATTGTCTTTGCAGTCTATTCAATGGAATATATATTGTATTCTGTTTTTGTTAACAATTTATACAACGTGCCAACTTCACTAGTTTTGGGTTTTGTATACAAAATCTTAATGGAGGTGTTTTTTAGGGCAGAATAGTGCGGCTACATTGTAAGCGGACTTTTGATCACATTTACTATTTGGAATCCTTTTTAAAAATATACATCTGTTATGTTTTTCATAATGATTGGGAACAATAGGCAAAAATTCCCCAAAAATGTGAAGTTCCCCTTTAATTTATAATATTTGCAGAGCTGTAATATGTCAAAAACGAGGATCATTGAAGGTAAGTCTGCTCAGGAAAACTTAACATGTTAAATTTGCAAATATATATCCTGTTATTCCGACATACTTTATTTTGTCAACTGAGCAAAATTATTGTACTGAGCAGCCAATGCAGTGGCGTGTGCAGCAATTTTTTTCCCTAACTCACCATGGGATCCATTTCTTGTTTTATGGTTATCACACTTGTCTTTGCCATCAGTGTTGCGACATCACAAAAATATACAGATAAAAGGACGTTTGTTTATTTGTTTCAAATTGTTTGTATTTTCTTGCAGCTTTAGAGGCGTGTTTTGTAAAGTACATTTTCATTTATACATATTTTGTCCGTGCCGGTTGCCTCTGCAGTAATATTGGAGGCGCGACGATCAACGATGTTGCCTTGGACTTTTGGCACTCAGGTCAGAACCGAGAGGACATCGGGATGGAAGATCTGGAACATCGTCTCCGTGCTGAAACCATGGAGTCCCAAGGTATTTTTTTATTTTTTTAAGTCATCAGAAGTTTTAGTTACCGTATTTTACGGACTATAAGCCGCTACTTTTTTCCAGCGCTTTAAACCCTGCAGCTTATTATTAAAAGGTTCGGCTTATTCATAGATTTTTCTTCGCCAACAGCCATGTTTTCTAATCAACAAATTGTTTTCATATTACACCATAGACAATAAAAAAATTGTGTTGTTGATTGTGCTATGGCGCCATCTTTTAGGCTGTTCACTGTAGGTCAGGGGTCGGAAACCCAAAATGTTGAAAGAGCCATATTGGACCAAAAATACAAAAACAAATCTGTCTGGAGCCGCAAAAAATTAAAAGCCATATTACATACAGATAGTATGTCATGAGATATAAATTTAATTAAGAGGACTTAAAGGAAACTAAATGAGCTCAAATATAGCTACAAATGAGGCGTAGTGTGTACATATAGCTAGCCTAAATGGCATGCTAGCATCGATTAGCTTTCAGTCACGCTGAGACCAAATGTCTTATTAGCACTCCACACAAGACAGTAACATCAACAAAACTCACCTTTGTGCATTCACGCACAACGTTAAAGTTTGGTGAACAAAATGAGACAGAAAAAGAAGTGGCATAAAACACGTCCTCGAAAGTCGGAGAAAGTTGTACATGTAAACAAACCACGGTGCGTTCAAGGACCACCAAAACGGCGCTCGCCAAATACTCAAATCAGTGAATCATGTTTAATGTAAACAGTGTGCTTTATAACAATTAGGGAGGTTTGTGCTATGTTTGTCCTCCTGCAGAAACCATATTAAAACAAACAAATTATTTTTTTCCTTCATTTTTTTTCCATTTTTTAATACATTTTTGAAAAAGCTCCATAGAGCCACTTGGGCGGCGCTAAAGAGCCGCATGCCGCGGGTTACCGACCCCTGCTGTTGGTGTTGCGGGTTGACAATGTGCCTTGTGTTTTGTGGCATCCATATGGGGCTGGGCGATATGGCCTTTTTATTAATATCTTAATATTTTTAGGCCATTTCACGATACACGATATATATCTCGATATTTTGCCTTAGCCTTGAACATTTGATGCATATAATCACAGCAGTTTGATGATTTTATGTGTCTACATTAAAAGATTCTTGTTCATACTTCATTAATATATGCTCATTTTAAACATTCATGCAGAGAGGGAAATCACAACTAAGTCAATTTACCCAAACTGTATTTATTAAACAGTTATTATCAGTGGCACAAACATTCATGTAAATTCCAAAAGAGAAAGTGCAAGATTGTCAGAGATATTTTAAAACAAGCTATTAGTGCACGTTTGTGCATGATGTCACTATGATGTCATATCAAAAGAACACTAAATCAAAGTGCACTTTTTGTACAGAACGCCACTACAATAGTTTAAAACAAATAAAATGCACTTTTGTGCATGATGTCACACAAGATATTTCAATAACTGCCAAATAAAATTAGCTGCATAATAGGAAATCAAATAGTATATGTCCATCGCTATGTGGTAGGGTCCTGTGAACGTTATCTCCTTCTGTTGACTATTTTTTTTCATACGGTGTTGATCTGGAAATAGTTGCTTCGGCATTTTGTGGGTGTGGCACCGAACGGAGATGTTGACATGCGGAGTTTCAAGCACTCCTTATTCTCTAGCGGGTGACTTCAAATTATGCTATTTTGCCGCATAATTGTTCAACATCTTCCCGCTTGAAGCCAAACCACAGCCAGACGATGGACCCCGTGCTGTTTTTTCTTGGGTATTATTCGTTCATTTGTTACCAGATTCGCACTTTCTCTCTCTCGTATTACTACCCGCACCGTTAGCATCACAGCTAACGTTACTATGTTGCTACCTGTCTACTCCACGGGAGCGTGTTTTTGCACACGTGACGTATGTAAGAAGGTGCTTGTTTAAGTCTATGTGAGGAGAGACAAGAGAGTGGGAAACTCATGTAGTGTAACGCCCGCAGCTAAAAGCAACTGCGTTAATAGCGCGATATAGTCATTTTCTATATCGCACAGAGACTAACCCACGATGTATCTCGTATATCGATATATCGCCCATCCCTACGTCCATAGCGTTTCTGATCAAAATGATTCTTTATTCTTCACTCCAAGAAACGTTTGTAAGTTTTACAATTCAACCAAAACAATTAGAATTTACTATAATGTCCCCTGTGTGATGTCTTTAGGAGTGTTTTCATACATATTTGTATGTGCTTTCGTAATGTAATCAAAACAAACTAGCGTTGTTAGCATTAGTGAATATGCCAACACTTTTACGAGCCTCTATGTTAGTATTATTAACTTACAATGGCATTATGTTTGTATTGTTTCAGTTTTGTAAATCTGTGAGTCTTTTTCACATTTTGGAAAGCTCGCAGTTAGTGGGTCTGTTTTGTTTGATCAGTCGTTTTACTGCTGTGTGACAGGCACCTTTTGAAAACAAATAAGGTATCTAAATAAGCATTTACAAAATATTTTGTACTGTTGCTTATATATAAGGTCTGGGGTGACTAATATATGTAAAAATATTTATTTATTCTAAAAATTTGGTGGGTGCAGCCTAAATACTGGTGCGCTCCATTGTCCGAAAAATACAGTATTTGTTTTGGTTTACTTACAGGTGGGTTTGCACAGAGTGAGCTAATGTCGGGCCATCTCATTGACTTCTTCGTGCCCTTCCTACCTCTGGAGTACCGTCACGTCAAGCTGTGCGCCAAGGACGCTTTCACGGCTCGAGGCCTTGAGACGGACGACGCCACCCTGGACGAAGTGGCCAAGGCCATGCTGTATATTCCAAAAGAGGAGAGACTGTTCTCTGCCCAGGGATGCAAGTCCATACCTCAGCGAATCAACTTCTTTCTGCCCTAGAAGAGAGACCTGGGGAGGTGTGACGGTTTACGCTCTTTACAGGTGCCGTCCGTGTCTGTCCAGGTCACAAAGAAGAGATCAGACAAGAGGACATTCTATGTGGGGAGAGCAGAGCGCCATTTGTTGCAGGGTGTCAAAAACAGGACACCCTGCCCTTTTTAAGATGAAGAAAACATTGACACGTTTCCGAATCAGAATCAGAAAAGTTTTTATTGCCATTGTTTGAGAACGGGTTCACAAACTAAGAATTTTACTTGGCACAATCGTGCAACATAAAAGACATATAACATGAGCTGTAACTGAGCTCTCAGATCCTGTTATTGTTCACGTGTCTGACGGCCGGGGGGAAAAAACTGTTTGATGGCGGGAGGTGTGGGTCTGGATGGACCGTAGTCTCCTGCCTGAGGGAAGAGGGGAGAATATTTTGTGTCCAGGGTGAGAAGAGTCAGCTGTATATATATTCAATATATACAATATATATATTGTATATATTCACTATACACTGTGCAAAAGTCCAGTCAAAGTTGTCATCTTGACAAAGTAGAACATAAACCTAATGGTGGGATCAAACGTTTGCTCATATACACACCTCACCCAAATTTAGTGAGGTGTGTATTTATAGTAGGTAGTGACATTTCTTTGTCACTACCTACTAGTTACTATTTAGAAATGTACACGTGTGCTTTTTGAAGTTGTACTCAATGTTAAATTATATTTTGCTTTTTTTTAAAACTATAAAAAAAACACTGGATTGTTGTTGCAATGCACCTAAAGGGACATGTTTTTTTAATCTTTATTTATGAGGTCACTGTGTTTTTAAGTGTGAGAAAAATTAAGAAAAACATTTTTCAACCCTACTACACTATCATCCGTTGTTTTCAATGTTGTCCAAATAAATTGATTTTACCTCCCTTACCATTGTAAATAGTTTGAATTGTTATTTTAAATGTTAGATGCATCATTTAGGCCACACGTTGTCCTTGTGCCACATTGATCTGTTTAAAGCATGTGAACATTGACATTCAATCAATCAATCAATGTATTTTATTTCGGCAATCTTCACATAAAACAAAGAACAACAACAAGAAAATAAAAAAAAACACTCATTTGAGCAATGATTGAGCCGAAAGGGTGTAGGTCGAAGCAACGCTTATATAAACCTACCCCATCACAACAAGAACAAGGTTCAAAATATATAAAATCTAAAACATGCTTCACTTATAATACTTTTTTTTTAAACAATATAGTAGCAACATATATGTAGCACACGTCTCATATACACAGTTTAACATTTAAATCAAACATATACATTTGTACACTTATATTGTACACTTATTATATATACACAATTTATTTAAATTCCATATAAAGTGGTAACATACACATTTTAATATAACCTATATGTATAATTATGAAATCATAAATTGTATTTATATACATATATATTATTGTCTTTCTAAAACAATGTTTGCTCTTCTTTCTTATATTTACTAATGATAAATGATTTAAAAAGCTTTTTAAACTTGTTTATGTTGGTGCTGTGTTTTATTTCATCCTTTAAACAGTTCCATATTTTAACCCCTGCTATTGTTATACTCATTCGTTTCTGCGTTGTTCTACAATATTGGATCTTAAAAACATTAAACATCAAAGGAAAAGCAAACTGTTTTGTTTCTTTGTTGCACTACAAAAGACATACAAATGGATAATTGCATCCTGTAACAATTGCACTCAAAAACAGTAAATATTGAAAATATACAGGTAAATTCAGGCTCTTTAATGTATACTATATCCATCATTTTAAACCATGAACAAAAAAATGTTAAAGTAAAGAGACAATACAATGGGATGATAAAAAAATAAAAAAAAAATATATATATGAATGTATAAAATGGGCTTATGTCAAACACAAGAGTTTTTTTTGTAATTTTAACAATTTTCAAAGATTTTTTAAACCATAAACAAAAAATGTTAAAGTAAAGCAAGAGAAAAATACATCCATCCATCCATTTTCTACCGCTTATTCCCTTTCGGGGTCACGGGGGGCGCTGGCGCCTATCTCAGCTACAATCGGGCGGAAGGCGGGGTACACCCTGGACAAGTCGCCACCTCATCGCAGGGCCAACACAGATAGACAGACAACACTCACACTCACAGTCACACACTAGGGCCAATTTAGTGTTGCCAATCAACCTATCCCCAGGTGCATGTCTTTGGAAGTGGGAGGAAGCCGGAGAACCCGGAGGGAACCCACGCATTCACGGGGAGAACATGCAAACTCCACACAGAAAGATCCCGAGCCTGGATTTGAACCCAGGACTGCAGGACTTTTGTATTGTGAGGCAGACGCACTAACCCCTCTGCCACCGTGAAGCCCGAGAAAAATACAATGGAATGATAAAAAATGTATTTTAAAAAATATGAATGAATGCATAAAATTAGCTTATCTCAAACATTTTATTTTTTTAATTTTTACATTTTTCAAACATTTTGTAAATCATTGAACCAAAATCTAAGTAATTGTGTCCTATAGAAAGATAGTTACAGTAACAACGACACTCACTATGAGACATTTAGCTGCTGGATGACACTTTTCGGTATTTTATTATAGCATTTTCCTTGTCACAAATTATTACGAACAGTAGATACTTCAAACCAGGGGTCACCAATGTGGTGCCCACGGGCACCAGGTAGCCCGTAAGGACCAGATGAGTAGCCCAGTGGCCTGTTTTAAAAATAGCTCAAATAGCAGCACTTACAAGTGAGCTGCCTCTATTTTATAAATTGTATTTATTCAGTAGCAAGCTGGTCTCGCTGTGCTCGACATTTTTAATTCTAAGAGACAAAACTCAAATAGGATTTGAAAATCCAAGAAAATATTTTAAAGACTTGGTCTTCACTTGTTTAAATAAATTCATTTATTTTTTACTTTGCTTCCAACTTTCAGAAAGACAATTTTAGAGAAAAAAATACAACCTTAAAAATGATTTTACTATTTTTAAACAGATAACTTTTTACCTTTTAAATTCCTTCCTTTTCTTACCTGACAATTCAAATCAATGTTCAAGTAATTTTTTTTTTATTGTAAAGAATAATAAAAATTTTAATTTAATTCTTCATTTTAGCTTCTGTTTTTCGACGAAGAATATTTGTGAAATATTTCTTCACACTTATGATTAAAATTAAAAAAATATATGTTCCGGAAAATCTAGAAAATCTGTAAAATCAAATTTAAATCTTATTTCAAAGTATTTTGAATTTAAAAAAAAAATGTTGTTCTGGAAAATCTAGAAGAAATAATTTGTCTTTGTTAGAAATATAGCTTGGTCTAAATTGTTTTATATTCTGACAAAGCGCAGATTGGATTTTAATCTATTTAGAACACGTAATCAAAATTCTAAAATTAATCTTTATTAGGAAAAGTTACTGATGATGTTCCATAAATTATTTTTCAAATATTTTCAAAAAGATTCGAATTAGCTAGTTTTTCTCTGTTTTTCGGTTGAATTTTAAAGAGTCGAAATTGAAGATAAACTATGTTTCAAATTTTTATTTTTAATATTTTTCCTGTTTTCTCCTCTTTTAAACCGTTCAATTAAGTGTTTTTTCATCGTTTATTCTCTACAAAAAAACCTTCCATAAAAGGAAAAAAAATGTACGACGGAATGACAGACAGAAATACCCATTTTTCTATATATAGATTTATTTATTAAAGGTAAATTGAGCAAATTGGCTATTTCTGACAATTTAAGTGTGTATCAAACTGGTAGCCCTTCGCATTAATCAGTACCCAAGAAGTAGCTCTTGGTTTCAAAAATGTTGGTGACCCCTGCTTTAAACTAATACAAACGTACTTTGACATCTTTAATGCATCACTTTGTTTTGGGTGTTCGCATCAAGCAAACGCGTGGTCTGCACTGATTGGCCACAGCCGCAATTCGTCAACTCAACTCTTTCACCCCATTGGCTTAAAATCGTTTCACTTCCTGGCTGAGTTCCGGCGCTAACAACCAATCAAATTGGGACATCTGTGCGGAGGCGAGAGGCGAGAGAGGTTGCATGATTTCAGTGAAACGGTTCCAAAGGAGACTCAGCAGTTTTACAAGGCGCATTGCCATATAGGATACTTAATTGTACTTTATTTTTGTTAGGTTTTGTAGCAACCCTTTGACAAGGTGTGCTTGTCGCCATGACCGCCTTGTCTCTACTCTTTTTGACCGTGTCGGCTGCTGCTGTCCTGGCTGAGTCTAATGTGTATTTCCGAGAGCAATTTGAAGACGGGGGTGAGGTCTTTTTCCATTAATTATACTATATTTAATATCCATTATGAATTACGTTAATACTGCTACTGTGTATTATATCACTATGAATGGAAGCCGTGTTTTGAAGTGATTGTGTCAGTGCTTGGGCATTTATGAAACTAGCTAGCACATTACTACACATATTAGCACTTTAGCTTGTCCAGTTTGTCTTAAATTCTACACTGCCTATAATTTTCTGTACGTCCGCCCCCATTTAATTTGACAACCGTCCCTCCCCCATTTATTGTCAAACCCCCGTGTCCCCCCCTCCCCCTTCTGTACATCCCCCCCTGGTCATTGACTGGAACTGCCCACATCCTCCTCATACGCCAGGGGTGTCAAACTCATTTTTAGATAGGGAGCAACATGGAGAAAAATCTACTCCCAAGTGGGCCGGACTGGTAAAATCACGGCATGATAACTTAAAAACAAAGACAATTTCAGCTTGTTTTCTTTGTTTAAAAATAATACAAGCACATTCCGAATTTTTTTGAAAAAGTTTAAAAACAAATAATGTATTTGTTATTTATAATTTCTGAACAAATAATCTGATAATGTTTATCAGTCAACTCATCCATCCATCCATCCATCTTCTTCCACTTATCCGAGGTCGGGTCGCAGGGGCAGCAGCCTGAGCAGGGAAGCCCAGACTTTCCTCTCTCCAGCCACTTAGTCCAGCTCTTCCCGGGGGAACCTGAGGCGTTCCCAGGCCAGCCGGGAGACAGTCTTCCCAACGTGTCCTGGGTCTTCCCCATGGCCTCTTACCGGTTGGACGTGCCCAAAGGGCGAGGCGTTCGGGTGGCATCCTGACCAGATGCCTGAACCACCTCATCTGGCTCCCCTTGATGTGGAGGAGCAGGGGCTTTACTTTGAGCTCTCCCCGGATGGCAGAGCTTCTCACCCTATCTCTGAGGGAGAGCCCCGCCTCCCGGCGGAGGAAACTCATTTCGGCTGCTTGTCATAACCCAAAGCTCATGACTATAGGTGAGAATGGTAATGTAGATCGACCGGTAAATTGAGAGCTTTGCCTTCCGGCACAGCTCCTTCTTCACCACAATGGATCGATACACCGTCCGCATTACTGAAGACGCCGCACCGATCCGCCTGTCGATTTCATGATCCACTCTTCCCTCACTCGTGAACATGACTCCTAGGTACTTGAACTCCTCTACTTGGGGCAGGGTCATCTCCCTAATCCCGTAGATGGCACTCCACCCTTTTCCGGGCGAGAACCATGGACTCGGACTTGAAGGTGCTGATTGTCATCCCAGTCGCTTCACACTCTACTGCGAACCGATCCAGTGAGAGCTGAAGATCCTGGCCGGATGAAGCCATCAGGATCTGATCATCAACTGCAAAAAGCAGATGATGATCAGATCAGTCAATTCATTGGTATTAAAAAAAATATATATCAAAATGAAATTACAGGATGTTGTTTATGTAGTTTGATCATTTTGGTCGACTGATGCACTAACATGTAGTTTATTTTGTACATATGTAGCATCGTCTACAAAGATATAAAGAATTACTATTGCGACTAGGGCTGGGCAATATATATCAATATACTCAAAATATCGCGGTTTGTCTTTGTTTGATATAGAAAATGACTATATTGTGATATTTGAGTATAGGTTCTTGCGCAGTTGCTTTTAGCTGCGGGCATTACACTACATGCTCTTCTCACTCTTTCTTGTCCCTCCTCACAGAGACACAAAACAAGCGCACTTTCTTACATACGTCACATAATGTCGCGTCATACGCCCTCGCCGAGCAGAGAGGTAACAGCATGGGTAGCTGTGATGGCAGCGGAGTGGTAATACGAGATAAAGAAGATGCGAATCTGGTAAAAAATTAAGAATGAATTCCTAAGAAAAAACGCACAGGGTCCATCGTCCGGCGGTGGTTCGGTTTCAAGCGGGAAGATGTCGAACAAGTATGCGGCAAAAGCGTTGCCAAAAAAAGTAGCACCTACTGCTAATTTGTATCATCATTTGAAATGTCACCCACTAGAGAATAAGGAGTGCTTGAAACTCCGCATGTCAACATCTCCGTTGGGTGCCATACCCACAAAACGCCAAAGCAACCATTTCCAGATCAACACCATTTGGAAAAATTAGTCAACAACAGAAGGAGATAACTTCCGCAGGAACCTACCACATAGCGGAGGTCATAAATCATTTGATTTCATATTATGCAGCTCATTTTTATTTGACAGTTATTGAAATATCTTGTGTGACATCATGCACAAAAGTGCACTTAATTTGTTTTAAACTATTGTAGTTGCGTTCTGTACAAAAAGTGCACATTGATTTAGTGTTTTGTTATGTTATCTTAGTGAGATCATGCACAAAAGTGCACTAATAGCTTGTTTTAAAATGTCTCTGACAATCTTGCACTTTCTGTTTTGAAATTACACGAATGTTTGTGCCACTGCTTAATAACTGTTTAATAAATACAGTATTGGTAAATTGACTTAATTGAGGTTTCCCTCTCTGCATGAAAGTTTAAAATTAGCATATATTAATGCAGTATGAACAAGAATGTTTTAATTTAGACACTTAATCATCATACTGCTGTGATTATATGCATCAGGTGTTAATTCAAGGCTAAGCCAAAAATATCAAGATATATTTCATGTATCTGACATGGCTTAAAAATAGCGAGATATTAAATAAAAGGCCATATCGCCCAGCCCAAATTGTGACACCAAGTGGACACATTTAGAACAGCTGTTTTATTCGTAAAAGAATTGACAAACTCATCTCGCGGGGACGGATAAAACCTGATGGCGGGCCTGATCCGGCCCTCTGGCCTTACGTTTGACACCCCTGTCATACACCAAGTCCAAGCAGGTCGACAACATAGCAAAGCCATACTACTAATCATGCATCATTACAATTTTTAACAATTTTTCAGATGCCTGGAAGAGTCGCTGGGTGGAATCCAAGCACAAGACGGATTATGGCCAATTTGTCCTGACTGCGGGGAAGTTCTACGGCGATGCGGAGAAGGACAAAGGTAAATAGAGTGATTGAATAGGGCCAAAAACAATCATGGTGTAGTTTGTTTTAAACATTCCTTTACAAGTTACATTTAAAAGAAATGGGCAAAATTCAACGTGTCTGAAAAAAGTAGGAAGGAGCAGATCTTCTTTAAGGCTGTCACTGATAATTCATTCACAGTCCTAACTTGTACATGGTAACACCAGGGCAGTAACTAGGATATGACAAATACCAAGGTCAAAAATTGGTGCCCCGAGAGCAGCCCTGGGTCAATTCAGGGTTAAGCTTTTCAATCTGGCCCACCGGGCATCCACAAATAATTGTTTTTATATTTTTAAGATGAAATCTGTAGCTGCCATTATGATGTGCAGTGATGTCTTCAAATGACTGTAAGTCTTGAAAAATACAAAGTATTTCAATGGTTGGAATCAGCGCTTTTGCATGATATACTCGTTACTATGGTAATCTGAGGCCATGTCAACACGAACACAAAGCGTTTCAAAAGCACATATTTTGGGTTAAAACAATCTCCATCCCCCAAGTATAGTGTCAAAACTATCTATGTCTACACACAAACGCGTTCACCTGCTGTCATGCTCATTTTGTCCAATCAGAAGCCTGAAAAAAGCAGTAAAATTTGGTGCAGCATTACACCTCCTATTGTGTCTTTTTTCATATACTAGATGTACAATGTACATGTACATAATCTTTAAAACCTGCATGCACGTACACAGAGCCCTTGGAACATTATTAAAGAGCGAATGCACGCCTGTGCTGCTGAAACCCAACACTCACAGAATTATAACATGTGCAGCAACGTTTGAAGTGTACATTATTTCTAAAATTAGCATGCACGAACGAGCCAAGGAAACCATTTAGCATGTTTAAAGGAATTATAAAGCATTTAATCATCGATATAATGATACGGTACATGTGTAATGAATTGTATATTGTCTTTAACAACAGTACACACTACAAGGAGGACACTTATATCTTTTTTTTTTGTTGCTTTTTATGCGCAAGAACGGTCGCGCCCAGCTCCATCTACAAGAATAGAAGCAAGACATGTAAGCTAACTTCATGATTTCTCGTTAAACAAGGACTAAAAACATAAGATAATGTAGCACCTTTCTTATGACACAGAGCAAAAAGTATTGCTTATCAAAGTTGTCCCATCAGGTGGAGGATCCACAGTAATTGAATCCAAAACAGCTGACTGTCATTTGTGCCGGCGGGAGTGTCGCAAAGCCCATTTTGATGTCTTTTTTATTGATGAGTGAAAAGAGCTGCATGTTTATGTTCAAACATACCATCTTATGTGTTTAAATCTAGCAAGGCAGTGTTGAGCTTTGAAATGACAGCGCACAACCGTAACGTCATCACAAGTCTCCGTTTGTGCGATGTACAGCATATGCTAAGCACTTTGGCCAGCGTTTGCAGAAGTCTGTGTTTTTAAAGACAACAGTATGTGTCTTCGTGTGGACAAGAGGCCTAAACGCAGAGATAAGTATGCGTTTGTTAAGTAACTGTGTCCGTGTGGATATGGCCTAAGTCCCAGCAGCTCAGACGAGGCACCAAGCAGTGGGAGTGGGGAGCGTTTCCACAGAGTGTCAGCCTGAAATACGGGTGTCGGGGACAGACACGGAAGGAGATTTTTACAACAAAGTTCTAAAACTTAGTGATATATCACTTTGTAGGTGTTTTTTTTTTCCCTTCACATTCATATTTCGCTGTGTTTGTTGCATTTTTGTTGCATTTTGCTTCATTGTAAAATATGTCGAAGTGTGACGTTCATATGTTGTCAATATTCAGTGTTTTATCGTTCATAGTTAATATTGTAAATCTTGCATCATATGCTAAGCACTTTGGCCAGCGTTTGCAGAAGTCTGTGTTTTTAAAGACAACAGTATGTGTCTTCGTGTGGACAAGAGGCCTAAACGCAGAGATAAGTATGCGTTTGTTAAGTAACTGTGTCCGTGTGGATATGGCCTAAGTCCCAGCAGCTCAGACGAGGCACCAAGCAGTGGGAGTGGGGAGCGTTTCCACAGAGTGTCAGCCTGAAATACGGGTGTCGGGGACAGACACGGAAGGAGATTTTTACAACAAAGTTCTAAAACTTAGTGATATATCACTTTGTAGGTGTTTTTTTTTTTCCCTTCACATTCATATTTCGCTGTGTTTGTTGCATTTTTGTTGCATTTTGCTTCATTGTAAAATATGTCGAAGTGTGACGTTCATATGTTGTCAATATTCAGTGTTTTATCGTTCATAGTTAATATTGTAAATCTTGCATTCTTTATTTTCATGTATGTCCTGGGTGTCTCATTCAGTAAAAAAATTAAAATTCCATTCCGTTTTTTAAGGCGGTCTGTCATAACGTTTTTAGCATTCAGACATTGTGAGGTTTTGTATTAGTGTTCCTAAAAATAGATATACCGCCCCCAGACATGTTTTTCTTGAAATTGGGCCCCCTGAGGCAAAATAGTTGCCCAGGCCTGCCCGAGAGGAACTTTGAAACGTTGAAGTCATTGGTATCACAGCACCATAGAAATATTACCTATAGCAACATAATTTCCAAAATAACAGCTTTAATTAAGGTAGAACTATCATGTGTTGTATAACATATTTCACAATAAGCATAATTTTTTTTGTAACGGTCCACTTTTTTTTATTAAAATGCTGAAGTGTAACGTGTTAAACACTTTTAACACTATTGAAAAATAAATTTAAAAACTTTGCTACAGTTTTAACGCCGACAGATTTCAACCCAAGACATTCTGCTTTGATGTTGTGAGCCACTGCAAGGCCAACAAGGAAAATGGTCTCTATGTTCTTATAAGGGACTGCGAATACATTTGGGGTAAAACTTTTTATGAAGCGCCTTGTCATTCAATAATTTACTTTTGACCTGGGCTTCCTCATGCTAAATAGGCCCCCTCACGAATCACAAAGTTTTAAGCACAGCCCGTGTTCTGAGTTTAGGGCAGGGCGGGTTTGATCCCTGTGAGCAGAACCTGACTGACATGACAACGATATTATGCAGACATTGTTTCACGGCAATTTTATTCAGTTGAAACTAGGGCTGGGCGATATGGCTGAAAACTACATCATGATATACATTTTTATATTGATGGATATTAGGGTTATAACGGTATCAAATCCCATGGTACAATATTATCAATATTAATAAAGCCACGGTACAATTATTATTGCGGTATATGGCTAAAAAAAAAGCTTGATAAAAATGCCTTAGTGTGTAAAATGAAGTGGCAGGAATGTTAGGATAAACACAATAATATAATACAATAATAATGTTAAAATGTTCTAGTCATATTTATCACTACAAAAAAGTATTTCTAAGTGCTAATTGTGTGGGAACATCAACTTTCAAGAATTTTTTTTTAAGAATAACTTACATTTGACGTCTTTAAAGTAACAATGTAAACATCTAGTGAAACAGTTATAAAACATCAATGTACACTTCAGTGTCTTTCAACTTTTACATTATGGGAAGCAGTGTCCTCTACCGTGGTAATTTTTAGATCAATCTGGAAAATGTTGTTTCTTTAAAACGTAAACTAACAATATAATTTTTAATAATGCAAACACTTCACAAACTGATGTTCGGATACGCTGGCTTTAAATATCTTCTCAGTGTGATGGTTTATGAGATGGCGACTTGTCTAAGGTGTCTCCTACTTTTTGCTGAGCGCAGCTGGAATAGGCTCCAGCCCCTCTGCAACATCAAGAGAGGCAAATGGTAGAAAAATGGATGAATTGAGGATGTATCAAGTAGCTTTTTAGTTCACCTGTATTTCAAGTCCTGCAGGCTCTGTCGCTTTGGAAACGCTCGAGTCGAAGCAAAAGTGGCTTGCTTTGCAGAATATAGACTTTTAAATTTTTTTTTTTATACATACGCCCAGTTATAGACAGATTTAATGTCCAAAAAACAATTCCTCTCATCGATTACAAATAACTACTTTACCTTGGCAGTGCGCAGAGGATTCGGGGAGATGTAGTTTATTTACAGACACGACCAATTCTAAAACGGCAGAAAAACTACACTCACCCAGGTTTTTGTTTGATACCAGCACATGTCACAGTGTTATTGAGAAGACTTTGAAACCAAAATACTGCGATATTTTTAAACAGTTGTATCCCTAATCATTATCGATAATTAATACTTATCAATCAATCAATCAATCAATGTTTATTTATATAGCCCCAAATCACAAATGTCTCAAAGGACTGCACAAATCATTACGACTACAACATCCTCGGAAGAACCCACAAAAGGGCAAGGAAAACTCACACCCAGTGGGCAGGGAGAATTCACATTCAGTGGGACGCCAGCGACAATGCTGACTATGAGAAACCTTGGAGAGGACCTCAGATGTGGGCAACCCCCCCCCTCTAGGGGACCGAAAGCAATGGATGTCGAGCGGGTCCAACATGATACTGTGAAAGTTCAATCCATAGTGGCTCCAAGACAGCAGCGAGAGTCCCGTCCACAGGAAACCATCTGAAGCGGATCAGCAGCGTAGAGATGTCCCCAACCGATACAGGCGAGCGGTCCATCCTGGGTCCCGACGAGCGGGACCTATCAATTTATTATGATTTATTTAAGCCTGCCAATAAATACATTAAACTAATTACCAACTTAACAAGAATGCTATTTATCAGTGGAGAGGGTGTCTGGTAGCCAGGTACGATCAGTACAACTAAGTTAATAAAATAATTAGTGATTTTGTAATTGGGGGTTAAATCACCAAAAATGATTCCCGGGTGCAGCCACCACTGCTCACTGTTTTTCACCTTAAAGTACCAGTAGAGTGGAAAAACAAGTTGAATTTATATGCCAAATTGTTTAATCGTATCCATTAAACCATATCCATTTGGTATTTACAACCCACAAAGTATGTAAATATACCGACTAAACATCACAAAATGCCACAAATTCAGTCGGTCATTTTGAATTTTCGCTCTGAATATCTTGGGGAAAATCTCCGTAGTTTCTGCATCACTGTAGTAACTCGTGATGTGCGAGTCATGAACGAATCGTTCAGAGTTCATTACTGAATCAGCACTCTCGTGTTGTCGCCATTAAGCCGGTCAGTGACTTGTTCTTGCCAAGCTAAACAAATAATAATGAATAAACCATCCATTTTTCCATTTTCTACCGCTTATTCCCTTTTGGGGTGGCGGGGGGCGCTGGCGCCTATCTCAGCTACAATCGGGCGGAAGGCGGGGTACACCCTGTAATATGTAATTATTTTAGCTCCTTTTACTTTTTATAAATGTATAAGCCCCATAGAAACAGCAACAAGTATGTTCCTTGCTACAAATCAGTTCTCTTTTCCACTTCCTGCCCACTTTGAATCACTGCTGTCTCACAGTACGGCGTGTGCTGCTGTGGGTGCTTGACAAAGACTCACTGAATCAAAGATTCTGACTGAACCAACTATGAACTGACCAATGGGTATTTTATTTAATATTGGACCGTTAAATCTCATAAAGTTGCACTATTTTTTGGTTAGTTTTTTGCATTTAGTTTTTGTTTTCTTCGGAGAATTCAGTTGTGAGCATTTCCTTTTATATATGCCACCTTTTCACCAACAACAGGCGCTGTTGCACAACTTCTGCTGTCAACATACAGATTTAATATACACTTTAATGTATACCACTATGGCAATGTAGCAATCTCATTCAATTTGCAAATGTTGCATTAGTATTATTTGTAGTTGCATAAGGATCCCACAGACCGAGAGAGAGAAGTGGTTGGTAAAAACTACAGTGCCAGTAACTGTTGTTGTGGATATAATAACTGAATAAAGGCTACAGTTCATCAAGATGTAGCAAAATTATCTTAAATTGTTGCCACAGTTTTAAAATCAATATTGTTCCCTCTAAAGGTGTGCAGCATTAACCTTTTGCAGGTGTTATTAAATGCTGGTATTTGTTAAAATATGTGCGAATCTCTTCGCATGCGCCTTGTGGTGGTTGACTGTGAGACTTTTGCAGTCGCCAATCATGTGCAATGTTTTACACATGCGCTCTGTGCTGAGTGAATCATGTGTGAAGTTCTGCACATGCTCTCTGTGCTGATTGACTCATGTGTGAAGTTCTGCACATGCTAGCGGGGTGTATAAAATAGTCAGGAAGAGTCATGGATGCAAAGGATTCCGGGTATTTGTTGTGTTGCGTTTATGTTTTGTTACTGGGAGGATGTTCTCCTGAAATTATTGTCATTCTTGTTTGGTGTGGCTTCACAGCGTGGCACATATTACTAAAAGTGTTAAAATTGTTTATATCACAACCATTAGTGTACTCTGTCACCCTGTATGCCTTGCAGTCGTGTGCGTGTATCTGCAGAAGCCACAAACATGTTGCTGGACTGACAAGCAGATCGTACATGCTGTAGAAGGCGACAAAGCCACTGGCTTCATAGCACGCTGTAATACTTATTAATAATTGGGTGACTGCTGGCAGTCGTTCTAGAGAATGTTTGCGTCTCCTATTGTCTTCTACGCTTTGTGACACGGGTCCTAAATGGCTCTTTGAAAGATAAAGGATACCGATCCCAGAACCATGTGTATCAAATATTTCCGAATGGTTCAACCGCCACCCGCCCGAATCTAATTAAAATCAATTTTTTCTTCATGTCACCCGCCCGACCCGCGGTTTATTTGCGGACTCCGCGGATGAGACCACAAACCGCGTATCCCTAGTACAGGCCAAACGTTTGGACACACCTCATTCAATATGTTTTTTTTATTTAAATGACTATTTACAAGTGGTGTAACAGTACACAAACATTTCAGTTCGGTGCGTACCTCGGTTTAGAGGTCACGGTTTTGGTTCATTTTCGGCACAGTATGAAAACTACATATAAATTTTTGGGTTAATTATTTACCAAATTTGTAAACAATGGCATAACATACATATACACACCGGGTCCAGTGCCAGGGTTAATGTGGCCAACATATATAAAATGAAAACTAAATAAGATAAGGCTCAAAATGGTTTCTTAACAACCTTTCTATATAAAGTGCTTTTTTTGATTGATTGAGACTTTTATTAGTAGATTGCACAGTACAGTACATATTCCGTACAAATGACCACTAAATGGTAACACCCCAATAGGTTTTTCAACTTGTTTAAGTCAGGGTCCATGTTAATCAACATTAAACTGCCTCAAGTTGTTGCTCGGATTAAATAAAATGACAAAACCTTTCTTTTACATACAAACCCCATTCCCATATGAGTTGGGAAATTGTGTTAGATGTAAATATAAACGGAATACTATGATTTGCAAATCATTTTCAACCCATATTCAGTTAAATATGCTACAAAGACAACATATCTGATGTTCAAACTGATAAACATTTTTTTTTTTGCAAACAATCATTAACTTTAGAATTTGATGCCAGCAACACGTGACAAAGAAGTTGGGAAAGGTGGCAATAAATACTGATAAAGTTGAGAAATGCTCATCAAACATTTATTTGGATTATCCCACAGGTGTGCAGGCTAATTGGTGTGCAGGCAAATCGTCAAACAGTTTTAGAACAACATATCTCAACAGGCTGTTTGCAAGGAATTTAGGGATTTTACCATCTACGTTCCGTAAAATCATCAAAAGGTTCAGAGAATCTGGAGAAATCACTGCACGTAAGCGATGATATTACGGACCTTTGATCCTTCAGGCGGTACTGCATCAAAAACCGACATCAGTGTGTAAAGAATATCACCACATGGGCTCAGGAACACTTCATAAAACCACTGTCAGTAACTACAGTTGGTTGCTACATCTATAAGTGCAAGTTAAAACTCTGCTATGCAAAGCAAAACTCATTTATTTACAACACCAAGGAACGCCGCTGGCTTCGCTGGGCCCGAGCTCATCTAAAATGGACTGATGCAAAGTGGAAAAGTGTTGTGTGGTCTGACGAGATAACAATTCAAATTATATTTGGAAACTGTGGACGTAGTGTCCTCTGGAACAAAGAGGAAAATAACCATCCGGATTGTTATAGGCGCAAAGTTCAAAAGCCAGCATCTGTGATGGTATGGGGTGTATTAGTGCCCAAGGCATGCGTAACTTACACATATAAAAAAATGCTGAATGGTCCATACAGGTTTTGGAGCAACATATGTTGTCATCCAAGCAGCGTTATAATGGATGCCCCTGCTTATTTCAGCAAGACAATGCCAAGCCACGTGTTACAACCTCGTGGTTTCGTAGTAAAAGAGTCCGGGTACTTTCCTGGCCCGTCTGCAGTCCAGACCTGTCTCCCATTGAAAATGTGTGGAGCATTATGAAGCGTAAGATACAACAGCGGAGACCCCGGACTGTTGAACGACTAAAGCTCTACATAAAACAAGAATGAGAAAGAATTCCACTTTCAAAGCTTCAACAATAAGTTTCCTCAGTTCCCAAACGTTTATTGAGTGTTGTTAAAAGAAAAGGTGATGTAACACAGTGGTGAACATGCCCTTTCCCAACTACTTTGGCACATGTTGCAGCCATGAAATTCTAAATTATTTATTATTTGAAAAAAAAAAAAGTTTGAGTTTTGCACATCAAATATCATGTCTTTGTAGTGCATTCAACTGAGTATGGGTTGAAAAGGATTTGCAAATCATTGTATTCGATTTATATTTACATCGAACTCAATTTCCCAACTCATATGGAAACGGGGTTTGTATTATTATTGCAACATTAAACAGTTTTTTAAATCAACTCAGCCTCAGATTAACTTTTCTTTCCCCCCCAGCCTGGCTAACTAGGCAGTAAGAGGATACATGTATATATTGTTATTCCACCACAGAAGTGGGTCAAAATCTAGTTTTTAATGCAATATGGACTTTCGGCTGCTATAAAAACATTTGTTATTGCTTTAGCCCTGCATGACTCGCCGAGGAGTAGCTTCTTGAATGCGGTGGTGAGGCTTCAAAAGGGTTAGCAAGTGTTATGAGAGAAGCGTATGTGTGTGTGGCCCTTTTAATATGGGACAGCATTGAAGTGAGTGTGTGGGCGAGCGAAGTGAGTGCGGGGAGTGGCTTGTGTTTTGTTGGATTGGCTGTGTGCAAGTCTTCAATAAAGCCACGATTTGCAACTAATCGCCGGACTCTTCATTTACCCTGGAGTCCAGAGCTGTGGAGACCCACTGCCGGGTAGAGTGAAGGGTTTTGCCCCTGAGAATACATCAGCCCTGGAGGAGTGTCTCCACTGCGCTCGAGGAGATACTCTGGGAGCCGGAAGCAGGAAAGGTGAAACACATGTTTGACGTGTTGTCAGAAACAGCTGCTGAACAATGTCGGCAAACCTCCATCCTCCATTGTTGTATCGCGCAGCCAAAGTGTTCCCAAACGGGAGATCTTAACGAGGCAGAAGGGTCTTCCAGCTCTGGCTTTTACATGTGGTCCTAGCCCGGTCGCTGCTAGCATGTGTACTCGTTTGGTACCCCTCCGAACCGAACCGCCGTACAGAAATGGTTCAATACAAATACACGTACCGTTACATCCCTACTACAAACCCCGTTTCCATATGAGTTGGGAAATTGTGTTAGATGTAAATATAAACGGAATACAATGATTTGCAAATCATTTTCAACCCATATTCAGTTGAATATGCTACAAAGACAACATATTTGATGTTCAAACTGATAAACACTTTTTTTTTGCAAATAATCCTAAACTTTATAATTTGATGCCAGCAACACGTGACAAAAAAGTTGGGAAAGGTGGTAATAAATACTGATAAAGTTGAGGAATTCTCATCAAACACTTATTTGGAACATCCTACAGGTGTGCAGGCTAATTGGGAACAGGTCGGTGCCATGATTGGGTATAAAAGCAGCTTCCGCGAAATGCTCAGTCATTCACAAACAAGGATTGGGAAACGGTCACCACTTTGTAAACAAATGAGTGAGCAAATTGTCAGTTTATGAACAACATTTCTCAACGGGCTATTGCAAGAAATTTAGGGATTTCAACATCTACGGTCCGTAATACCATCAAAAGGTTCAGAGAATCTGGAGAAATCACTGCACGTAAGCGATGATATAACGGACCCTCGTTCCCTCAGGCGGTATTGCATCAAAAAGTGACATCAGTGTGTAAAGGATATCACCACATGGGCTCAGGAACACTTCAGAAAACCACTGTCAGTAACTACAGTTTATCGCTACATCTGTAAGTGCAAGTTAAAACTCTACTATGCAAAGCCAAAGCCATTTATCAAGACACCCCGAAATGCCGCCGGCTTCACTGGGTCCGAGCTCAGCTAAGACCGACTGATGCAAAATGGAAAAGTGTTCTGTGGTCTGACGATTCCACATTTCAAATTGTTTTTTGGAAACGTTGAACTCCTCCGGACCAAACAGTAAAAGAACCATCAGGACTGTTCTAGGTGCAAACTTGAAAAGCCAGTATCTGTGATGGTATGGGAGTGTATTTGTGCCCAAGGCATGGGTACCTTACACATCTGTGAGGGCACCATTAATGCTGAAAGGTACATACAGGTTTTGGAGCTACATATGTTGCCATCCAAGCAACGTTATCATGGATACCCTTGCTTATTTCAGCAAGACAATGCCAAGCCACACGTTACAACAGCGTGGCTTCAAAGTAAAAGAGTGCGGGTACTAGACTGGCTTGCCTGTAGTCCAGACCAGTCTCCCATTGAAAATGTGTGGCGCATTATGAAGCCTAAAATACCACAACCGAGACCCCGGACTGTTGAACAACTTAAGCTGTACATAAAACAAGAATGGGAAAGAATTCCACCTGAAAAGCTTCAAAAATGTGTCTCCTTACTTCCCAAAGGTTAGAGTGTTGTTAAAAGAAATGGTGATGAAACACAGTGGTGAACATGCCCTTTCCCAACTACTTTAGCATGTGTTGCAGCCATGAAATTCAAAGTTTCTTATTATTTGCAAAAAAAAAATTAAGTTTGAGTTTGAACATCAAATATCTTGTCTTTGTAGTGCATTCAATTGAATATTGGTTGAAAAGGATTTGCAAATCATTGTATTCCGTTTACATTTACATCTAACACAATTTTCCAACTCATATGGAAACGGGATTTGTATTTACATTGTAGATTGTCACTGAAAGGTTAAAAAGCATGAAAAAAAACATGTGGAGTTATGTACCTAAAAAAAAAAAAAAAAGGTGTAATACCTTAAAACATGTTTTATATTCTAGTTTTTTCAAAATAGTCACTCTTTGCTCTGATTGCTGCTTTGCACACTCTTGGCATTCTCTCAATGAGCTTCAAGAGGTAGTCAACAGAAATGGTTTTCACTTCACAGGTGTGCCTTATCAGGGTTGATTAGTGGAATTTCTTGCTTTATCAATGGGGTTGGGACCATCAGTTGTGTTGTGAATGAAAAGGTGTCCAAACTTTTGGCCTGTACTGTATATATTTAACAAATATTACACATTACTAATAACTATCTAAACGGTTAACTCTTAATTTCTTGCTGAAGAATCAAGGGAATGACAATCCTTAGTATTTTTTTTGGGGTTAAATTTAATTATACATTATTTACATTTTTAAATGAAATATTCCTTATATTAGGAATATAATAGTAACTATCAGTTAACATATTAGAAATGGTACAGAGGTTGCAAAGAAAAGGCCATCTGGTTTAACTCTTAGACTGAGCAACTTCTTTTAAGTTTTCATTCAGCTCTTCTTAACCACAATGTAGCAATATTGGGACTCCACAGTTTAACCAGTTGAAGCTAACTTAAGATGAGAGATGGGGTAAAACTTGGACTGGTCACCAATCCTAATCAGGTACATAATACAGTAAAGTCACACTTGCTCAAACCTATGGACAAAGTATCCAGTTCGCCAAACATGAGTTTTTTTGGGATAAGGAGAAAAACAGTGTGATAATTTCCCTTGGTCACTATGGTAGGTTTGCAGACAAGCCAGGACGCCCGGTTCTATGCTCTGTCTACACGCTTCGATGACTTCAGCAACCAAGGTCAGCCTCTTGTCATCCAGTTCACCGTGAAGCACGAGCAGAACATCGACTGCGGTGGTGGATACGTCAAAGTCTTCCCCTCAGGCCTCAAACAGGAGGAGATGCATGGGGACTCAGTCTACAATGTCATGTTTGGTATGTTTGCACATGTTAAGTCTGTGATGTCACATTGAACCTCTCACCTTTTGTATATACAGGTCCTGATATTTGTGGCCCTGGCACAAAGAAAGTTCATGTAATCTTCAACTACAAAGGAAAGAACCATTTGGTTAACAAAGATATCCGATGCAAGGTGAGTCATTAAGTGGTTGTGTCACACAAGTGCACACTTTCCTCTTTCTTCAAGCCAAAATCCATCCATCCATCCATTTTCTACCTAACGTTAAAAAATTTTGCAAGAAACAATAGTCATTGATGGCAGCGTTTTCTCCGTGTATTTGTCTATTCATCAAACAAAGCATGATGAATGGTAAAAAAATGATCTCAACCGTTCGCTGTATTGCTGCCTGGTTTGTTGTGTAATAGTGGGACTAGAGGTGTACAGTACACAGCTACTAATTAAGTACTGGGGTACTAATGAATTAAAAAAAGTACTACTGCCTTTGAAAAATACTGGCACTTTTTTTTTTTCCATCCACAAAAGCCGCCGTGCGGCGGTGACGTTGCTGAGCTGCTGGCGCATGTGTTTCAACGTGCACACACAGAGCGCATACAAGCAGAAACAGGGTGGAAGGGAGAAATGGCAAAAAACGGCAATTATACTTGTTATTAAAGTGGATGCGTGAAGTGCAGTATCGGTGTCAGAGCTTCAAAACTACCAATAAAGTTGACTCTTTAAACAAAGGCGCCACGCTGCAAGCGGTGCTTCAAAACACCGCTTTTACTGTATTGCCACCTTAGCTTCAAACTTAGGTAAATATTTAAATAACAAGCATTCAGATCTGCACAAGGAGTTTGAAGAGTGACAGGTATTGTAGTTAAGTAGCTCTCTCCAAGCACATATACAGTAGATACAAAGATGCGCACACAGCCGGTCGGCCTATTGCCATATATTAGTGCAGTCAAATCTGCCCACATTGCGTGACCTAATGCAAGTGAATTGACTTGAATTTCCGTAACAAATTCCTACTATTTCATTTGTTTTATCTTTACAGTGTGTGTTTTACCTGCTACATGTCTTATATGTACATTTAGCAATAGTATTTTTTTAGTATTTACTAATGCTTGTATTTGATTGGCAACCATAAATGATGATAAAACATTTAATACAATGTCAGAAAAGCATCCTTTTGTAACCTAATTCGAGATTGTGGCAGGCTATATGTAATTTTTTAAATTGTAAATAGTTGTTTGAGTGCAGTAAGAAAAGCACAGCGTGTTGAATGCCTTTTTTGAGTTTAATTCCTATCTTATAAAATTGTCCTTTGAGTGCAATAAGAAACTTATGTTTACTGTCCCTTAAGATTTTCTGTGGTCTTTTATTTTTTTAAATATTGAAATACATATCAATATACATTTTGGTACTGGTACCAAAATATTATGTGCAAACGGTAACGACATTGTCTCTTCCAAACGTAAACTGTGCATTGACATAGCAAGTGGTGTCCCAATTCTTAAGGAAGATTACAAAACTTTTTTACTTTGTTTGGAGGATGTAGTGAGTGAGGGTTAACATTGGGATGCAGCCTTTATGCCCACCCATATGTTCCAAAAGGGTGCAGCCCCATATGTTCCAAAAGGGTGGAACGCCACCCTGTGGAGAAAGACATATTGCACACACTGGCAAAGTGTTTTTTCATGCACAAATATTTTGGCACCTTATATTAGGGCCTTAGAATACTGCTGGGTAGAAAAACAAGAACATTGGTATTATCAAAAAGCAACTAATTGTTGTTTCTTTTAAACTGCACAAACGAGCGGTAAAACGACTTCTTCCTCTGCACGTGCTTTAAAATGTTTGTTGATTAATACGACTGAATAGAGCGACAATGAAGTTATATATGGTCACTGTAGCATTGCTAAAACTACACATCTAAAGGTGGCATAACACTATTTTACACTGTAGTGTTGAATTAATTTGTGCAAGTTTGGATGTTTTCCTCATAGTCACCCCACAAATTAGGCCTCTAACTTGATGAGTGGGATTAGAATGTGGGAATTCTGGCACAGCAGGTTTGTAAAGTTTTTGCTTCAGTGTTTTATAGATATTTAATTGTATGTAAAGGTTCTGGCTAACATTAAAAACAATAAGACGTGGTAACACGTGGAGTCATTTCTGCTTGGCAGGATGATGAATTCTCTCACTTGTACACGCTTATCGTCAACCCTGACAACACGTACGAGGTGAAGATAGACAACAAAAAGGTTGAGTCTGGCAGCCTGGAAGAGGATTGGGACTTCCTGCCTCCCAAAAAGGTTAAGGACCCTGAAGCCAAGAAGCCAGAAGATTGGGACGACCGAGAGAAAATTCCCGACCCTGACGATACCAAACCAGAGGTGAATAGGGACCACACTTCATTGAATCGGAATGAAAATGATTACCTCAGTGATTGTTATGACAGGGCTGGGACAAGCCTGAAAACATTCCAGATCCCGATGCCAAGAAACCAGATGACTGGGACGATGAAATGGATGGAGAGTGGGAGCCTCCCATGATTACTAACCCAGAATACAAGGTAAACACTTAAATGTTGGGGTTTAATGGCTATTTTGCCACATGTGGCTCAATAATTGAGGGACATTTTTTGTTGTATACAAAATAGACATTGTGGCTTTCTGTGCTTTTCAAATAGGGTGATTGGAAGCCCAAAGAGATCAGCAACCCTGCTTACAAGGGAAAGTGGGTCCATCCTGAGATAGACAACCCGGAGTACACCGCTGATTCTGAGATCTACAAATATGACAGCATTGGTGTGATCGGACTGGACTTGTGGCAGGTAAGAGCTGTTTTCTAACTTCCTCAAACATTTAGGGATTTTTACAAAGAGATCACACAAAATGTATGCAGCAGACGACGTACTAGTGGTGTGGCGTACACACAAAGATTGTCCAAATCTGGAGAAATTTTATCTGTTACAGGCGCCACACACAAACATTTAAAAGGCATTCAGCAGTTTTGATCTTTGTAACTGGTGTGCCACAATCTCGTGGATCGTCAGCTTTCCCCACAGACGACATTTGTCTACGTCTGCAACTCACGATTATTTTGGTAGCCAATGATTAGTGTACATCACACGTAGTAAAATGATAAGAACCTTCCAGAGAGCCATCGAATCTATTATGAACTCTTCAATTGAGGCACCTGAAAATGAGGATGAAAGGAACATAATGCCATGGTTTAACTTGTCAACATGCACATCATAGTTTAACAAAAGGAGACTACATTTATTGGCTGTTTGGACGTTAAATGCATACAATCTTGCGTCAAATATTGCCGGTCCAAAATTAAGCATTTTAAAGTATAAAAATGACTAAATAAGGTAAAATATATCAATACTAGAGTAGTATTTGCCATTAGTGGATATCAAACCAATCAGAGCGTACTGTTCTGTATTGTAGCCACTGATGTGGCTCCGCCTCAGGCAGTATCATATATTGGAATAACAAATGACTAAAGGCTGTTACTTCATGTCTTGCGGGCTGTCATAATGTTGAAAAATGTATGTAGGTTGTCAAACAGTTTTATGTTTGAGCTATGAAAATATACAATTAAAAATTAATAACAAATTAATTTTTGCGGCCATGTCTGGAACCAATGAACAGTGATAAACGAGAGATGAACTACAACGATTTATACTGGACTGTGATAGTTGCAGTATTTGACTATTGAATAGAAAATACATACAGTACAGGCCAAAAGTTTAGAGACACCTTCGCATTAAATGCATTTTTAAATGTTCATGACTATTTGTAGATTGTCCTTGAAGGCTCAAAACTATGAATAAACACATGTGGAGTTATGTACGTTTATAAAGAAAGGTGAACTAACTGAAGACATGTTTTATATTCTAGTTTCTTGAAAATAGTCACCCTTTGCTCTGATTACTGCTTTGCACACTCTTGGCATTCTCTCGATGAGCTTCAAGAGCTAGTTGAAATGGTTTTCACTTCACAGGTGTCATAGTTTTGATGCCTTCAGTGACACTCTACAATGTAAATAGTCATGAAAATAAAGAAAACACATTGAAATGAGAAGGTGCGTCCAAACTTTTGGCTTGTACTGTATGAAATGCAGCATCTATCAATTTGATATATTTGAGAGATAATATCAAGCAGTCAGTCTCAGACACACGTGTGTGGCCGTGCGCACACACATACATGGAAAACACACACAGTTTTCCACACAAGCTTCTCTAATGTGTCCGATGATTGCCAGATCTATTTTCCCATGGCACAAAATAACACAGTTCGTCTCATTGACTGCCTGCATGACACCAAAGCCTGGCTTTCAGCTAACTTCCCGAGTCTAAATGAAGACAAAACAAGTTATGTTGTTCGGTCCAAATCGCTCTCCCTCCGCCAACGTTGACCTCGGTACTCTGACCCCGCATCTCAGCGACTGTGTCACAAACCTGGGGGTAAAGTTCGACTCAGATTTTAAATTCAAAAAACAAATCAGCACCGTCCTTCAAAAAAGCTTTTATCAAGTACGCCAAATAGCGAAAGTGAAACCGCTTCTGTCAGGACATGATCTCGAGAAATTAATTCACGCCTTTATCTCGAATCGTTTAGACTACTGCAATGCCCTGTATGTAGGCATTAGCCAGGCCTCCCTCGCCCGCCTGCAGCTTGTGCAGAACTCTGCTTCTCGTCTGCTAACACAGACCCGCAGACGTGAGCACATCACCCCTATATTGGCGTCCCTTCACTGGCTCTCTGTGCGTTATCGAATCAATTTTAAACTCCTTCTATTTGCCAACATATCTCTCTGACCTCCTTCAGCCTTACTGCCCTACTCGATCCCTAAGATCAGCCAATCAGCTGGTACTGACGGTCCCTGACACAAGGCTGAAGCTTAGAGGTGACAGACCTTTCGTCCCTGCTGCTCCCAAGCTCTGGAATGACCTACCTCTTTATGTTAGACAAGCCTCCTCTCTTCCTGTTTTTAAATCTCTCTTAAAAACATACTTTTATTCCTTGGCTTTTAACACTGAGTGATATCCATCCTGCAATGACGCCCCATTATACACCTGCTGTGAACCTTTTTTTATGTTTTATTTATTTATTTTTTATCATGTTCTGTTTGTGTTGTGTTGTTTGCTCGGTCCTCGTATTATCTTTTAACCTGCCCATTGTACAGCACTTTGGCTACACCTGTGGTAAATTTTAAATGTGCTTTATAAATAAAGTTGATTTGATTTGATTTGACAAGCATTTGTACTATTTCTTAATTTCATAAATAACATCAGGGTGGTTATGTTTAGTGAAAAGAAGTTTCATCTACTGATTACTATTCACATCCAGCCAGTAAAAAGATGCTATTGTAGCGTGTATACACAGACTACATAACCATGACAAGCCACGTTTACAATGTAGCATGGCCTGAATAGAGCCTCTTAAAATGTAAAGTGTTACTTTTTTAATGGATTTCATGACACAAGTGTTAGTAAAGTTCCATGTTCCATTGTTCTCACACGACCAAGAAAAATAGACATCCGAGCAAAGTAGTATTAGTTGTAATGAGCCCGCCTTCATTTACGACTTTTGCCCAGCTCACGTGGGATGGCCTTGTCCACTGACTGGATAGTAAGGGACAAATTCCTTCTTAAAACACCTTACACCAGGGGTGCCCACACTTTTTCTTCAGACGCGTTACTTTTCAATTGACCAATTCGAGGGAATCTACCTCATTCATATATATAATCTATATGTATTTATTTATGAAAGATACGTTTTTGTTAACAAGTTAAAGGTGTTTATTGACAATACAAGCATGTTTAACACATATAGAGTCCTTTATTTCATGAAGACAAGAAACGAAGTTGGTGTATTACCTGATTCTGATGACTTGCATTGATTGGAATCAGACAGTAGTGATGATAACATCCACATTTTCAAATGGAGGAGAAAAAAAGTCCTCTGTCCAATACCACATGAATTGATTGGTTTTTGGCATCTTATTTGTCCAGCTTTCATTCTCGTTTTTACACACCTTACAAGAAATACGTTGGCGGCAAACTCCGTCGCTTGCTTGCTTGTGCACTCTAGCTTTGTGAGACTTATTTTGTAGCGCAGGCAAGATGAAGCAGTGCTTTTATTGTGAAGACAGGAACTGTGCAGTCGGCCTTTAGAGTTTTGACAGCAGGTATGGCGCAAAAGTCTGTTGTTAATAATATTATTTCGTCGTCTTCCTCTCTCTGTGAGGTGTTTGTTTAGTTTTACGTGAGTGCCAATTATGAGTTTCTAAATACGCAAATTAAGGAGTCACGGATGAGACCTGATTTTCAGCTGGGAGCGACAAAACAGTAAATAATCACAAGACATATATACTATTAACCACAACACGAACAGGCTTACCGTATTTCCTTGGATAGCCGCCGGGCATGTAATATGCGCCTGCCTTGAATTACTGCCGGGACAAACTCGCTCCCCAAATTAATAAGCGCATGCTTACTTTTACCGCCGGGTCAAATTCGTGACGTCACGAGTGATGCTTCCCCTGTCTTTTTCAAAATGGCGGAGGAGTTTTCTTTGCTTTTTCTATGTGTAAACCAAGGGTCTTGTTCCACAGCCATACAGATCACACCAATGGTTGTGATTAAAAACAACTTTAACACTCTTAATAATAAGTGCCACACTGTGAACCCACACCAAACACATTTCTGGAGAACATTGGCTCTGTAACACATTATAAACGCAACATAACACTTACCTAGAATGCAATGCATCCATGACTCTTGGCTATATTAGCACCAAACCCCACCATCCCCCTTTGTGCGTCCATTGAGGTGGGCGGGGTTGGGGGCACGTGTATAATATAGCCAAGAGTCATGGATGCATGGAATTATGGGTAATTCCATGCATCCATGGAATTAGCTGTTTGGTGCTTATGCACCAAACAGCAGTTCAGAGTACCCACCCTTTTTGGGAACACTCGAGGGAGTACTGGAAAGTGCTCCCCCAGGTGATTCCCTTGTCCTACTGGGAGACTTCAACGCTCACGTTGGCAGCGACAGTGAAACCTGGAGAGGCGTGATTGGGAAGAATGGCCGCCCAGATCTGAACCCGAGTGGTGTTTTGTTATTGGACTTTTGTGCTCGTCACAGTTTGTCCATAACAAACACCATGTTCAAACATAAGGGTGTCCATATGTGCACTTGGCACCAGGACACCCTAGGCCGCAGTTCCATGATCGACTTTGTAGTTGTGTCATCGGATTTGCGGCCTCATGTTTTGGACACTCGGGTGAAGAGAGGGGCGGAGCTTTCTACCGATCACCACCTGATGGTGAGTTGGCTGCGATGGTGGGGGAGGATGCCGGACAGACCTGGAAGGCCGAAACGCATTGTGAGGGTCTGCTGGGAACGTCTGGCAGAGTCTCCTGTTAGACAAAGTTTCAATTCCCATCTCCGGAAGAACTTTGAACATGTCACGAAGGAGGTGCTGGACATTGAGTCCGAGTGGACCATGTTCCGCACCTCTATTGTCGAGGCGGCAGATCGGAGCTGTGGCCGCAAGGTAGTTGGTGCCTGTCGGGGCGGTAATCCTAAAACCCCTTGGTGGACACCAGCGGTGAGGGATGCCGTCAAGCTGAAGAAGGAGTCCTATCGGGTCCTTTTGGCTCATAGGACTCCGTAGGCAGTGGACAGGTACCGACAGGCCAAGCGGTGTGCAGCTTCAGCCGTCGCGGAGGCAAAAACTCGGACATGGGAGGAGTTTGGGGAAGCCATGGAAAACGACTTCCGGACGGCTTCGAAGCGATTCTGGACCACCGTCCGCCGCCTCAGGAAGGGGAAGCAGTGCACTATCAACACCGTGTATGGTGCGGATGGTGTTCTGCTGACCTCAACTGCGGATGTTGTGGATAGGTGGAAGGAATACTTCGAAGACCTCCTCAATCCCACCAACACGTCTTCCTATGAGGAAGCAGTGCCTGGGGGGTCTGTGGTGGACTCTCCTATTTCTGGGGCTGAGGTCGCTGAGGTAGATAAAAAGCTCCTCGGTGGCAAGGCCCCAGGGGTGGACGAGATCCGCCCGGAGTTCCTTAAGGCTCTGGATGCTGTGGGGCTGTCTTGGTTGACAAGACTTTGCAGCATCGCGTGGACATCGGGGGCGGTACCTCTGGATTGGCAGACCGGGGTGGTGGTTCCTCTCTTTAAGAAGGGGGACCGGAAGGTGTGTTCCAACTATCGTGGGATCACACTCCTCAGCCTTCCCGGTAAGGTTTATTCAGGTGTACTGGAGAGGAGGCTACGTCGGATAGTCGAACCTCGGATTCAGGAGGAACAGTGTGGTTTTCGTCCTGGTCGTGGAACTGTGGACCAGCTCTATACTCTCGGCAGGGTTCTTGAGGGTGCATGGGAGTTTGCCCAACCAGTCTACATGTGCTTTGTGGACTTGGAGAAGGCATTCGACCGTGTCCCTCGGGAAGTCCTGTGGGGAGTGCTCAGAGAGTATGGGGTATCGGACTGTCTTATTGTTGCGGTCCGCTCCCTGTACGATCAGTGCCAGAGCTTGGTCCGCATTGCCGGCAGTAAGTCGAACACATTTCCAGTGAGGGTTGGACTCCGCCAAGGCTGTCCTTTGTCACCGATTCTGTTCATAACTTTTATGGACAGAATTTCTAGGCGCAGTCAAGGCGTTGAGGGGTTCCGGTTTGGTAACCGCAGGATTAGGTCTCTGCTTTTTGCAGATGATGTGGTCCTGATGGCTTCATCTGACCGGGATCTTCAGCTCTCGCTGGATCGGTTCGCAGCCGAGTGTGAAGCGACCGGAATGAGAATCAGCACCTCCAAGTCCGAGTCCATGGTTCTCGCCCGGAAAAGGGTGGAATGCCATCTCCGGGTTGGGGAGGAGACCCCGCCCCAAGTGGAGGAGTTCAAATACCTAGGAGTCTTGTTCACAAGTGGGGGAAGAGTGGATCGTGAGATCGACAGGCGGATCGGTGCGGCGTCTTCAGTAATGCGGAAGTTGTACCGATCCGTTGTGGTGAAGAAGGAGCTGAACCGGAAGGCAAAGCTCTCAATTTACCGGTCGAGCTACGTTCCCATCCTCACCTATGGTCATGAGCTTTGGGTCATGACCGAAAGGATAAGATCACGGGTACAAGCGGCCGAAATGAGTTTCCTCCGCCGTGTGGCGGGCTCTCCCTTAGAGATAGGGTGAGAAGCTCTGCCATCCGGGAGGAACTCAAAGTAAAGCCGCTGCTCCTTCACATCGAGAGGAGCCAGATGAGGTGGTTCGGGCATCTGGTCAGGATGCCACCCGAACGCCTCCCTAGGGAGGTGTTTAGGGCACGTCCAACCGGTAGGAGGCCACGGGGAAGACCCAGGACACGTTGGGAAGACTATGTCTCCCGGCTGGCCTGGGAACGCCTCGGGATCGCCTGGGAACGCCTCGGGATCCCCCGGGAAGAGCTAGACGAAGTGGCTGGGGAGAGGGAAGTCTGGGTTTCCCTGCTTAGGCTGTTGCCCCCGCAACCCGACCTCGGATAAGCGGAAGATGATGGATGGATGGATGGATGGATAAGTGTATATATATATATATACACTTCTTTTCCCAGCTGAGCACAAGTTAAATGTGACTGGCAAGCAATATTTATCTTATATAATATACAGCGGGGCAAAAAAGTATTTATTCAGCCACCGATTGTGCAAGTTCTCCCACTTAAAATGATGACAGAGGTCTGTAATTTTCATCAACTGTGAAAGACAGAATGTGAAAAAAAAATCCAGGAATTCACATTGTAGGAATTTTTAAGAATTTATTTGTAAATTATGGTGGAAAATAAGTATTTGGTCAATAACAAAAATTCAACTCAATACTTTGTAATATAACCTTTGTTGGCAATAACAGAGGTCAAACGATTACTATAGGTCTTTACCATGTTTGCACACAAAGTAGCTGGTATTTTGGCCCATTCCTCTATGCAGATCTTCTCGAGAGCAGTGATGTTTTGGGGCTGTCGCCGAGTAACACAGACTTTCAACTCCCTCCACAGATTTTTTATGGCGTTGAGGTCTGGAAACTGGCTAGGCCACCCCCAAGACTTTCAAATGTTTCTTACGGAGCCACTCCTTAGTTGCCCGGGCGGTGTGTTTGGGATCATTGTCATGCTGGAAGACCCGGCCATGTTTCATCTTCAAAGCTCTCACTGATGGAAGGAGGTTTTGGCTCAAAATCTCACGATACATGACCCCATTCATTCTTTCCTTAACATGGATCAGTCTTCCTGTCACCTTGGCAGAAAAACAGCCCCAAAGCATGATGTTTCCACCCCAGTGCTTCAAAGTAGGTGTGGTGTTTTTGGATGCAACCCAGTATTCTTCTTCCTCCAAACACGACGAGTTGAGTTTATACCAAGAAGTTCTATTTTGGTTTCATCCGACCACATGACATTCTCCCATGTGCTCTCTGGCAAACCTCAGACGGGCCTGGACATGCACTGGCTTAAGCAGAGGGACACGTCTGGCACTGCAGGATTTGATTCCCTGTAGGCGTAGTGTGCTACTGATGGTAACCTTTGTTACTTTGGTCCCAGCACTCTGCAGGTCAATTACCAGTTCCCCCCGTGTGGTCCGGGGATTTTTGCTCACTGTTCTCATGATCATTTTGACCCCAAGGGATGAGATCTTGCGTGGAGCCCCATGATCGAGGGAGATTATCAGTTGTCTTGTATGTCTTCCATTTTCTGATAATTGCTCCCACAGTTGATTTTTTCACACCAAGCTGCTTGCCTAGTGTAGATTCACTCTTCCCAGTCTGGTGCAGGTCTATAATTATTTTCCTGTTGTCCTTCGACAGCTCTTTGGTCTTGGCCATAGTGGAGTTTGGAGTCTGACTGTTTGAGACTGTGGACAGGTGTCTTTTATACAGATAGCAAGTTCAAACAGGTTCCATTAATACAGGTAACAAGTGGAGGACAGAAGAGCTTCATAAAGAAGTTACAGGTCTGTGAGAGCCAGAGATCTTCCCTTGTTTGAAGTGCCCAAATACTTATTTTCCACCATAATTTACAAATACATTATTAAAATGTTTTGCCCCACTGTGTGTGTGTATATGTGTGTATATGTGTGTGTGTGTGTGTGTGTGTGTGTGTGTGTGTGTGTGTGTGTGTGTGTGTGTGTGTATATGTATATCCATCCATCCATCTTCTACCGCTTATTCCCTTTTGGGGTTGCGGGGGGCGCTGGCGCCTATCTCAGCTACAATCGTGTATATATATATATATATATATATATATATATAAAAATATGGCCATTACAAGTTTATTATTAAGTCCATCTTACAGGAGGTTGTAACCATGCATGGCTGATACAGGAGCAGCAGTGGAGGTTTCATGGGGATTCTACATTTAAATCCCGTAATTGTAGCCTACATAAAATGTAATGGTAGTGCTTTGGTCAAAATTTTGCATAGATTTTGTTTTACAGACCATCTTTAAGCAGTTTCCTGAATGTGTCTACAGAATGCGCTGTTTGGTGGGCCGTCTTATTTACATGCCGAAGTCCTGTTCCAGGCCAAGCACTTTTTGACTGTGACTTCTCTCTGTCAGCCGTGTTGTAGTTTTCAACACTTCCATATCAAGTCTACTGACATACAAGTTCATACAAAGGTGCCCAACTTTTTCTGCAGGCGCGCTACTTTTCAATTGACCAAGTCGAGGGCATCTACCTCTTTCATATATATATATTACAGATGTCCGATAATGTCGGACTGCCGTTATTATCGGCCTATAAATGCTTTAAAATATAATATCGGAAAAAAGTAAAATTTATAAAAAAATTTAAACCACCTCTCTACGGAGTAGTACACGGATGTAGGGAGAAGTATAGCTGAGGACATCAATGGTGCGGTCCAGAATCCTGAGCACTTCTGTTATGCCGAGGAGACCAAAATGGCGTGGGAGGAAGGAAAATTGTTGCCCCGATCACATAATATCTACGGCTTTTCACACACACACACACACACACACACACACACACACACACACACACACACACACACACACACACACACACGCACGCACAAGTGAATGCAAAGCATACTTGGTCAACAGCCATACAGGTCACAGTCAGGGTGGCCGTATAAACAACTTTAACACTTTTACAAATATGCGCCACACTGTGAACCCACACCAAACAATGACAAACACATTTTGGGAGAACATCCGCACCGTAACACAACATAAACACAACAGAACAAATACCCAGAATCCCTTGCAGCACTAACTCTTCCTGGATGCTACAATATACATCCCAACCCCGGCCACCTCAACCTCTTCATGCTCTCTCAGAGAGAGCATGTCCCAAATTCCAAGCTGCTGTTTTGAGGCATGTTTAAAATAAAAATAAAAAGCACTTTATGACATCAATAATAAATATGGCAGTGCCATGTTAGCGTTTTTTTTCATAACTTGAGTTGATTTACTTTGGAAAACCTTGTTACATTGTTTAATGCATCCAGCCGGGCATCACAACAAAATTAGGCATAATAATGTGTAACGGTACACAAATATTTCGGTTCGGTACGTACCTCGGTTTAGAGGTCAGGGTTAGGTTCAGTTTCGGTACAGTAAGAAAACAACAAAATATACGTTTTTCGGTTATTTATTTACCAAATTTGCAAAATCTTCCACCAAAAATATTTTTCTTAATGGAATATTTGATGTGAAGTAATGGGAACCTTGGATAGGTCAATAATTCATAACAACATTTATTTTGATTCAATATTATGTTTTGAGCAATGACAGTTTGAAAGAAAAAAAACAGCTTTGTTTTATTAGTCAACATTGCAACTTTTTCTAAATTACATTTAACCTTCAAGCTTTTTTATTTCACTTTTGTTATGTTTTTGTTAATTTTAATAGTATTTCTAGAATGTGCCGTAGGTCTTTAAAACATTAGCTGTGCCCCTCCAGGGCACACTTTTGACACCCCTGCTATAGATAATGAAAAATTAAATGTGATAAATCAATTGATAAAAAGCAGAGCCTGGAGACGCATGCGCGTTTATCATAACTCTCTCGCTCTCTGCCCCTCCCTCACCAATGCTGCTGCTCCGCGTACAATTTGTTTTGTTTTTAACTCCTTAACCCTCAACGTACATTGTTAATACATGCAACCATAACTCAAAACGCCGGACATTTGAGGCATTTAAGAAACTCTGCCCTGACAGCTCCGCAAAATAGGACATGTACGGTGAAAAGAGGACGTATCGTCAGTCTATCCTCGCCCGGTCGCTGCTAGCATGCTAGCAAATGAGGACATGTCCGGTACTTGCAGCGATCAGGCTAGGATAGACTGACCATACGTCCTCTTTTCACCAGACATGTCTTCTTTTGCGGGGCTGTCAGGGCAGAGTTTCTTAAATGCCTCAAATGTCCGGCATTTTGAATAATGTTTACTCAACTTAATTTGTCCTGTGGAAACTCGTTCGATACACCTCCGCACCGAACCGAAACCCCCGTACCGAAACTGTTCAATACAAATACACGTACTGTTACACCCCTAATAATGTGGTAAGTCCACAACTGTATATATCTGTATCGGTTGATATTCCAATCGGTAATTAAGAGTTGGACAATATCGGATATCGGCAAAAAATATCGGACATCTCTAATATATATATCCACCGTATTTTTCTGAGTATAAGTCGCACCTGCCGAAAATGCATAATAAAGAAGGAAAAAAACATTCAAGTCGCACTGGAGTATAAGTCGCATTTTTGGGGGAAATTTATTCGATAAATCCCAACACCGAGAATAGACATTTGAAAGGCAATTTAAAATAAATAAAGAATAGTGAACAACAGGCTGAATAAGTGTACGTTTATATAACGCATAAATAACCAACTGATAAGGTTCCTGGTATGTTAACTTAACATATTATGGTAAGAGTCATTCAAATAACTATAACATATAGAACATACTACACGTTTACCAAACAATCTGTCACTCCTAATCGCTAAATCCGATTAAATCTTATACGTCTAGTCTCTCACGTGAATGAGCTAAATAATATAATTTGATATTTTACGGTAATGTGTTAATTTCACACATAAGTCGCTCCTGAGTATAAGTCGCACCCCCGGCCAAACTATGAAAAAAAGTGTGACTTATAGTCCGAAAAATACAGTAGTTATATGTATTTATTTATGAAAAATACTTTTTTGTTAACAAGTTAAAGGTGTTTAAATAAATCGAGCATGTTTAATAGTTGGAATAATTTTTTTCACTCTGTTTTAGCCACAAATGATGGCTTCTATTATAAAAGTCTGACAATGCCAGTAGAAGTCATCATCTAGAGTGAAACTGTCACCAGGCAATTTGAGCAAGAAGTGTAAAAACATGTTAATCACTGATACAGAATGTCAACGATAACACACAGTACCACACTTTTGTAATGGATTTGGGGTTTAAGTATTCCAAATGTTACAACCTTGCTGGTGTATTTTCTGTAGGTGAAATCAGGCACCATCTTTGACAACTTCCTCATCACTAATGACCCCAAACTGGCGGAGCAGGTTGGCGACGACACATGGGGCAAAACTAAGGTATGTGATCTTGTCAATTCTTTGACAAGAATTGACAATTCACTTTTTTATAAGTTTTCCTTCTTTTTCTTTTTTTTTTTTTTACTGATCAGGATGCAGAGCAAAAGATGAAAGAAAGTCAGGACGAGGAGGAGCGGAAGAAGCGGGAGGAAGAAGACAAGCAAAACCGAGATGAGGCAAAGGATGAAGAGGATGAAAAAGAAGGAGATGATGACGATGATGATGATGATGATGATGATGATGATGATGAGGGGGACGGTGAGGATGATGAGGAAAATCATGAGGATGAAGATGAAGACACAGAGTCCCCCATGAAGGATGAGTTATAAACAATTGCAATGCAAGGAGAAGTTTAAAGAATGGACTGTCTGTGAAGCACTGGAAGCAGGCTGAAGACTCACGCTTGTGGGAGGGTTGTTTGTTCACAGTTTATGGTTAAAAATTGGAAATGTTTTGTTTTTTTGTTTTCTTTAAGTGTGACATGGACATAACTTGTAACCTGCCCAACGACCTAAGTAATTATCTTCTGGAAAATTTCTGCTGGCCTCACCCACTGTCCTGCTGTTGGAAGTAAAGATCCTGTCTGAATGTTGAAAGTGGTTTAGCATATTTGAAAGGTTTTCTTACTTTTAAAAACCACTTTTTAACACATTTGTCCTATCCTTATATTGATAATAATGATGATTATTATATAATATAATTTAAAAATGAAGCCACATATTTATTATTTTAATTTTTTGTTTGCAGTTTGTAGCTTAGATCAACATGTAAAAGATTTGTGTTTTGGCAAAACCTGCGATGTTAGGATAAATATAAGTAGTGTGTGAATGTGAGTGTGATTGTTGTCTATCTGTGTTGGCCCTGCGATGAGGTGGTGACTTGTCCAGGGTGTACCCCGCCTTCCGACCAAATGCAGCTGAGATAGGCTCCAGCATCCCCAAGACCCCCAAAGGGACAAGCGGTAGAAATGAATGGATGGATGGACGTTTATTTGCTGAGTGGAGGTTTTTGTTTGGAAACAAATTTGTTGTAATATCATTATTTGTCTGGTAATGCTGTTTTCATTTTTAGTGCTAAATTTCAATCCCAGTCCGATGTTTCAGCAGAAATTATTTCAAGTTGGGCATCAGAACCTCTAAACTGAAGTCCTGTTATGGTCGCTGTTAACTTCCATTTTTTTGCACTGTACAATTACCACGTGTGTGCACATAGTCAGTAGTGTGTTTGAATAGATGTGAAGTACTCCAGTAGCAGGAAGTCTTTTTAGGTTCACTCATTTTGTGCATACACAAGTCAGCTGTCCTGCAACTCAAGACTAGCCAAAGGGGTAAGCGCTCATGTTGTTGTTGTTTTTTTAGTAAGACAGCATTTTTGTACTAATACTGGTGGTAAATTGAACGTGCAGAGATTTATTGCAGTGAAAAAAGACAGATCCGTCCAAATAAAAGCAACCACAGAAAAACGACTAAACCCTAATTAAAAAAATCATACAAATATTGGTCACTTGTCCATCATGCTTTATTAAAAAAAAAAAAAAAAAATGGTGTGAAAAAATGTTTGTATAAAAAAAAGTATGGATACATGTTACTTGTGTGTATGTATATATGTATATATATATATATATATATATATATATATATATAATATCTGTATATACATACATACACACACGTGTGTGTTTGTGTGTGTATATATTATACACACCTACGTGTTGCATTAAAAAAAACATACAAATACTGGCCACTTGTCCATCATGCCTACAAAAAATACTACACTGGTGTGACAAAATGTTTATATAAAAAAAGTGTATGTATACACGTGTGTGTGTATATATATATATATATACAAACCCCGTTTCCATATGAGTTGGGAAATTGCGTTAGATGTAAATATAAACGGAATACAATGATGTGCAAATAATTTGCAACCCATATGTGATGTTCAAACTGATAAACTTTTTTTTTTTGCTAATCATTAACTTTATAATTTGATGCCAGCAACACGTGAAAAAGAAGTTGGGAAAGGTGGCAATAAATACTGATAAAAGTTGAGGAATGCTCATCAAACACTTAATAGGAACATCCCACAGGTGTGCAGGCTAATTGGGAACAGGTGGGTGCCATGATTGGGTATAAAAACAGCTTCCCAAAAAATGCTCAGTCTTTCACAAGAAAGGATGGGGCGAGGTACACTCCTTTGTCCACAACTGTGTGAGCAAATAGTCAAACAGTTTAAGAACAACGTTTCTCAAAGTGCAATTACAAGAAATTTAGGGATTTTAACATCTACAGTCCATAATATCATCAAAAGGTTTAGAGAATCTGGAGGAATCACTCCACCTAAGCGGCATGGCCTTAAACCAACATTGAATGACCGTGACCTTCGATACCTCAGACGGCACTGTAACAAAAACCGACATCAATCTCTAAAGGATATCAACACATGGGCTCAGGAACACTTCAGAAAACCACTGTGACTAAATAAAGTTTGTTCCTACATCTGTGTGTGCAAGTTAAAGCTCTACTATGCAAAGCGAAAACCATTTATCAACAACATCCAGAAACGCGGCCGGCTTCTCTGGGCCCGACATCATCTAAGATGGACTGATACAAAGTGGAAAAGTCTTCTTTGGTCTGATGAGTCCACGTTTCAAATTGGTTTTGGAAATATTCGACATCGTGTCATCCGGACCAAAGGGGAAGCGAACCACCCAGACTGTTACCGACGCAAAGTTCAAAAGCCAGCATCTGTGATGGTATGGGGGTGCATTACTGCCCAAGGCATGGGTAACTTACACATCTGTGAAGGCACCATTAATTCATACAGGATTTTGAACAACATATGCTGCCATCTAAGCGCCGTCTTTTTCATGAATGCCCCTGCTTATTTCAGCAAGACAATGCCAAACCACATTCAGCACGTGTTACAACAGCGTGTCTTTGTAAAAAAAAGAGTGGGGGTACTTTCCTGGCCCGCCTGCAGTCCAGACCTGTCTCCCATCGAAAATGTGTGGCGCATTATGAAGCGTAAAATATGACAGCGGAGACCGAGGACTGTTGAACGACTGAAGCTCTACATGAAACAAGAATGGGAAAGAATTCCACTTTCAAAGCTTCAACAATTAGTTTCCTCAGTTCCCAAACGTTTATTGAGTGTTGTTAAAAGAAAAGCTGATGCTGCCTTCCAATAATTTTGACAACTCTTATTTTTTGTGTGATAGAGTGTGATGGAGTGATACACCCAACTGCGCCCAAGAACCAATCTTCGGGCTGATGATTTTAGGTTGTCCTGAAGAATTTGGAGGTAATCCTCCTTTTTCATTGTCCCATTTACTCTCTGTAAAGCACCAGTTCATCGGCAGCAAAATAGGCGCAGAGCATAATACTACCACCACCATGCTTGACGGTAGGAAGGGTGTTCTCGGATTAAAGGCCTCACCTATTCTCCTTCAAACATTGCTGGGTATTGTGACCAAACAGCTCAATTTTTGTTTCATCTGACCACAGAACCTTCCTCCAGAAAGTCTTATCTCTGTCCGTGTGATCAGCAGCAAACTTTTGACGAGCCTTAAGGTGTCGCTTCATGAATATTTTTTGTGACAAACAAGTATGTGCTCCAATCACTATCACAAATACTGTAAATAAGGGTTGTAGAAATGATTGGAAACTCAAAGACAGCCATGAGATTATTTTCTTTACAGCTCAATTGTTGTTTCATCTGACATCACATAGACAAAGATAAGACCTTCTGGAGGAAAGTTCTGTGGTCAGATGGAAACAAAAATTTAGCTGTTTGGCCACAATACCCAGCAATATGTTTGGAGGAGAATAAGTGAGGCCTTCAATCCCAGGAACGGAATCATCAGCCCGTAGGTTTGGTCTTGGGCGCAGTTGGGTGTTCCAACAGGACAATGACCCCAAACACACGTCAAAAGTGGTAAAGGAATGGCTAAATTGGGCTCGAATTAACGTTTTAGAATCGCCTTCCCATAGTCCTGATATATATATATATATATATATATATATATATATATATATATATATATATATATATACATACATATATATACACACACACATACATATATATATATACATATAGAAATATATACATACATATACACACATATATATACACACACATGTAAATATATACATACATATATATACATATATACACATAAATATATATACATATATACACACGTGTATATATATATATATATATATATATATATATATATATATATATATATATATATATATATATATGTGTGGCTTCACAGTGGAAAAGGGGTTTGTGCGTCTGCCTCACAATACGAAGGCCCTGCAGTCCTGGGTTCAATCCCATGCTTGGGATCTTTCTGTGTGGAGTTTGCATGTCGTCCCCGTAAATGCGTGGGTTCCCTCCGGGTACTCCGGCTTCCTCCCCCTTCCAAAGACATGGGGATAGGTTGATTGGCAACACTAAATTGGCCCTAGTGTGTGAATGTGAGTGTGAATGTTGTCTGTCTATCTGTGTTGACCCTGCGATGAGGTGGCGACTTGTCCAGGATGTACCCCGCCTTCCGCCCGATTGTAGCTGAGATGCTGAGATAGACGCCAGCGCTCCCTGTGACCCCAAAAGGGAATAAGCGGTAGAAGATGGATATATATATATATATATATATATATATATATATATAACCCAATGCGCCCCGAGTCAAAAAGTTTGGGGACCCCTGCATTAGAGGTACACAGGCTCCATCTAGTGGTACACCAAATAATTATTTGATGTGTTTTATTTTCCTATTGTTAACACATTGTCACTGTTCAAACTGTGTGTAATGTTACAGCGGAAAAATATTTTACTTGTTAAATTAAACCTTTGCCTTTTTTTTTTTTTAAATGAATATTTAGGCCTACTACGCTACTGTATTTTAATGTCATGTACCAATGGCGGAACCAAGACAAGTGTTTTTTATGAGGTGGTACCCGTAAAGCAAACGTTTGAGAACCACTGGTATGCATAGTATTGATGTAATAAATACACGCAATATATGTATTGTTCCTAAAATAAATAAATACATAAATAAAAGACCAAAACAGGGACACAAAAAAACTACTTTTTAGTGCCTCAACAATCCCTGGTTTGAGGCAAGGGCAAGGTCTCAGCCTTCCAATTATGAGTTGAAGGCCTCGGTTCAAGAATGTATTCCTTCCTGTCGGCGAGGTCCAGTTCCAGGTTTTGTGGCGGCCTGAGAGCGAGTGTCAGTGTGTGTCAGGCAGGCAACGTGAAGACAGCAGCAGAAAGACTATGGCCGCCTCTCTGACTCTGACTCAGGTAACACTCTCTTAACACCGGCTTTGGACCACAGACACAGCTCCATGTCCTTCGCATCCCCAACTCGGATACTCTCCGACAAACGAAGTGGACTCCGGCGGCATAAATCGAGCGTTTACGTCGACTATTTAGCTGTTTTTAGTGGCGGGAGTTGACAGTGCAAGCTGGTGACTGGGAAAAGTTTCTGCCTAATCTCTTGTGGGACTGGAAGGGCGTAGCTAGCTAGCTAACTAACATGCTAGCTAGCAAACTGATAGTTTATGTGCGGTGTTGGCTCGTTTTGACTCATTTTTTAAATCCTATTTACGTTAGACAGTGTAACCATTCTAAGCTTGGTTTTGTGTTGTTTCAAAATTCCGCCACCTTTGCGGTTAAATTGTCGTTAATATTGACATGTGTGGCTGTGGTTGGGATTACTTGTCATTTTTCTGGACATTAAACACCTCTACTGAGTAACTTCAATTTAATTAATTCAGCTTGGTTTAGCGGGAACCTGTTTATTGTTCCTATTTGAAGTGTTTCTAAATCGTCTCCCTTATGACTTTGGATCAAGTGACTGCACAAATTGTAATAAGTTATTTATCATCTTGCAGGCAGGTGTCAGTACTAGGTTACACTTGTCACCTGAGCCACTGTCGCCTATAGCAACACAAGAGAGAAGCTGAGAGTGAGAGTGGAATCATTGCTGTAAAAGTGGTGCAATGTTTAAAACAGGGGTCTCGGCCCGCGAGACGTTATTTTGCGGCCCCCACCTTGATATGAAAGTGTAATGTTAGTGCGGCCCTCAAGTTTTATATGAATGGCGCTTGACAGCGTTGTGTTATCTGGGTCCAAAATGGCTCTTTTAACGTTCTGGGTTGCCTACCTTTGTGTTCGTGGAAAAGCGGCAAATAAGTGGAAGCGACAGAGATCTTGCCATGGAGACGAGGTTTTTCTTACGTGCCTGGCTGTAGTCAGCGACACCTGTCCGTCAGTAATAACAGTCCCCGATAACCTAGACCAATTCAAACCGTTGTGGAGATGTCCGATAATATTGGACTGCCGGTATTATCGGCCGATAAATGCTTTAAAATGTATTATCGGAAATTATCGGTATCAGTTTCAAAAAGTTAAATTTATGACTTTTTAAAACGCCGCTGTACAGAGTGGTACACGGATGTAGGGAGAAGTACGGAGCACCAATAAACTTTAAAGGCACTGCCTTTGCATGCCGGCCCAGTCACATAATATCTACGGCTTTTCACACACACAAGTGAATGCAATGCATACTTGGTCAACAGCCATACAGGTCACACTGTTGCCAATATGTGCCACACTGTGAACCCACACCAAAAAAGAATGACAAACTCATTTCGGGAGAACATCCACTCTGCAACACAACATGAACACAATAGAACAAATACCTGGAATCCCTTGCAGCAATAACTCTTCCGGGACGCTGCAATATTTTTTTTTCTTGCGGCCCAGCCTCACCCAGACTCTGCATCCAGTGGCCCCCAGGTGAATTGAGTTTGAGACCCCTGGTTTAAAATGACTAAGAGTGTAACGGTTAATTGGATATATCGATTTATATTCCTTATATTAGTGTTTTTCAACCTCTGTGTGCGCCATGAGATATTTTCCATCCATTTTCTACCGCTTGTCCCTTTTGGGATCGCGGGGGGTGTTGGAGCCTATCTCAGCTGCATTCGGGCGAAAGGCGGGGTACACCCTGGACAAGTCGTCACCTCATCGCAGGGCCAACACGGATAGACAGACAACATTCACACTCACATTCACACACTAGGGCCAATTGTTTTTTTTCCAGTGTTGCCAATCAACCTATCCCCAGGTGCATGTTTTTGGCGGTGGGAGGGAGTGAACCCACGCAGTCACGGGCAGAACATACAAACTCCACACAGAAAGGTCCCGAGCCCGGGATTGAACCCAGGACGACTCAGGACTTTCGTATTGTGAGGTACATGCACTAATCCCTGTGCCACTGTGATGTCATTTCACCTATTTGGGTTGAAATATTTTTTGCCAACCAGTAATTGGGATCTGCAAATAATGTGCCGTTGTTGAGTGCCGGTGCTGTCTAGAGCGCGGCAGAGTAACCATGTAATACTCTTCCATATCAGTAGGTGGCAGCAGGTAGCTAATTGCTTTGTAGATGCGGGAACATGGTTTGCTGTGATCACAATATGCAGACGAGAGCGGGAGGCAGCGTGCAGGAAAAAGGTATCTAACGCTTAAACCACAAGTAAACAAAAGGCGAGCGACGCTAAGAAAAGGCACTGAAGCTTAGGGATGGCTATGCAAAGCGAAACTAAAACTGAACTGGCTGCAAAGTAAACAAAAACAGAATGCTGGACCACCTCAAAGACTTACAGCGTGTGGAGCAGCAGACGGCGTCCAGAAAGTACATCCGTACATGACAATGACAATCAACAACAAAATAGTAGCACAAGACAAGAACTAAAACACTACACACATGAAAACACCCAAAAAAAGTCCAAATAAGTTATGGCGTGATGTGACAGTTTGTGACAGTACACATATATTGAGACAAGAGCTATAGTGGTGCATGCTTGGTTATGGTTTGAATTTATATCCGACGCATGCGAGAACTAGGGCTGGGCGATATATCGATATATACGATATATTGCGGGTTTGTCTCTGTGTGACATAGAAAATGACTATATCATAATATTAGAGTATACGTTCTCACGCAGGACTTTTAGCTGCGGGCGAACACTTCAGGCTCTCCTCACTCTTCCTGTGTCTCCTCTTAGACAAGCAGGCGCACATTCGTCACAAACTGTCACGTCGCACATAACATACACGCCTTTGCAGGGCAGAGAGATAGCGGCGTGGCTAACGTTAGCTGCTAACGTAACCGTACGAGAGAAAGATGCTGCGGATCTGGTAACAAATGAAGGAAGACTTAATTCCCAAGAAAAACAGCAGGGTTTCCATCGTCTGGCGGTGGTTCGGCTTCAAGTGGGAATATGTCAAACAGACAACCGTAATTTGTCAAGTGTGGGGGGGAAAAGCGTGGCTATAAAAAGAAGCATTACTGCTAATATGTAGCATCATTTGAAAAGTCACTCGCTAGACAATGAGGAGGATTTCATAACCTTAGTAACATATCACATAGTGAAGGACTAAAACTATTTGATTTCCTATTATGCAGCTCATTTTTATTTGACACTTAAAATGTCTTTGACAATCTTGCAATTTATGTTTTGTAAATGGCTTGAATGTTTGTGTCATTGCTTAATAACTTTAATAAATTCACTTTTGGTCAATTGACTTAGTTGTGATTTCCCTCTCTGCATGAAAGTTTAAAAGTAGCATATATTAATGCAGTATGAAGAAGAATGTTTTAATGTAGACACATAGAATCATCATACTGCTGTGATTATATGCATCAAGTGTTCATTCAAGGCCAAGGCAAAATATCGTAATATATATCGTATATCGCAATATGGCCTAAAAATTTCGCAATATTAAAAAAAGGCAATATCGCCCAGCCCTAGCGAGAACTACTTTCAGCAGCTTTCTGTTCGTAGTGTTCCTCAGGATTTTTCCAAAGAAAAAAATGTGACTTCGCTCGAAAAAAGTTGAAAAACACTGCCTTAGATCAGTGTTTTTTTCAACCACTGTGCTGTGAGATACTGTATGGTGTGCTGTAGGAGATTATGTAGTTTCACCTATTTGGGTTAGAACATTTTTTTGCAAACTGCAAATAATGTGCCGTTGTTGCTTGTCGGTGCTGTCTAGAGCTCGGCAGAGTAACCACGTTGTTCTCTATATCAGTAGATGGAAGCTGGTAGCTAATTGCTTTTTAGATGTCGGAAACACGTTGTGTGAGACGATGATGGTTTGTCGTGATCACAATATGCGGGAGGCAGCGTGCAGGGAAAAGGTATCTACCGCTAAAACCACAAATAAAGAAAAGGTGAGTGCCGCTAAGAAAAGGCATTGAAGTTTAGGGATGGCTATACAAAATGAAACTAAAAGCTGCAAAGTACACAAAAACAGAATGCTGGACGACAGTAAAGACTTAGAGAGTGTGGAGCAGCAGACGGCGTCCACAAAGTACATCCGTACATGACATGACAATCAACAACAAAATAGGAGCACAAGACAAAAACTAACACACTACACACAGGAAAACACCAAAAAAGTCAAAATAAGTCACGGCGTGATGTAACAGGTCGTGACAGTACACCTACTTTAAGACAAGAGCTATAGTAGTGCATGTTTGGTTATGGTTTGAATGTATAGCTAACACTTGCAAGTAATTTTCCCTCCAATTTTTTATATGTGTGAGCAAATGCCAAAACTCCTTGAGCATTCAGTGGCGCACATGTGAGCGACGGCAGAAGTGCACACTGTTATGCGCTAATCTTTTTATTTGATTTTGAGTGCGGTGTAAAATTCGCTGTGCGCAGAGGACGCGTCAGCAGTGTGCAATTGCACAGGCGTGTGCGTACCTTAGAGGGAACGTTGCTTGCAAGAACTACTTTTTACTGTCAATATCAGCAGTTTTCCGCTCATGGTGTGCCTCAGGATTTTTCCAATGAGAATGTGCCTTGGCTCAAAAAAGGTTGAAAAACACTGCCTGAGATCAGTGTTTTTCAACCATTGTGCCGTGAGATACAGTCTGGTGTGCCGCTGGAGATTATTTAGTTTCACCTATTTAGGTTAAAACATTTTTTTGCAAACCGCAAATAATGTGCCGTTGTTGAGTGTCTGTGCTGTCTAGAGCTCGGCAGAGTAACCACGTTATTCTCCTCAATATCAGTAGGTGGAAGCTGGTAGCTATTTGCTTTGTAGATGTTGGGAACACGTTGTGTGAGACGACGATGGTTTGTCGTGATTACAATATGCAGACAACAGCGGAAGGCAGAGTGCTGGTAAAACGGTAACTAATGCTTAAACCAATAATAAACAAAAGGTGAGTGCCGGTAAGAAAAGACATTGAAGCTTAGGGATGGCTATGCAAAACAAAACTAAAACTGATCTGGCTTCAAAGTAAAGAAAAACAGAATGCTGGATGACAGCAAAGACTTTGAGCGCGTGGAGCAGACGGCGTCCACAAAGTACATCCATACATGACATGACAATCAACAATTTCCACACAAAGAAGGATAAAAACAACTTAAATAGTCTTGATTGCTAAAACAAAGCAGGTGTGGGGAACTGCGCTCAAAGCAAGACATGAAACTGCTACATGAAAATACCAACAAAACAGGAAAAGCCACCAAAATAGGAGCGCAAGGCAAGAACTAAAACACTCGGGAGCACAACCATAAAACTCCAAATAAGTCATGTCGTGATGTGACTGGTCGTGACAGTACACCTACTTTGAGACTAGAAATATAATGATGCGTAGTTAGTTATGGTTTAAATTCACATCCAACAATTGCGACAACTTTTTATTGTCTTCTGAGTTTCATTTCTTAATGATTTCTGCTGGTGGTGTGCCGCCAGATTTTTTCAATGAAAAAAATGTGCCTTGGCTCAAAAAAGATTGAAAAACACTGCAGAAGAGAGAGGCTGAGAGTGAGAGTGGATTCATTGCTGTAAAAGTGACGCAATGTTTATGTCCAACTAGTCAATCAACAGTTTAAAATGATTAGGAGTGTAACGTTAAATTGGATATATCGATTTATATTTCTTATATTTAACCGCATCCATCTGTGCTCTGCAAGTTTTCCTTCTTGACAATAAGTATCGATTCAAGATCGTTTTAAAAGGGACTCAAACTTATTGAGACTAAAAAAAAGGAAAACATTGAAGAACGACAGACTTTTTGATCCATCCAGAAAGTATTTACATCACTTCTCTTTTTCCACGTCTGTAGAATTTTGTGGACAAATAATTGGAATTGAATTTTTATTCCATTTTGGAATGAGGCTGTAATATAACAAAATGTGGAAAAGGCGAAGCGCTGTGAACACTTTTCTGTATATGAAATTTAGCCCTTTTAAAGTTAAAGTCCCAACGATAGTCACACACAAACGGGGTGTGGTGAAATGATCCTCTGCATTTGACTCATCCCCATGTTCACCCCCTGGGAGGTGAGGGGAGGAGTGAGCAGCATCGGTGGCCGCTCTCGGGAATCATTTGGTGATTTAACCCCCAATTCCAACACTTGATGCTGAGTGCCAAGCAGGGAGGCAATGGGTCCCATTTTTAAAGTTTTTGGTATCAATCGGCCGGGGTTTGAACTCACAACCTTCCAGTCTCAGGGCGGACACTCTAACCACAAGGCCAATGAACAGGTCAAATTATATTTTATATTATTATGTTTATTTAAATGTTACATTTTAATGATAAAGACGTTAAAGGGGAAATCACATTTTTGGCGAATTTTCGTTCGCAATCCTTATGAGAGACAAGAAGACAAAAGGTTTTTTTTTTTTTGCATTCTGAAAATTACGTTATTCTTGGTAACTAGCAATGCAGCTAATGGGAGCAATCAATTTTGCCTCAGTTTAAATCGTCAATAACCCTTAATTTTGTTCTGTAACATGTTTAATAATCAAGCTCTAGTGAAGTGAAGTGAATTATATTTATATAGGGCTTTTCTCCAGTGACTCAAAGCGCTTTACATAGTGAAACCCAATATGTAAATTACATTTAAACCAGTGTGGGTGGCACTGGGAGCAGTAAATTGTCTTCCCCAAGGACACAACGGCAGTGACGAAGATGGCAGAAGCGGGATTCGAACCTGAAACCCTCAAGTTGCTGGCACGGCCAGTCTACCAACCGAGCTATACCGCGACATTGTTATTGTAACAATTCTAGCATATTAACACATCGGCATACTACCGTAAAAAAAAACCTTAAAAGCTAGCTACGAAAAGAAATAGGCTCGCTTCCACGTCAGCACAAAACGCGTTTGAGTTTATAATGCACAACAAAGTATGACTCACTTTATGGACAGTTGTGCATTTGGTCCAGCTGGCCGGGGAAGTTTTTAACGGTTTGTTTCGGTAAGCAATCCATTTATGTCCAAATAGCCTAGCTTCAAGTTCCACACTTACAGCTTCGGGTCAAGACAATCTCACTCTCTCGGCTTCCGTCTGTTCCAACGCCTCACCCTTATTTTGTGGTGACTTATACCAGCAATAGTTAAGCTTCAAAAAGATAAGGTTGTTAATCCTCATTTGTCCAAATATAGTCTCTTTGTTGTCTATTATGAAGTCTACCATGATTACAAAACACTCGCGTTTGTTTCCAGAAGTAGGACACACATTTGTTGCCAGAAGTTGGAAGTGCGCTGCTATGGAAACGGAAATCAATATGCGGAAGAAATCAGTGCTGGCAATTAGGGCTGGGCGATTTGGCCTTTTATTAATATCTCGATATTTTTGGGCCATTTCACGATACACAATGTATATCACAATATTTTGCCATAGCCTTGAATTAACACTTGATGCATATAATCACACCAGCATAATGATTCTATGTGTCTACTTTAAAACATTATTGGTCATACTGCATTAATATACAGGTATGCTCATTTTAAACTTTCATGCAGAGAGAGAAATCCCAACCAAGTCAATTTAGCAAAACTGTATTTATTAAACAGTTATCAAGCAGTGGCACAAACATTCATGTCATTTCCAAAACAGAAAGAGCAAGATTGTCAGACACATTTTAAAACAAGCTATTAGTGCACTTTTGTGCGTGATGTCACTGAGCTGACATATCAAAACTACACTAAATTAAAGTGCACTTTTTGGACAGAATGCCACTACAATAGTTAAAAACAAATAAAGTGCACTTTTGAGCATGATGTCACACAATATATTTCAAAAACTGTCAAATAAAAATTAGCTGCATAATAGGAAATTAAGTGTATATCTGTCCTTTATTCTGTGGTAGGTTCCTGCGGACGTTATCTTCTGTTGTTGATTTTTTTTTCATACGGTGTTTATCTGGAAATTGTTGCTTCGGCATTTTGTGGGTTTTGCACCGAACGTAGATGATGACATGTAGTTTCAAGCACTCTTCCTTCTCCAGCGGGTGACTTTTCAAATGATGCTACAAATTAGCAGTGCTGCTACTTTTTGTAGCAAGGCTTTCGCCGCATAATTTTTCAACATATTCCCGCTTGATGCCAAACCGCCGCCAGACGATGCACCATGTGCTGTTTTTCTTGGGAATTAATTATTCCTCCTATTGTTACCAGATTCGCACCTTTTTTCTCCCGTATTACCACTCGCAACGCACCGTTACCATCACAGCTAATGTGTAGCTACCTCTGCTCGGGGAGGGTGTGTGACGTTGCACACGTGACGTATGTATAAAGGTGCGCTTGTTTAAGTCTCTGTGAGAAGGAGAGACAGGAAAGAGTGGGAAACGCAGGTAGTGTAATGCCAGCAGCTCAAAGCAGCTGTGTGAGAACATATACTCAAACATCACGATATAGTCATTTTCTATATCGCACAGAGACAAACCCGCGATATATTGAGTATATCGATATATCGCCCAGCCCTACTGGCAATGATTAAAGTGACCAAAATACGGTAAATATTGTACATGTTACCTATTGTTATGAAAGTGTCTGTTACTATAATATATTTCAAGTTGTTATAGAGGGCTTTGAAGGCTACAAAGGTGAATCCTATTCTCTGCATCTTCCAAGCGTTTTATCTTCTTTAAAATCCCCCCCCAAAATGTGTTCCTGTCTCTCATAATGATTGTGAACGATAGGCAACATTCCACAAAAAGTGCAGTTCGACTTTGGGAAAGACCTGACGACTGATGGATTTTTATGGATATTAAATGTAAATAAAAGTCTGCTTACAGTGGAGCCAATGGGAAGTCCTCTATTTTGCCCATTTAATCCAACAAATAACCCTTCAAAAACCGCCAACAATACTCCAGGAACAAATAAATGCAAGAGATGGATTAAGAAGGTAATGGAAATTAGAAAGCGAGGGGCCCACACCATCAATAGGGATTAAGGTGCATAAATGATTACGCACATCTGGGACATTGCCCTTCATCAGTGAGGCCAGGGCGGAGAACAGAACTTTTTTTAGCAGGTAAATCTACTGTTAAAATGTTGGTTACTGTAGTTTCATTGAAAATGTGAACAGAAAAGGTATCCTTGTTAATTCAAATGAAAGTTTTTCTTACACTTTATTAAAATAAGATGTGAATGCATTGACCATTTATTTTTGTTTACTTGCTTATTTGTACCCATAATACATGTATACCTAATTCACTTACAAAAATTACAGGAATAGCAAACTTCACCTGCAGTGTCCAATATCCAATATTTATTTCACAGTCACAGTGGTTGACTTTTTTTGCTAAAAAATTACTTAATCGATTTCAACTCACTGAACCATTTTGGATCATATCGTTCTGAAAAACAATATTGTCCCTGAATCGAATTGGCAACCACATGTTCTTATCAAATTGAATTTAATGTTAAATCGAAACAAATTATTGTTAAAACGAATCGTTCACCTCTGAAATAACACATCTCCGCTCAGTGTAGTCAGTTCTTGCTTTTTAGTGGTAATTTGAAATGAACAAGAAGCACAATTTCAGGCTGCCACATGGTATGGTATGATATATGGCTACAATAGCTTCTGGATAGGGTTCAAACAGAACATTAGAATAAAACACATCTCACATTTGATATTTTGCAGCACAATTTAAGCAGAGTACAAACTGCAGTAGTGCATAAACAATAACTCATTCAGAAAACACATCATGTGTTAAGTACATCAAATCAAAAAGTCGAAACATTATAAAAAAGTTTGCATTTGAATGGGAAAATCGACAATTCTCCTACCACTTCAAACAAGAACAGTGTGAGTATTTTCATGACACACTTCTTACAAACAGCAAAATCCTTATCCAACTTTGCCCCATCCACACCTTAGTCACACTCCTAATAATGTCGGAATTCAACAATTACTCAGAACACTAAGAAAGTTGATCAAAAGTGTAATGGTACGCCACAATCATGGTACATGCTTCCGATTTACATAAGTCACGGTTCTGTTCAGTTTTTGTACAGTAAGAGAACAAAGTGTAAAACAAAACTATGTAGCTTTTGTGTAATAACAGGTTTAAATATTTCTAAAATGAAGGGTAAACAAATTGCAGTTTTGGACGGGTAATTTGCTATTAAACACTAATTTTCAAATAATGAAATAAAGAGTACAAACAATGTTTAATAGTTTGAGTTTCTCTTCAAATCCATTGAAAAATATATATTGTTCTACACTCACACTCACGCGCAGTAACAGGGGATGCACAAATCTTATGGGATGCATGGCTGGACAGAACATCACACTGCTTGTGTCTTATTCCCTGATCTTTGTCCGTACATATTTCAAAAGCAATGTGTCCCCAAACCGGAAGAGTCTTTGATGACAGAAGAGGGTTTTTCAAGCCCTTGCTTCTTCTTAGGATTATTGCTAGCCTAAGCAAAAGCGTGACTTTGTCATGCTGTAGTTAGGCTTCCTGTCAATCACACATGTATTCTGTGTGGGCATTTAGTACAGCTCTGCACAATATGAATGTCACCGGTAGCGTGTATTTGATTTGTGCTAAAGTTTATGACTGACGCACAAATATAATTTTTGCATTAAAAAAAAAAATAATTTCAATACCATTTGTTGGCAAAACTAAAATAACTTGTGTTAAGGACTAAACAATAATAAGTGAATCCACTGTGCATTTTGGTTGTATGAGCCACATGAGAGCAGTGTGTTGTGTAAGTTAACATCATGTTTAATGCACTCTGTGTTGCAGCGGACAATTAGTTCCTGGTATACCATTATGTAAAGCAAGAAAGCAGCCTTGGTCATTGAGAGATAAGTGTGGGCAGTCAGTTATCTCTAGACTTCAACAAAACTGAAATCCAGCAGAATTTTTGGCTGACATGTAGTCATTTGGCATTTTTTTGTAATACATTTGTAAGCTGTTATGTTGTTTCCCACTCCACCTGCTCATTTTTAGAGAACATTAACACATGGGCTATATGAAAAAGGAAGTTCTAAATGTCTTCCTCTATGCCCCCACTGTGGACGGTCAGACATACTTAAAGAGGAAGTGGGGAAGTTTAGTGGCGTAAGGGTCCATTTTAGTTATTACTCGCAGCTTGAATTACTGTACACTTTTTGGATTGAAATAAACTTTTACATGAAACACCAGGAGTTTTTAAAGTGGGAGATGTGCCATGCGGCACATGAAATTAAATTAATTAAAGAACAACATATTTTTCTGACCTGTTAAGCTTATGTCCTTCATGTTTAAAGGCAAAATTAATAGATTTTATTTTCTGCTGTGAGAAACTGAACAGGGGGTGAACAGAAAACTCCACGAAAAATGTTTTTTAAAATCTGTTTTTCGCAGAGTAGTAAGGCCTACAAAATTTGTATTATTTGTACAGGCAATTCTTTATATTTTGACTGTTTATCTGTCATACAGGGGTAGCACGGTGGACCAGGGGTTAGTGCAAATGCCTCACAATACGAAGGTCTGGGCTCGGGGTCTTTCTGAGTGGAGTGTGCATGTTCTCCCCGTGACTGCGTGGGTTCCTCCCACCTCCAAAGACATGCACCTGGGGATAAGTTGATTGGCAACAGTATATTGGCCCTAGTGTGTGAATGTTGTCTGTCTCTAGCCCTGCGATGAGGTGGCGATTTCTCCAGGATTTACCCCGCCTTCCGTGCGAATGCAGCTGAGATAGGCTCCAGCGACCCCGAAAGGGACAAGTGGTAAAAAATGGATGGATGGATGGATCTGTCATACAAGTGAAAAAATAAATTACCTACAACGTAAAAAACATCTGTTTGAATTGTATTTATGAATAGTCAATCAATCATTCAAAATTAACTTATATAGCCCTTAATCACAAATGTCTCAAAGGGCTGCACAAGCCACAACGACATCCTCGGCTCAGATCCCACATCAGGGCAAGAAAAAACTCAACCCAACAGCAACTTAACTGGTCTAAAAAGTGCTCTATTTAAAAGCTAGAATATACAAATGACTTTTAAGATAGGACTTAAATGCTTCTAAATGTTATAGGCTTGCACAAATAATTGTCACAAAAACATCCAACCTTAACTTGCAATTCAGTTTAGAGAGTTACAATTCAACCCTTAAATCTGGTAAAATTACCTAACTTTGTGCTGTAGGGTATATAACTATTTTATGTAATAATCAGGGGTATAACGATTCATTTTGACTTCAATTCAATTAAACATTTTTGGTTACTGGTATGATTGAGGGACATCATAATTTGTTTTAGAAGATACAATCAAAAATGATTCGGTAAGCTGAAATCGATTCAGCATCTTTTTAGCAAAAAATTAAATCAGTGTAACTGTGAAATAAAAACCGGACACTGTAAGTGAAGTTTCCATTAGTTATCTTATTTGTTGTAAGGGAATTAAAATCACCGAAGATAAATACAGCAGCGTCTGGAAATGTATTTTCATGCCAATTATGGTCATGTCATGTATTTCCTTCAGTGCACCCTCTTGGATCATATACACGACACTCACAATATTACATTGCTGTTCTCTGGGGAGATAAAATGGCCTTAACTTCAAAGCAATACTTTCAGAGCAGGAGTTAGAAATCATATAGTGCACCCTGCTTGTTTCTTGCTGCTGAAGTTAATATTCCTACATCATATTTTCCAGTGACTGAACGTCTGCCAGTAGTATAACCGGAAGAGTTAGCCTTCCTTTGCTAACAATGCACGGGATGGAGTCCATCGTCATCTCCTCCCCGTCTTCCGCGCTTTTATTTCAACTTGTTGTTGTCTGTTGTCCCCGTCTGGAGCGGTCCGAGCGTCTGGGTTGCATAGCATGCTAGCTCAAATAAGGACTCTCACGTAGCTGGGTCAAAAAGTCCAGCGACACCTTGCCGATGTCGTCCTCGAGAGAACAGCAACTTGGATCTTTTTGTGTAATGTTTATGATCTGTAATTATTTAAAATGTGTTAAAACAGCTCAATATAAAATGTTCTGTTCTTAAAGCCATTGTTTTCTTTTCTTTACCTTTTAAGTCGATGTTAGATTGATATATATCTTCTGGAAAGCCAAACAGCCGAGCACAGATTGATTTTCTTCGATTTTAGTAATATATATCAATGTATCAATATATCGATCAGTTGTTACACCCCTATTGTTTTATATAATACTTAACATGTGATAAACAATGGGTATAGCGTTAAATAGTATTATTAAAAATGGTGATAAGAAGTATCCTAAATACTTCTCAAACGGAAATGTAAAAAATGACCAATATGAACAAAGTAGTTGAAAGCTTCAATAAGTACTTTGTGAACATTGGACCAAATCTGAAGTAAAACATTCTAGATCACTAGTCAGTTGAGGACTTGAACGACATTATAGACAGTAATCCCCACTCGATTTTCCTCAAAGGTGTAACAAAAGAGGAAATAATCAATATTGTTAAAACAAGACATCAACTGATTGTAACGGAATTGATATGGAAACAATAAAAAGGGTTATTTAAGAGATTTCAGAACCTTTAACATATCAGCAACATATCATTTCACACTGACAAATTCCCAGATTAAATGAAAATAGAAAAAGTCGTTTCAATTTATACGACTAGAGAAAAACACCAGTTTACAAATTACAAACTTGTTTCTTTACTTCCACAGTTTTCAAAAATTATGGATAAATTGTTTAACAGATTAGACAAATTCATAAATAAAAATGAAACACTCACAGACAACCAATAATGATACTGAGCCAACATTTCAACATCATTGGAATTCATCGAAATAACGGAAGAAATCTCCAACACATAGAAAAAAATGTGTTGCTGCAGTGTTTTTGGACTTAACAAATGCTTAAAGGTATATACAGGTTTTGTAGCAACATATGTTGTCATCCAAGCAACATATTTTTCATGGACCCCCCTGCTTATTTCAGCAAGACAATACAAAGTCACGGGCAGCACGGTGGAACAGGGATTAGTGCATGTGCCTCACAATACGAAAGTCCTGAGTTCAATCCCAGGTTCCGGATCTTTCTGTGTGGAGTTTGCATGTTCTCACCGTGACTGCGTGGGTTCCCTCCAGGTTCCCTCAGGGTTCTCCGGCTTCCTCCCACCTCCAAAGAGATGCACTTGGGAATAGGTTGATTGGCAACACTTAAAATTGGCCCTAGTGTGTGAATGTTGTCTTGTCTCTCTGTTAGCCCTGTAATGAGGTGGCGACTTGTCCAGGGTGTACACCACCTTCTGCCTGAATGCAGCTGAGATAGGCTCCAGCACCCCCAACGACCTCAAAAAGGACAAGCGGTAGAAAATGCATGGATTTGTCTTGAAACTTTAAAAAAAAAAAAAAAAAAAAAAAAATATGTATTTAATATTTGTTTACATATGGTATATTTTTTCACTGTTCTGTTCAGAGAACAAGGAAATGGGCTATAACTGTTATATGACAAGACAAGGGGTAGGAATAAATAAGCTCTGCTTCTTCCTATTGCTTTTCTGTGCTGTAATGACACAACTGGAATTGTATAATGCATTACACTGTATTGAATGGATGGCCGATATTTCTTTTTACGATTTTACAGATAATAAAAAATGCTTGAAAGATGCGGGTAATGGGAGTGAACGTTGTAGCCTTCAAAGCCCTCTGAAACACACTGCCAGTCTATATACAATGTAGTAACAGACACATTCATAACCATATGTAATATGCTCAATATTTACCGTATTTTTATATCTTTAATCATTTCCGGTTCGAATTTATTTTGCGCACTGATTTGTATTTCCATAGCAGCGCACGTCTGACTTCTGGGAACGTGTGTTCCTACTTCCGGAATCCAACACAAGTGTGTTTTCTAATCAGGGCAGACTTGGTAACAAACAACGAAGAGGACTATTTTTGGACAAATGAGGATTTACAACCTTATACTTTTGAAGCAAATTATCCTGCTGCTTATAGAAGCGAGCACAAAGGAAGAGTGAGACGTTGGAGCAGTCGGAAGCCGGGAGAGGGGAATGAAAGCGATTTTGATGCTATAATTATGAATATTGGAGCCAAGCTATTTTGACATAAATGGATTGCTTGCCCAAAATCAACAGAAAATGTCCCCAGCCAGCTGGACCAGACAAACAACTGTTCGAGTGAGTCACTTTAATATCAATCATGACACACGCAACACACCATGCGTGTTATTACAACTACCGTACATACTACAGATGCGCGGTTTGCGGTCACAACCGCGGAGTCCGCGGATTAACAGCGGGTCGGGCGGGTGACATGACGAGATATAGATTTTAAATAGATTCGGGCGGGTGGCGGTTGAACCAATTCGGAAATATATATTGTAATAATCCCAGGAATGTAGGCTCATAAAACTTCTTCGTTTGTCTTGTCTTTATTGCACAAGATTTAATACAACCACACAACAGCTCTCATGTCTTTTAACGCTTTTCCCGGGACAACACAAACTCTCACTTCCTGTCGATAACGTCACTTCCCTATCTCTCCCGGAAGTCCCGCCCCCCAGCCAAAGTCATTGGCTAACACCCTGTAGCCAGCCGCTACATTATACATATTTAAATGTTATGTTGAAGAGGTTCATTTAGGCTACTGACGTGTATTTATAAATGGTTGATTTATATAGGCTAGTAGGTAAAGTGTTGTACCTGACAACTCTTGATGGTACAATCCATATTTCACGTCACAGACAACGTCACACTAACATCACGTGATACCTCTGATGAAGGCTGCAGAAGCAAGGTAGCCCAAACTTGTCAGGTACAACACTTTACCTTACTAGCCTATAGAAATCAACCATTTATAAATAGTTAAATGTTGTTACCCACATACGAAAAATGAGCAGCACTCTTTGAAACAGTATGTGGGCATACTTTTATTTTAAAGTGTCTCGTTTGGTCTGTAGACGGATGTACGGAAGCTACTTCAGGGTATGGCCAACGAGGTATTTGTTTGTCATTTGTTGGTATTTTACTGTGTTGTATCCATTGTGGATTGAACTTTCACAGTATCATGTTAGACCCGCTCGACATCCATTGCTTTCCTCCTCTCTAAGGTTCTCATAGTCATCATTGTCACCGACGTCCCACTGGGTCATTATTGTCACCAATGTCCCACTGGGTGTGAGTTTTCCTACCGAGGATGTCGTGGTGGTTTGTACAGCCCTTTGAGACACTAGTGATTTAGGGCTATATAAGTAAACATTGATTGAATGATTGATACTTGGTAACATGTTTGATCCACATGCTGTGCATGTTATTATTTTTACGTTTGTAACCTGCTTTATTTATTACAGTTTTCACGGTGAATTTGAAGGGAGAGTAAGCCTTCAAATAAATCAGTTCAAGAAAGCCATTGTGTCTGTGCTATTTGGAGGGAGTTACACTTTCTAACCTCACTAATGCCTTGCATCGTCTATATTAGAAATATAACAACGGGCGGGCGGCGGGTGGGTGTGGCTTTGATGAAATGTTGGTTCGGGTGGATTGCGGGTGGATGACGACTTTAGTGATGCGGTTGCGGATGATATAATTGCCTATCCGCGCATCTCTAGTAAATACGCTGTCTGGCTAGCTCAGCTGTGTACAAACAAAACATTAAATGTGGGCTTGGACTTTACATTAATATGATTGTTCATGTTTTTCACTCAGTACAAATTGGTGTTGTATCGCAGTGCTTTACAAGCCCAAACACATTTTGTGCTAACGGAGGAGCGAGCTTATCTCTTGCCGTAGTTAGCTTTTACCGCTAATACCGAAGCACACCGATGTGTTGCTATGATAGAAAAAAAGTTCCTCAGTGCTCGCTCTTACAATAACAATGTCACTACGGCGTGGTTATTATACAGGTTACGGAACGTAAATTAAGTATTGTTGACGGTTTTTGAATGCACTTTTTAAAAGTGATTTAGAGGTAGAATTGATTGCTCCCTTTAGCAGCATTGCTACCCACCTAAAACGAGATATTTTTTACATGTTAGAAAGTGACAAAACATTTTTTGTCTTCTTGTCTCTCATAATGATTGTGAACGATAGGCAAAATTCCCCCCAAAAAGTGCAGTTTCCCTTTAAGTGAATGGAACATCTATCTTAATCATTAAATTTAAGTTACCATACTTTCTGGACCATAGGGCGCACTGCTGATGAGTGGGTTTATTCAGGTCTTTTTTTCATACAAATGGTGCACCGATTATACGGCGCATTAAAGGGGTCATATTATGATTTTTTTTTCTAAATTTAAAACACTTCCTTGTGATCTACATAACATGTAATGGTGGTTCCTTGTTCAAAATGTTGCATATATTATGTTTTACAGATCATCTTCAGGCCGCTTTCTGACAGTCGCGTCAGGATGCGCCGTTTTGTGGGCAGTCTTACTTACGGGGCTAACCTTCGACAGTGTCTTGTCCCAGTCATCTTTGTTGTAGCGGTGTAGCGTGGAAAGACGGGAGTTGAAGAAGTGTCAAAAGATGGAACTAACTGTTGTAATGACATTCAGATGTTACTTAAATCGACAACGGATCAGCATCTTCTCATCCGCGGCTCTAGTGCAACAACGCCGGAAATGTGTCCCGTGAAATACCTTCTGACCAGAACTCTTTAATAACTAAAGTTCCGTGGGTGAATTACTGCTATGTAAACCCACTACACTGGTAGTTTTTAGTGCTTCCATAGCGAGATATAAGTTAGAACTTTTTGCTACTTTTATATTAGAAATGGCAACAGCAGAAGGTGAATGCCCCATAACAGGAACATTTTGAAAAACAAGAATCATATCGACTACGGCATCGGCACGGACACAGTAGCGAACATGCGCACATTTTCAGGACTTATGCAGATCTCAAATACACATCAGCAAGTACCAGAAAGTAATAAAAGTTGGTTTTGCATAATATTGTGAAACAAAACACCATATAATGTCTGCTACAGGGGGCCATTTTGCGGTCCTTTTACACACACTACTACTAATACTTGTATCTCTGACCACAGTTGCCGTAATGCGCTGACAATCCTTCAAACGGTGCGACTTCAGAGCCGTACAACAACATTTTACAAATTTTTGAGTGCCGTGTGTAATGTTCTTTATTTTCAATGGAACATTTTTGATGTTGTTTACTGGCGTCATATTGCAGTCTACACATATCTCTCATATGTGACTACCATCTACTTGTCACACTTCTCATTACATCATGTACCAAATAACATTGCTTCGAGGTCGGTAAGCACAACCACAATTATTCTGTACAATAAGCGCAACGAGTTATGAAGCGCACTGTCAATTTTTGAGAAAATGAAAGGATTTTAGGTGCGCCTTGTAGTCCGAAAAATACGGTATTCAATTTTTATTTTTAATGTTGTCTTTTTTTTCCTCAACAGCTCTCCAGTGGAAATCCCATTTACGACAAATACTACCGGCAGGTATGCAAAAACAATATTATGATAGTTAAAGTCCTGGTTTCTGAAGACCAGGGACCTCATTTATAAAATGTGTCGATTCCAGCATAAAATCATGAGTAAGCACAAATTCATGATTGCTGCTCACACTTGTGAGCAGCAGTTTTGTTTATAACAAGACGGAGACGGCGATTCCAAAGAAGAAGACGATGTATTTATTTTGTCAAAACAGACATTTTTGCATGACAAAAGTTGTCATCTTGAGCAATTTTGAAAGCTGTTGTGGGCAACTGGCGCGCGTACAATATGATTTTCAATATATTTTTGCCTCAATAAATTAGTTTATGTACAGTTTATCTTTTAAAAATATCTGAGTTGTCCAAAAAATTATATAGAGATGACATAGTTGTTGTGTATATGCCGCATGTCTGCACTAGATCCAAAAATATCCACGCTAACCGTTTATAAACTCCCAAAGTCTAAATGTATTAAAAAAAAGAGAAATTAAATCATTTCAGGGTTTCCCCTCTATGAAATTGATCTAGGCGCCCTCTCAATGCAAAATTAAAGTCGCCACAGCTTAACATTTTTTACATGAGAACAAATTAAAGTAATACAATCTACGAATGCATATACTGTATCTGGCTTAATATTTGTGCACTCTTACCTATTAATGCACCGAAAATGTGTCAGCCGAAGAAAGACCTTGATAACCAAAAACAATGCTGTCGAACCTGGATTTTGTGATGATGTAAGCAGTACGGACAGGATTTTCTGGAGCGGAGGCCGAATGTCTGCGATGTGGACGTACATTATTATATCCAAAACATATCTGCAGAGAGTGATTTACAAAATTTGCGATGCCCGAATATTGAAACGACAGTGGTGCTCGTTCAAGGAGAGAAAATTGGAGCAGCAGCGCTAAGCAAGTGTAACTTTTGTGATTCTTGTTGCAGCTCTCGCCGTTTGTCGTTTGCATCGAGCAACAGAAGTAAAGAGTCTACAAACAAGAGTACAGTCTCTGATAACACCAGAAAAATATGCTAGATTAGTTGTTCGTTGTTTTCAATTAAGAAATAGTCACTAAAAGGATTGGGAAGTCTCTAGAAACCTGAAAAATTCTCAACAATGTAAAATAAGCAGCAACAATTGAAAAATAGAGCAAAACGCAGGGTTTTCCCCAGTTTGGAAAAAATGGAAAAAAAAGCAATTACCGTATTTCTTTGACTTGTCGCACGGGCGCTAATTAATTTAAAACCTCTTCTCACCCCTGCACTTACAAAAGGCATGCGGTAAAAGTAAGCATGCGCTAATTAATTTAAAACATTTTCTGACTCCTGCGCTTACCAAAAGCATGCAGTAAAAATTTGAGTGTGATGTAAGGATACCATCATAAAAAGCTAATTTAATAAAAAAAACATTATTGTGGTTATTATTTTCAGCACCGAAGGCTTGGAATAACCTACAATCGAATATTCAACTTAAAACCCCTGTTACATTAAATGAGGCGGCGGCGGCGATGACCAAGAAGAACGCGGAGTTGGAATATAATTACAACACTTTATGTACATATTTATATACATATTTATATAATATTTACATATTTATATAATATGTAACTACAAGCTCCATTCACAGACAGAGTCCCATTGCTTTTATGAGCGGTCGAGCAAGTCAAAAGCCGAAAAAAATAAATTATTTAATTATTATTATTATTTTTTTTTTTTTATTGGTGGCGGCCGTAATTCTTTCGTGGCGGGCCGCCACAAATAAATGAATGTGTGGGAAACCCTGGAAGTATTCCTTATCTTTCTTCAGTTTTAAAAGTCTCTCAGAAAACTGCTATCAGACCGCTGCTATCAGTTAGCTCGGGTGCGGGCGACGACAGAATTATCCTCGGACAACTCCCCGTCCGTTCTGCTCCATGAGTCATCTCTTTATCCCACCGCTGCCAAGATGAAGTGTTAGTTATTGTATAAATAATACACTGGACCCGCCGCGTCATATCCGTCCCAGCACAATCCTGTCACTCATTTCACTTCTTCTGCAGCCGAATAGTCGCAAGAAGGATCACTAGCGCCCTCTACCACCAGGAGGCGGGAGTCATTTAATGACTCATATTTAACAGACGCAGCTACGGTATTGTGACCGTCTCAAGCCATCGTCTTGCGTGTTCCCAGGATCACCAAGGAAGGACATGGCTTGAGCAGTTTGACTTTGTTTATTTTTCAATAAAACCTCAGTCCAGGTCGCTCTTCTGCTCTTCCTCTCCGCTCGCTCGCTGCCATCTTGGGGAGGGCTACAGCTAGCGTGCCCTGCCTGTCTGTCGGACCGTCGGCTCCATAGGTATATTAATAAAACATAGCTGCTTACTGTTCTTTTTAGCATACCGGTATTCAATAGCTTGGACCTTAAATCCTATTAAATAGCTCTTAATCTTCTTCCTTTTATGCGATTTCAAATGATTGAAATCAGCCTCCTCCATTTTGAAAATGATTACAGTGGAAGTGTCACTTGTGATGTCACGAGTTTGACCCGGCAGTAATTCAAGGCAGGTGTATACTACATGCCAGGCGGCAATTCAAGGAAATACGGTATACAAGATTACGTACAATGGACCAGCTCACCAAAATTAGCATGTCCAATCTCAGAGCACATACATAGAAAAACAACCATTCGCACTCACATTTATACCCTTGGAGTATTTAGAGTCTCCAATGAATTTAACAATGTTAGGTAACACAGGTTGTTACAAATGTTGGGAATGCTGACATGTTTTGGAATTTGGGAGAAAGCCAGAGTACTTGGAAAAAACCCCACACGCATTGGAGAACATGCACACTCTACACACACAGATGTCCAAACGGAAGTTGGAAGTCGCCCACGTTATAAAGTTACATTTTATTCTCGGTAGTAATGCTAAAATTAGGGTAGAAATGCCTTCCTCTTCATTTTTCTCTCCTTCGTGTTATTTCTTTTCAGGTGAGTTACCAGCTGAAGTTCAGCTGACAGACAATTTTCAAAAAAAGCATAGAGGAACAATTGTATTATATTTGAGATGTTTTTCAAACTTATTATGGCTAATAGTATGTAAATAATAGACTATGTACAGTATACCCTTTCATACAATATATTACTCAAATTTGTTTTCATGTATTAAAAAAAAAAGGTGTTTTCATGTAAAAAACTAGACAAAACATACAAACCTTATTTTTAAGGTGTGGTTTTGTTTTGCCATGGCAATGCGTTAGATAAATTCATGTACGGGAAACCCCCAAACGATATGAGAAAAAATATGTTAATACTAAATAATAATAACACAGATCTGTTTTTAAATGTATATACAACATTTTTTTAGCTTTAAAAAAATAAATAAATATGCATAATCGAATATTATGCAAATGATAAGATTGTCATAAAGACCATGCCCCAAGCTATGCCCTCAACACCACAGATATACTGGCAATCTGGGGAAACCCTGCATTTTCTAAATGCATTAGATTATTTTATCTAACAAAATATTGCGCTGCAATTCATATTTTTTTATCTTTAGTAGGAGTGTAACGATTCATTCACTACATCGATCTATTGATTTATATTCCTAAAATTCAACTCCATCGATCTGTGTTGGCCTTTTGGAATATGTATCTCAATCTAACAACGTTTTAAAAGGCAATCAATCGATTTTATCGATACTAGAAAAAAACATTGGATTTAAGAACGGCAGACTTTATATAAAGTTTAGGACTTTTAGTAAGGAAGTTAATGTTATTCAAGTATGTCTGCGCGCCATCAGTCATCAAGATATGAAATGGCCGATACAGTGGCTAAAAAGGTCACAACACATGCAGACGCCATAAGACAATAACATAAACCCAGAGGGCTGTACACTTAGCTTTTTCACTTGTCACACAGGGGCTACTAATTGAAAAAAATTAATAGCAAGAGCACACAATAAACTAACCTATAAATGGAAATATCTGTTGACGTAACTAAATATCTCCACCATGCCTTGATTTAAAATTTTTGGGATCCCAAATACATAAACAGGTACCAACAATTAAGAAAAGTATGTTTTGCATACTAGGATCCCAGTTGAGGTGTTTTGAAATAAGAAAAAAGAAAAAGCCTTGAAAATAATATAAGAAAAGTCAAATATAATATCCAACCGTCTTTAAAAAAACAAAAACATTTAGCTATGCTCAATTCTTCAGCTAACAATAACACAAAAGAACAAAATGTGAAATAAAGTTCCCTGGTTTTGTTTAAACGTCAGCAGCAACTTGAAAATAATTGATCTATAAGCAATGGTTTTTTTTTTATAAGATTTTAGCCAAGAACCCAAACCTGACAACTGTTTCGTGATGCTGTGTGACAGACTGTTCTGAAAATTACTTTAAAAAACTAATTAATTAAAGTTACTTGTTGCTTTACTAAAAATGTTAGTGAATTACTAACATTAATATGCTTTGAAAATATAATAATTACTGGAAAAAGTAATGAATATGTTACTTAAAAAAAATCAAATATCTGGCATAATGCAGTTGAGACAAGTTTCATGTACTTGATATATGTGAGAGCAGTGTGTGCATCTGTGTGAGTGTCTTTAAAAGACTGTCGCCTAGTGACGTGTTACGTCAGCAAGTCCACACTCAGTCTGAGTCTCACAGGCATTTTAGCTTGACTTAGGAGGCTAGCAGCAGCAGTTTGTCAGCTCTGATGGGAGATATTTTGAGTCTTTCACTGGTTTGTGTTACTTCTGCCTAATAAATAGATTGAATGTGCCTCCATGACTGCATGTTGTTGTTAACAAACGCGGTATTGTTTGGATGGCAAGTTTGTCACTTCATGGATTTGTCGTTCAATATTACCTCCAACCCCTTGTAGTTACTATTGCAGCTCTTGTCAAGTTTTAAGGTAGTGAAAATAACATATTTTACTGACCAGTTTCTTCAACCAAGCCCTTGTTTCTTCTGTTTTGGTAGACTGAGTTTGTGAACTAGGGGATCCAGCCCCGCTTCCCTCTGTTCATGGCGCAGGAGGGAGGGACACACAAAGCTTGTTTCAGTGCGCACAGAGTGATCAGTGACACTTCCGCATCAATCACTTGTCTAATATTTCAAACGTGCTATACAAATGGGCGAAAATGTTGCTCTAGTTTAATCAAATTTGAATGAATTTATATTAGCAGCACAACGCTAATTAAATAATTGAAATTTGTATTTGGATGTGTGGTACTTTTTTTTTTCAATATTCACACAGCCTATCTTTAGTCGTAAATTAGATTAGATTAGATAGTACTTTATTTATTCCGTCAGGAGAGTTCCTTCAGGAAAATTACAATTTTCAGCACAATCCCATTCAAGATCAGACAAACATTACAGGGAGACAGAACAGGATCGCTGACGGGTCTGCCGGCTTCCAGCGCCCCTTACAAAAAAGATGACATACAGGTATACAAGGGGGGGGAGAGAAAAAAAAATAGAAGATTAAAATAAAATAAAAATAAAAAATCGGTCTTAGCCTAGGCCCTGGAGTGGGGGTGCAGACTGAGGCCAAGGGAAAAGAACAACTCATAGCCATAGTACACATCCCTAAATGCAAAATAAATGTTCCCATTCCTGAGCCATTTCACTGACGGACGGAGCGGCTGAGGCAGAAGGTTGAAATGCCAGCGAAGAGCTCGGAATGATTGTATCATGTAAAGCTCATGAGACAAAGCAGTTTAAACAAGTAAAAAAATAATACCTTCACCGAAATGACGGGCTGCAAAGTTAATATCGGATCATCATCAAGGTTTTAATTAGTGCGATAAATAACTGCAAGATACAAAGGGTTTTGTTTTAGTCCACCGCCGTCACTGGCATCTGTCTGACAGACATTTTCGCCAATCTGAATTGTTTAGCCTTGCGTCCCTTGCCTCCGGCAAGTTTGTGTGTGCTGCAGTGGAGCCAGCTAGAACGCTAGTAGGAAAAGTTTTAATGGTGACTGTGTCTAGACCAATATAAATCAATTAATTGAACAATAAATGAAAATTAAGTTGCAATACTTTGCTGGCAACGATAAACTGTTACGTCCATGTGTGTTTGTTTTCTCAGTCAAACAGGGAGAAAGAGGTCTTACTCTCTGCACTGTGCTCAACACCTGAACACGTTTGTTTAACAGCAGAATTTCCTGAAGAGAGTGAGCCTTTTTTATAGCCATTCACAATCTTTTCCTCTGTCGGTGGTGAGCTAGACCGCTGGCTTCCACATAGGAAGCACGAACAGACAGCCTCGCGACTTGTGATTTACCACTGAGAATTTAAGAGAAAATGAGAGTAAATAAATATGATTACAAAGCCGAATGTCCTGCCATGGGAACATTTCAGCTTTAACCTGGATGGACAATGTGAACCTATTAACACAGCCGAATGAGCAAGACGGAAAGACGCACATCAACATGGGATGGCAATAAACTAACGACAACTTCCGACCTAATTTTTCCAACTGGGAAAAAAAAAAAGCACTTAAGATGTTCAATATATAGGTTAAATGTTTGCTTACAGAAATCAGAGTCCATTTTATTTTTTGTTTATTTAAAATAAAGTTATTTAACTTCCAATTACATTACAGAATTAAACAGTTCTACAGTAATGACACATAAAACTGTATGTCCTTTTAAATGGATACTTGGATTATTATATATTATGATCACATTACATTATAAACACTGTCATTTTTATCTAAGTTTAAGAGCATGATGTAGACAAAAGCTCTGTGTCTGTCTGCATAAAGCCACATATTTGTTAAAGTAAATTCTTGCATATTGTTCTAACGTATGGCATCTTGTGACAAGAATATGCTGACAGTCTGAAAGTCACATGTCTTCCTTCACATATTATTTTTGCAGTATTATGCATTTATATGTATTAAATATAAACATCACAAATCGAATCGCATTGGCAATTTTGGAGAGAAAAATGGCAGTAATATTTTTCTTAAAATTGTGCAGCCCGACCAATATCAATAAGACCTTGTTCCCAGGAGGACTCAACTTGTGGTGTTTTCAGTTTGGCATACTCCCAAGACTCTTGTGGGCTTTACTGTGTATGAAATCCTCATCACCAAGGTGGAAAAACTAGAAAAGGTGATAAGGATGCATCTTAAGCAAAGGCTTGGAGTTCTGGGATGCCTAATATCAATTGGATTGTGTGGGAGTGGCCAACTGGAATTACCAATAGAATGTCTTGTGGAAGAATTCAAATGCACCAAAACAAGGTCAGTCATAATAACCCTGTTGGAATCAGAGGACACAGTCATTCGAACAGTGGGCCCCCAACTGAAAGCAGGAAGGGGATGTACTACATCAGATGCTGTTCAAATGGAAAAATCTTCTCTTCACTTCAGAGATGTAGCTTGCCAAGTCCAGCAAGGAAGAGTGGGTCTTGGGCTCATCTCAAAAGCTCCTTTGTGGCACAAAACATCAGTGTAAAAAATACGACTTGAGGTCGGCAAAATCAGGACGCGAGACGAGGTGGGCCGAGATGCATAAGCCGTTTCAATGGCTAAGCATGGAAGATAGACTAACTGGGAAAGCCACGAGAAGAAAAAGTTCAGCTGGCGTGACATCAGGCAAATGGAGGCAGCGAGGCTGAGTTTTATCATCTGAGCCTTGATGACCTGCTACCTTCTTCTTAACATCTGAAGCTTTGGTACAGAGAAGATTCTGATAGTTCCGTATGTCATGCACCAGCAACCCTTAAAGCAAATTTTATCAGGTGCACGACAAGTCTTACCCAAGGGTGCTATATGTGGCGGCATAACCAAGTTCTCTGAGAGTTGGCATCAACAGTGGCACAGAGGCTTACCTCCCACAAACATTAACAAGTTTCGTACCTGCAGTCCAACATTAAGAAGACCAGACACCACCTTAGGATGCACACATTCTACAGTTAACTCGAGATTAGAAATTGGAAAAGGATCTTGACAAAAAGCTTGTTTCCTCCAGACATAGTGGCAGCAACACTCTGGTCAGACATGGTCCTGTGGTCTTCAACAGCAAAGCTGTTTTACATTTGGGAGCTGACAGTGCCATTGAAAGATGGGGTTGAAGAGGTTAATGAGAGAAAGAATAACAAATATTCTGACCTGGCGGCTGAACCACCCCGGAACGGCTGGAAGACCACCATTTGCCCAGTAGAAGTGGGATGTATGGCATTTGTAAGGCTATCAAGACTGTCTAGAGCTGGCCTGGGCAATTATTTTGACTTGGAGGCCCAATTTAGAGAAAAAATGTGTCTGGGGGCCGGTATATCTATTTTTAGGAACGCTAATACAAAACAATAATGTCTAAATTGAATGCTAAAAACATTGACACCGCCTTAAAAAACGTAATGGAATTTTACATTTTTCTATGATGGATAAAACACTGAATATTGACAACACATGAACGTCACACCCCCTTTCGATTGACATATTTTACAATCAAGTGAAACGCAACAAAAATGCAACAAACATGAACGCGAAAGGTACAAAATAAACCCACCTAAAATCTGATACATCTGATATTTTCTGAATTTCCCCCAGAGATCAATAAAGTACTTTCTATTCTATTATATTCTATTCTATATATTGCTAAGCTTTAGAACTTTGTTGTGAAATTTCCTTCCACGTGTGTGGAAACGCTTCCCGCCCACAATGCTTATTGTCTCGTCTGAGTTGCTGTGACGTATTTGACCATACTAACTAATTAGATGACCATAGCAACTAATTAGATGACCATAGTAACTAATATATCATCAATAGGCGCAGATTCCAAGCATTGAAATACTTTGTATAGTTGAAAACTTACGGTCATTAGAAAACATCACTGCACATTATAATGGCAGCTACACTTTCCATCCTAAAGATCTAAAAAATTATTTGGGAATGTCCGGCGGGCCCCATTGAAAAGCTGAACGGGCCGCAAGTTGCCTCCGGGCCTTACTTTGCCCAGGTCTGGTCTACAGTCATAGTGCTTCGGAAAACAGCAGCAATTGGCTGTGGATTAAATATAACAAGAACAGCTAGGCAGCAAGATAAAGACAGATAGTATGCGGCCAGGTGTTCACTTTACACAGGGACATTATGAGACATTAAGTGTATGGTATGGCGTGGGTGTACCTAAGACGCTGGGTAGACCATTGAGCCTTCTGGAGACGTTGTGCTTTTCAATCAATAAAACGTTGATGAAGCAGGGTACGCACCTGGTACCCAAATATTGTCTATACACTCTCTTTGACCATTCCACGTTGACAACTGTTTCCATGAGGAACCAATCTCCAGGAATTGAAACATCTAGTACTGTCAGCATTTATATTTAGGCACTAACAAATAAATATTTAATACATGAATAATTAGAGGACTGCCCACACATCGTTAAATGTGTGTGTGTGTGTGTGTGTGTGTGTGTGTGTGTGTGTGTGTGTGTGTGTGTGTGTTGCCATGTATATTAATTTTGTATGTATTTTTGTATTTCATAGTGTTTTTTGTTTGTTTTCTTCATGCGAGTATGATATTTATTTGGTGGTGACACCATTGTCCGTCGACGAGTCCCGTGTCTGAAAAAACTTGGTCTGAGCTCTACACAAGGTCAAAAAAAGGGTGCGTAGGAATATGTAACCTTTTCCGCATAAGATGCTAAAATACCAACGTTTGCTATGAAAGTTACGTGTGTAAATTTCGCTCCTGTTGATGCAACTTTGAAAATTTAGGCGCCTGAACATATAAAACAATGTTGACTTGTACTGTAAATTTTAGATGTGAGATACAAAGCTGGCATATACTTAATTAAGTACAAATGTACAATCTCATGAAGTCAAATGCTGGATTTGTATCTGCTTTTACGCAGGCCATAATGCATTTAAAACAGTTAGTCAGTATATACGTACAAGTAGTTTGAATCACTTTTTATACTCGTACAGCTCTCTGGATTTTCATTTGTAGCCAATGGGAGGTTCCGTTGAGAGCATATTGAAGCGGTAGCTCAGTTTGCTCCATGGTCATATTGCAGCTTTTCTTATGGCTTCCCGTACAGGAAGTTGGTGTATGAATTAATAATGCAGTGCTCTGCTCAACGCAGTGGGCCGGCTATGACCCTCATAAAAGGATGTTAACCGATTCTTTTCACAAGCTTACATACTTTTAAGTGAAAAGCTTTGGTTTTATTGCCGATATTGACTTAAATTTTGCATGCTCCCATCTCTAAAAGGGGGTATTGTTGTAACTTTTGCATATTTGATTTAATTGCTGATAATTATTATTTACAGTTAAAAAGAGTTAGAAAGGAATTGATTTTATTTGTACATGTATTTGATATTGATTATTTCAGAAACACTGACACTGGATTGAGTTGTTTTCTATTTTATAGCCTAACAAAGGGTTAACTGAAATACTGCATGTTCCACAATTCATTGCGGCAAACCGGATGTAAAAAAAGACCGGGAGCAGGCGCATTTTGGTTGATGAGATTGAGCGTTACGAGCCTACAGCTGAATGAATGGACGACAGATAACAAGATAAAAGGATAGTTTTGTACCGTTTGTATCCCCATTTTCTTCTCACATAAAATACAACTTCATTTACACATTTCCGGCGTCTTGTCCAATATTTGATCGTAGTTAATCTACATTTTTTTGGTGCCGAAACCCGGGAATAGATGAGCGAGGGAGAAGCTAAAGCCGCTGCTCAGATGACAGAAGAGAAACATAGGACCGAAATGGAAAGAATGAGAAGAAAACGGGGTGCAATCAGGAATGAGAGACAATCGTTTTTGTGAGGGAGAGATATTGGATCCTGCGTGCCAGGCAGCTAGAGAAGAGAACTTTGGCCAGCTATACAGTTTGCAAAATATTCAAGGCAAAAGCCGGGCAGCAGATCACTGCGCCCTTGCCTAAAGACAGAGTAACTGAATCCCCACCATTCGAAGTCACAGGTGTGGATTTTGGAGGGCCACTATATGTGAAAGCAGAGGATTCTGGGAAGAAGTCATACATCGCGCTATTCACCTGTGCTGTTACCAGAGCAGAACATCTGGAACTGGTCTCAGATCATTCAACAGAGACATTTCTGTTAGCTCTGAAAAGATTCATCTCCAGAAGAGGATTGTGCAAAATAATCTACTCACAATGCCAGAACATTGAAGAGAGCTGATCAAGACCTGAAGGAGCTGTAGAAAGCTATCAAAGAACCCCAGCTGTTAAGAGTTCTTCTCAGAAAAGGGCATCCCCTTGAAGTTCATTGCAGAGTGAGTAGCCCTAGTGGGATGGATTCTGGGAGAGGCTCGTCCGATCACTAAAAACATGCCTGAAGAAAGTTCTAGGGAGAGCTTCACTGAACTTTGAAGAGATGTGCACAGTACTGACAGAGGTGGAGGCGATCATAAACTCAAGGCCTCTGACATTTGTGCACAATGAAGTGGATGAACCACAGCCGCTGACCCCAGCCCACTTTTTGGTGGGAAAACGGCTGACCTCTCTGTCACCAAAGCCCTTCCCTGCTAACATTAAGCACCCAACTGCAAACAAGGCAGCGATCACTCGAAGATGCAAGTACAGACAGAGACTCACAACCAGCTTCTGGAACACCTGACGTAAGGATTACCTACTGGACTTGAAGTCAGCACACCGCTGTGACACACCGACACCCACCCCACTGAAAGTGGGCGATGTTGTACTCATTGGAGAGGATGACACTCCAGACTAACCTGGAAACTGGGAAGAATCAAAGAACTGTTTACCGGCCGAGATGGACTTGTCAGGTCGTGCATAGTCCGCACTCCCTCAGGGACTTTGCTAAGAAGACCTATTCAGTTATTGTACTGTCTTGAGATTTAGATGAACGTAGTTCATGGGGGGAGGATGTTGTAATTTATGTGTTGTATAGTTCATGTGATGATCATTCATAATTTGCATATTTGATTTAATTGCTGATAAACTAATCTATTATTATTTACAGTTAAAAAGAGTTAAAAAGGAATTGATATGATTTATACCTGTATTTGATATTGATTATTTGAGAAACACTGACACTGGATTGAGTTGTTTTCTATGTCTACATGTTCCACAATTCATTGAGGCAAACCGGATGTAAAAAAAGACCGGGAGCATGTGCATTGTGGTTGATGAGATTGAGTGCTACGAGCCTACTGGTGAATGAATGGAAGACAGATAACAAGATGAAAGGATTGTTTTGTTCCGTTTGTATCCCCATTTTTTTCTCATATAAAGTAAACCTTTATTTACACATTTCCGATGTCCTTTCGAATATTTGATCGTAGTTAATCTACAGGTATCCCCAGTTTTTTATTTGTAGTTGTTTGTGTGTCCTTTATTAAGTTCAAGCACTGCTGCATGTTCAAAAGGCTAAAGAGAGAAGCACATACACAAACTGTAATTATGATTTATCTATTTGAAGTGGCTTATATATCTGCAACATTTGTGTCCACAGGTTGATCCCAGGGGCAGCGGGAGGGTAGCCGCAGCGGATGCAGCTCTATTCCTGAAGAGGTCGGGCCTGGCTGATCTGGTTCTGGGCAAGGTAAGCAAAACCTGCTGAAACCAACAGTCAAATTGTGATGCAATTCTGTTAGGCCTGCTGTGTATTGTTAATGGACTGTAAGTGTTCTACATAGATCTGGGATCTGGCTGACGCAGAAGGCAAAGGTTTTCTAAATAAACAGGTATAAAATCCCATATTTATGAATTTTTTTTACAAACTTGTTTTAAACATTTGTTTGCCCCACAGCAATTTTTCATTGCGGTGCGTTTGGTGGCATGTGCTCAGAATGGCCTGGAAGTGGCACTCAAGAGCCTTAATGTGGCTGTTCCTTCACCTAGATTTGTAAGTCTTGGCTGCTTTACATCAATCTTGAATTCACTTGAAGATTACTAAACCGGTTGTATTTTGTTCCCAGCATGAAACAAACAGTCCACTGTTAGCAGGTGGGGCTGCGGTTGATCTTCCCTGGGTGGTAAAGGTGAAACATTGAGACATGTTGTTTTATGTTCAGCAATTTATGCATACATATTTGCCAATTAATCTGATGAATCAATACACACAATACAAATAGATACCATTTAAGAACTGTACTAATATTTCAGATTTTGGTAGCGACAATTACAATAATACATGTGGTTTTTGATTAATTTCTTCATGAGAATGTACAGATTTGCTTTATTAAATTTTAAAAGAGTATAACAAATCACTTTTTTACATCAATAATCATTTGGAGTGCATGATGACGGAAGTAAAAACGTAGTTCTCCTTGACCACATTTATTATTAACATGTATCTTGTACAACTTTGCAGCAACAAAACCAGTGTTGTAATAGCAGTAAAAGGTAAACTGCTCAGTTAGGATTATGGAAAATTAATTGAATTTATATGCTGAATTGTTTAATTTTATCCGTTTAACCACATCCAATTATATTTCCAATCTGCAAAGCATGTGAAAATATTGTCTAATTATTTCCAAAACGCCATCATTTTGAACAGCTGTTTTGAATATTCCACCCCAAAAGACTTTGGCAATTTCCGTAGATTCGGGATCTGATGACGTAACAATAGAAATTCCTCTGCTCTCTGCCCTTACACAGCAGACCAGTCATACTGGAAATATGCAAACATCGGAAAAATATGTGCTTTTTATCATTCACAATCCATTTGTAAGACAAGAACACATATGTTTGAAATTTTTTATGCATTCTGATTCGTAAATAAACGTTCGCAAAAGTGAGCTACAGTAACAATAGAGTCTACAAAGGTTCCTCTAGTCCGCCCAGAAAGCCCTCTAAAGAACCATCCAAAAACCACCAACAATATTGTATTTACATCTTGTGACCTGATTATTAACTAAGTATTAGCAATAATGTTATTGTAAGCGCTAATGCAGACGACCAATTTTGGCAGCACTTGGATCGCAGTGAGCGATCTAGCTTTTGGTGCTAATGTTGACACACTGACTGAGCTGGCCGTCTCTAATTCAAATTGCTAAAAGTTAATTCTAGATTTTAAATCATGCTTCTCACTTGGAAAGTAGAGGAATGACTGAGAGTCTGATCAATTTTGTGATCTAACTTCGACCCTGAAATTTACAAAAAAGACGCTTGCATGCTGTACTTTACTTTTTTAATTACAATCCTCTTCACAAGGATTGTAATGAATTCTGCATACAAACAGGATTTTGTGACCTACTCGTTGGACGGCATCTTAGCGAGAGTAGACATTTTACAGAAAGTATTTGATTTATTATGGTTAGTTTGTATGTCTTCTTGGTTAGCACTTAGCAATACTTATTGGTTTACTGAAGCTAGACCTGTTCAGCAATTGGCTTCTGGGGCCTGTCGCTCATCCTCCTTGTGTCTGGGCTCCAAAATATAAGGTTCTAGTATGGATCATTTGTCCCAAAAAAGTTGTGGTGGTCTTTCATGAAGTTTGTATGATTTGTAGTGGTTTTGTTGTGAAGGGAACCACAGTTCAAACATGCATGTCACTGATCACGTGATTGGCTTGCTCATTTTCTCACAAAATGGCTCAGGACTCTATGTGAAATGCATATTATTTTTATCATATTTATTTACTTTGTAAATCTTTTGGTGCTATAAATCAGAAATATATGATAATTGCTTCAATATATATTCAACTTGTTTTTATATTATATTGTTATTGCTGATGAGTTCATTGTAAACGACAGTAAGAAAAGTGTAACATAAAGTAGTTTTACACCAGTGACTAAATTGCGCAACCAACATTATAAAGCGCATGCAGTAATCGATTAGGCAGTTGACAATATTAGCAACAAACATAAAACTGCGACTATGTGAGATACCTGCATTCTTTCCTTTAAAATTTGAAATGTTATAATCAAAAATAAGACAGAAAATGTAAATGTATGTCCTTTTCTTTCTCATTTTGTTTTTCTGTCAGCCTGATGAAAAGTTGAAGTTTGACGCCATCTTTGACAGTCTTGGCCCATTAAACGGCATGTTAACAGGGGACAAAGTCAAGCCGGTCCTGCTCAACTCTAAACTGCCAGTGGACATTTTGGGCCGGGTATGATCTGTCAGAAACAACCTATGTCAAAGAAAATGTGTTTTTGAAATCAGAAAGGGAGATGTTTTAAATTTGCATACCACAAGAAAGCAATTGTGATCTCATGAGATGTGAAAGATTGTATTTTAAGTGGAAGGGAAAGATGTGTGAATTTCACCCAAATACAGAAAGTTTGTGATGATGGTATATATTTAACAATTTAATTTGCTTTGTGATTTAAAGGTGTGGGAGCTCAGTGACATTGACAGAGATGGCATGTTGGACAAAGATGAATTCTCTGTGGTAAGACTTATCTTGTTAGGCTTAATGTGGTCAGTATGTTAGGTACAACAGAACAATCTTATAATCCCATATATATATATATATATATATATATATATATATATATATATATATATATATATGTGGATATGTATATGGATATGTGTATGTATATATATATATATATATATATATATATATATACACATACACATATCCATATACATATCCATATATATACACATATCCATATATATGTGTGTATATATATATGTGTGCGTATGTATATATGTATATATATATATATATATATATATATATATGTGTGTGTGTGTATATATATATGTGTGCATATATATATATATATGTGTGTGTATATATTAGGGCTGGGCAACGATTAAAAATTTTAATCGACGTTAATCGCACTATTTCTCTGATTAATCGCGATTAACTGCATTGTATATGCAAAGCCCAATAATGAATTCAAAAGTGGTGTGTAGTGTACCTTTATTGGAATATTCTCCCACATGAACAAAAGCGCCAAAACATTTGTTGTGCAAACACAATTTAAATTAGTCCTTGTTAAACAGTAGTGAAGTGAATTATATTTATATAGCGCTTTACATAGTGAAACCCAATATCTAAATTACATTTAAACCAGTGTGGGTGGCACTGGGAGCAGGTGGGTAAAGTGTCTTGCCCAAGGACACAACGGCAGTGACTAGGATGGTGGAAGCGGGAATCGAACCTGCAACCTTCCAGTTGCTGGCACGGCCACTCTACCAACCGAGCTAAACCGCCCCAACAGTAGCAGTTAAATAGCATATTTTATGAAAAATCAACTCAAAAAATGTAAATACAAACATTTAAGCTTATTACTACCACTGCCAGGGTATTTAAGTTATCCTGTTTGTTATGGAAAATAAATGTACTCTACATACAAATCTCTGAGCCACAATCATAACATCTGAACAGGCAATTTCT